>NC_084608.1:11569699-11910949 GCF_033807715.1 Cololabis saira
TTTGCATGTTAAACTTGGTATAGGTTGTTACGTTGGATGCTCTTCCTGTCATAAACCTCTGCGTTTATCCGAGCTTGGGACCGGCAAAAAGAGGTTTTTGGCCCCCTAAGCTGCATTAGTAAGGTGGTAAGTAATGTGTTACATAAATGCAAAACACATGTTCAAGTGTATCAATACTTCTTCAAAATGTCACAATTCCCTGCTAAAAAAGAAACTAAAAAAAACGGGATGTCTGTTTAAACTTCCCGAAGATAGATTTCATAATTACCTAGAAAAAGCCTACTAAACAGTTTCATACGAGAAGCTGAAAAGTAAATAGATCATAATATTTACTTCCATTTATAAGAATTACTTTGTTTCAAAGACCATCTTATAAATCATCTTATAAATCATCTCTCCCACAAAAATGACATAAAAAAAAAACAACTCACCAGGAAGACAGAAAAAACCCAGTGTCACCACGTTCACAAACAGACCTGCCATCAAACCGTCACCTGGATTTACAAATACATAAGATATAGTAATTATTTTTCCTTAAATCTACTTCAGATTAATTATGTAGTAGTACTTCAATCTACGGCATTATACAATTTTAATATCTAATGTAAATTATTACATTTACCAAGTCCATGTAGTTGATAACGTTTAATAAAGACACATTTCTACTAAATCAAACCCGCTAAAGAAATATTAATTTGTATAATTCATAAAAAGGAACAATATTACACAATTTAACTATCTGAGCTAAATGTCATTAAAAAAAAATAAAACATTAAATCTCTTACCAAACAGAGCAACATGTGAGTACAAGCAGGAATGGAGGATGTGAAATAAATGACAGGTTTAGAAATGTTTAATGCAAAGCAACAAAGCACAACTTCCTCATGTAAATAGCAATATTTAAAACATCCCGTAATTCAAGACTACAGAGCAGGTCGAGCTGGAGGTACAGGTCTTTTTAAAAAAAAAAAGGTTTTGGTTACTCTTTGAATTACACTTTTTTTAACTTTTATGCAAAGGAGCTTTGCCAAGGTCACATACATGAGAAGAGGAAACTGTTCTGCTCATAAAACTGATGTTTGATCACGACCACCATTGTTGTAAACATATATTTAGGGCCAGAGCACTACAGTGCGAAGGCCCTATTGTATCTGTAGGAATTGTTCTGGTTCTCGTTTTTCTCTGTTTCATATTTTTTATTGATGCAAAAGTAACAAAGGCACTTCCATATGCCAGGGCACATTAGTGACAGCAATGAACATGGTTGTATTTTTAAGAACAAATAATGATAACACAAAACAAGACTAGATAAGCAATACAATAAAATAGACATAGTCTGAAATAATTAACTGGGCACATAAACATCAGGATAGACAAAAATAAATAAAAATCTTTAAAAAAAAACCCAAGTAAAAAATAAATAAATAAAACGGGAGTGAGGGGGGGGGGGGGGTGGTACGTTGTCGCAAAAAAGTCCATGAACGGTTGCTATTTATTGTAGAATTTGTTCAAGTTTCCCCTTCTCTTCTAATTTTCTCTACTTTTAAAAATGACATAACCTCGTTAATCAACTGTGTACTGGAAGGAACTGTCGTGGATTTTGTGGGTTAAGAAGGAGGTGGGGTATATATATACATATATATATATATATATATATATATATATATATATATATATGTATGTATGAAGTTGGAATAGACATCTTTAACCTCCAAGAGGATTAAAAATAAGAGAGAATAAACATTTCAACTTTATGGGCAACAATGTTCACAAAGAACCACTGACGATTAGTTACAATGGAAGTGTAAAAATATTTTAAAAAGTAAACAAAAACTCTGCCATTGTCTGAATATTTTGGACCATACTGTACTGAAATTAAACCTGGACTGACCTTCATGACTTGTAGAGTTTTGTCCCACCAGAGGTGTCCCTTCACATGGTCTTGTCTCTTGTGTGGGGAGGATTTGCTGCCTCCATTTGGTCAAAAGTGGTATAATTATCTGGGCGTACTCAAGCTTCTTCCCATAGACCAAAAATGCATGGATGTTTGGTAAATTGGAGAATCTAAAACATTTACACATTTAGTTAACTTTTGTAAATTTCATTTTGTCAACCTAATGTGGTTTCACCGGTGCTGTGGGGAGTTCCTTGAACTGGATGGAACACTCAAATCATGAGGGAGTCATATTATAATTTGTGCATAAGTTCTTTTGCTTTTGTGACTTGCTTATTTTGTTTATGCTATGTTTAGATCATTTAAGTTTATTCTTAAACTTACTGTTCAGTTTTTTGTTAAATGTGAGTAAATGTTCCCCTTCCTAGTTTGACAGTCTGGTCTGATCAGCCAGTATTTAAGTCCTTTGTTTGTTGTGTGGTAGGTCAGTTTATTTTGGTTTGAACAGTTAGTTTGATGTTTGTTATGTTAAATCAGTTTTGGTTCGAATTCATTTTCTTTATTTTTACCTCTTTTAAGGGCCCTATGACAATTGAATTTTGTTATTATGGGGAATAAAACCCATTTTTATTTGCAACTACTGTGTCCTCATGTTTGACCGGCTCGTCCCTCACACCAGGAGAAACAAAAAAATTGTCTCCTCAGCCTAACTTTACCTGTGTCCGCTGAGGTGGACGCTGTCTCTGGGATCCAAATATGTCCTCTTCTTTTCTTTTTTTTCTTTGATGGCTCATCTCCACCTTCTTGAAGCATCCTCTTCTCCACCTTCCACCGGCCGTCCTGCTCTGAGGTGTAACAGATCGGAACCAGCTCAGACACTCTTGTCATCTTCTTTTATATTTTCTTGTCAGGACTGGTCTTTCATGTTCTTCTCATGGTCCTGCCATCTTTGTGAAAAACTGTATTTTGTTGGTTTGTATGTTTGCTGTTTTTCTGCAAATGACAACAACAAAGCAGTAATAAAGAAAGGAGTTCCAGATCAAAGACGAACTGAAAACACAAACTGACCCAATAACTGTACATACAGAGAGTAATCAGTGGAAACACATATTTATTACTGATGTCAAATTAATAATTCCTCCTTTTGATCCTGGAAGATAAAGGATTGTGAGTACTCTTATCACAGAAAACAGTTTTAACCAAATAAACAGAACTAAATATTTGAATACTGGTTTGTGTATTCATTTACGCAAATGGTTATGTACCCTGACTTCACTTAAATGGATAGCAAAAACAAACTGAGTCTGCCGACCAATAAGCAAAGACAAAATTACCAATGAAACATATGGGCACAACTTGAAATATGATGTGGCATAGTGACAACCCACTCACTTTGTCACCCAGCTCGTGAGCCTTCTCATTTTCTGAGCCCTTCGACGTACATACGTGCCTAATTCTCACTCTTGGATCGAGCCTGTCAGGCCTGAGATGTTTTTTACACATCGCCCAATTTCTAATTGAAACATACTGAAAAAAAATCACATTTGTATCACTATCAAACATTTCAAACCAGAAATGATTCAAGTCTCAAATGAAAGTTGTGAACAATCAGCTCACCTGAAAGAAAGAAGACACATACTGTCACCACATATACAGACAGAGCTGCTAATGACATCACGCTTTCCTCTTTCCTCTCTCAGACTGAAAACTGTGAAAGAGGAATTGTTTCTTCCAGGCATCACATGGGAAACAGAATTGGGTTTTTGTGGTGGACTTATATCTCTTTCAAAGATCATGTTTAACGGATGTTATCAACCTGGGAACGCTTCCTGTTAGTCAAAGCTTTCACCTGTTTGCATGCATCAGAGGTGTCAACAGAAAAAATAATGACATCAGTGTGAGTGACCAGAATGACTTTCTAAGAAAGGTGAAGGACATGGAGCTTTATTTTGTTGCATTTTGTAAAATTAAAAACTGTTCTCTGGGGTTTTTCTTCTCTTTAATCAGTAAAAAAGTCTGATCAGGTGAAACTAAATTTCTAGCGCTATTTGTAAATGAATTAAAAGTTTTTACAAATACTGCAGAAGATATTTTTACAAAGTTATGCAACAGTAACTTACAGAAAAGTGAATTTGATTGATATTGATTTGGTGCTTGCTTAAACTAAAACAGCCATCAACTTCACATTTTAATCTCGACAATGGTATGTTTTTAAACATAACATTGAATAACCTCTTTTTTAATCACCTCAGTGCTCCCTGCCTCACTCTATTCACCCAAATAACCCAGAACAACTTCCAGTGAACTTCAAGGTGAACTCCAAGGTCAAGAAGGTACATCAGCTTTAGATCAAACCCTCCATCGCTGTTTGAACCAAGGACTGAGGAGGAGTCCACTGTTGAATAGAAAAGCCAGACTGAAACATGTTTAAAATGCTGTCAACAATCCACGAAACCTCTAGGGGGGTGATCTTTGAACCGATGGCACGAAACTGGAACTTTGTGTCAAGTCACATCAACTCTATGTTCAAAGACACAAAAATAAAGTATTCAAAGAAAAGAGGAAACTGTAACTCTGTGTTTATTCTGGAAATGTCTGGGCCACATTTGACTCTTTCAAGCATCTATTTTCATCAGAAGCTTCATTTTTTGGATTCAGACTACGGTTGATCGAAAGCCAAAGATAAGTCAGTTGCCTAGCAGCAACAGGTGACACATACAGCCACATATGCAAAGAGCCCACTCTGCCCACAACACACAACAGCCATGAATGACTAAGAATGAAACTTTGAACTATTCTGACGTGTCCTGCCATAAACTGCCATCAGTTTAAATCTATTTCCGGGATAAAAGTGGGTTTTTCTTTCTTTCATTAAACAGTACCAACAACAGTATACATCTCTACACTCTCCCCTTTCTAATTTCAGCTTTTCTTCATCAGTAAAAGTTATCTAATAATTCTCATATTGTACACTTTGACTTGTATGTTTCCAGTTTCTTATACCTATTTATTTCTACAAAATGATGAGTGATAAGATTGAATCCAAAATAATAGTAACATCCAGACCAACTTAAGCAGCAAAACTCTCTCCTGGTCTCAACCCTTGACTCAGTCTATCTAGATGTCAACAAGGTGGTTAATATTAAGTGCATTAATCATTTATTACAAGATAACAAGCCAATGAATGAGCTGAGTTTCTTCATTTACATAGTCATTCGCTCAAATAACGTACACAATAGAGAAACAAAGACCACCGAGGAGGTTAGTGTCAGCAGTAGAATAAAAACACTGAGGGCCCGATTTACTAAGATCCTAAATAAAGAGTACTAAATTGCGTGTGCACTGAAAAAGTTTGCACGTGCTGTTGTTGGTTGTTTTGCGGATGATCAACTAAGATTACGTGCGCAATTGATAACAGGTGCAAACCTCAGTATTTAAATAAGGTGTCTTACGGTTTGCGAGCGCAAAATGAAATTTGACGAATTGGAGTTAGAGATATTAGTGGACGAGGCAAATTGTTGTGCCGTATTCAGCACCCCTGCCGTGAAAAGCACCCCCTCGTATATTCAATGATAAGTAGACCAAGAAAAAAAACAACACACTGACACTTCAATATATTTATATATACACACTCACACAAACACATACTTAGGAGTTTATATTATATATATTTACAAATATTATGGAAGACAACACAGTAAGCAGGCTATTAATTAATGACATCAATAACCATTTACCCGATTTTTGTTATCTGTGACTGTGATTGTGGGAAAGTATGACTATTGTGGAATCCATGAGCGCATTTAAACATGAATCATTAACACAAAACTGGACGCTAAACAGAACGTGACACGGAATGAGAATATCATTTTTGTCAGACGATGGGGTGCTTTTCACGGCAGGGGTGCTGAATACTGCACAACACCGGGGTATGACTGCAGAACAGGCGCACAATAAGAAACACTTTTTTCTCCATGAAAACACATGATTTATTTATTATCACAAATAAAAAAATGAAGGTGCCTCCTTTGGCAACCTTTTGCTGAATAATACTCGATTTAACATTCAAATAAAATATTTCTCCTTTTGCATGTGGAGATTAGCACCTTCCTTTCGAACGTATTAAATACAGACGCAATCACAATCCCCGCAAAAACTTTCAGGCTTGGTAAATCTCATTGCGCGTGGTAAATGGACCAATTTGCATTCTCCCCTCCCAGTATTTAGCGATTTCTGGCGGGTACGCCCCATATTGATTATTCATCAGGGCAAAAGTACTAAATGAATAGCGTGTGCTATTTTGCTCATTTGAGAGATGCAGTCCTCTTTGCACACTGTTAGTAGATCAGCTGGCACATTGGTTTGCAGGTGATGTCAAGTTTGCACACGTTTTTACACACACAAACCTTTAGTAAATCAGGCCCTGAATGGTTAATAATCAATACAGAGATACTCCTTATTGAAAACAGGATGGAGTGACAATCTCTCACCTGGTATTTACCCTTTAGGTATTCAAAGCAATGGAAAAATGTGGTTGATGAAGCTGAACATGCATTTGGGCCCCCGGTGGCTTGTGGGGCCCTACGCATTTTCGTGTTCTGCACACTGCACAACAGGAAACTGCTTTGCCATCAACGCAGGTCAAACTGTGATGAATGTAATGCTGATTAATGTAAATGGGGGAAGACATTACATTTTCTGACATTTGATTCATGTATGTCAGCACTGTTCAACTTTTTTTTTACAACAAACTGTTTCTTTCAACAATTAATTCTTTAACAGAAACTTCATAGTTTTTTTTAACATTATTATGGCAATGTTTTCAAGTTCAAATAAACAAAATGTCTTACCTTTAACCATTAAATTAATACAATGTTGCCATCTCCTCATTGTTTAAAATAATAGGATAATAATGATTAACAGACAGAGCTGCTTTTGACATCACACATATGTGAAAGAGGAAGTGATCTTTTTGTGGCATCACTGTCTGAACAATCTAAATGATTAACTTCCTTTTCATTTCCCTCAAACATGAACCTCTTTTTAACGGTTGTTGGATATTTTTAAGTTTAACTTGTAGATTATGATTGAACAGGAGAGTGTCATGGGTTTATCAGACTGATCATTCATTGTCATATCTTTGCAGATCCTGCCACGTCTTTCTGCTCTGCAGTTCACTTCCACTAATCTGTTTGGTCTCCGCCCATCTCATCACCTGGTTCCCATCAAACTCACCAGTCACTCCTTTTATATACTTGTATGGGCTGAGTCTGCTAGATCTTTGCCAGATTATCTCCTTTGTTATCCTACCTTTCCAGCGATGGTTCATCCTGTCTGTTCCTGCCTGTTTTCTTGGATCACAATCTGCCTTTTACCCGTTTGGATTTGTCTGCCTGCTCGCCTGGATTATTGACCTCTGCCTGTTTCCTGGACTTGAGTAAAGCCTTTTGGACTAATCTCTATCTCTTCGTGCTTTTGGGTCCCTCTCTGAGTCATTACAGAAAGGTTTATTAGCTTTTTAAGGTGTCCATTAAACTCTGAAAATGATGGAAAGTGTGCATTTTTTGTGGTGTACAGCACTAATGTTGAGTTATTTTTATAAACACTTTGATCTAACCAACTTCCTGTGTTTCCTGCCGGTACATAAATACAATCTATACACATTTAATAAAATGTTTTCCTTCTTTCACATTTAATGGATGACAACGTTTATTTAAGCAGGTCAGATTGTTGGTGTCAGAGTTACACAACTGTCAAGCTTCACATCCAAGTTTGACCCCAGTCAGTAATGTTTTCAATAAACTTACCTTCACGTTTTGGATCCAGTCACTGTTTTCTTGGTCTGTAGTTGCTTCTAGAGTCGTTGGTGATGAATTAGAAACCTTTTACTGATTGTGACTAATGAACAAACGTCTTCAGTGTTGAACTTTGAGTTAGATAAATAATGATATCGACTTTAGGTGTTAAATATATATGAACACTCAAAATATTGTAAAATACTGTCTACAACTCAAATACAAAACCTGGAAAGTGAAAAAATACTCAAGTTTATTATTCAGTACAGATAAGCAACCATAACGTTTTTGAACATACAAAGAAAAAATCCTCTCACGTTAATAATATAGTACAAATAAACTGTTTTCCATCATTAAACATGTAAGTTAAGAACACACTGCAGAAGCCGCACAACTGTTGGTTACCACTCTGAGGTCTGAAACAACCACCACTCTCTGTCTGTGAGTTGTTTTCAGCTTCAGAACGTTTACCAGCCTTGAAGAATCTAAAACTCAGTCATCCATAATTGTTTTATCAGTAGAAAACATTTACATCTAGATATCAGTCTGTCATCAACAACTGTTCCTCCATCTGAAAGATGATGTTAAAATAATGGTGATGTTCATCATTTTGTTCCAGGAAGTGCTTTTTTAAATGCAACTAAGAACTAATTCAAAGTGTTATCAATCATTCAGTGAAAACACAGGTATCAGTCAGCAGCCCAGTAACCACCTGTGATGCATCATTTTACTGCAGAGAAGAAAAAAATGTTAAGAAACAAACCGAAGACTAAGCAATGATGGGGCGAAAACTAAATATCACCTGCTGTTAGTCTGGTTGAAGCAGTTATGTCTTTGTGAAAGGACCAACTCAATATTCCAAGAGTAATAAACAAATGTACTGGATTGCATGTTGTATTACCATTTAACTAATATTAATTGATATGTTAATATCGATTTAAAAAAATGTGGTCTATTCCGAATTATAGGTCCAACAGGAAAAATAATTAATTGAATCAATTGAAACAGTCAAAAGAAAGAAGAAGAAAGAAACGTCAGAAATCAGTCTTTCTTCACTTGAGCGTAGAGATCTTCTGGACCACCATCAGTTCACTGGTCCAGACACTTGAACTTGTGAATACACCGTATCCAGCTCCTGTCTGCTTTCCTGCATCGAGTTAGAAGATTGTTCAGGTATCCGTTAATGGATGTTCATCTATTTTGTTTTTGATTTTTTCTAAGAAAAGCCATAACATTTTGTAAGTAGTTGAAAGTGAATTTTATCCATTCATCCATTCTTCCATCCATCTTCTCCCACTCATCCGTAACTGGGTCGCGGGTGCAGCAGTCTGAGCAGAGATGCCCAGACTCCCCTCACCCCAGACACTTCCTCCAGCTCTTCCAAGGAAAGTCTGAGACGTCCCAGCCGAGAGACATAGTCTCTCCAGCGTGTCCTGGGTCTTCCCCGGGGTCTCCTCCTGGAGGTACATGCCTGGAACTCCTCCCTAGGGAGGAGGGACATGCCTGGAACACCTCCCTAGGGAGGAGGGACATGCCTGGAACACCTCCCTAGGGAGGAGGGACATGCCTGGAACACCTCCCTAGGGAGGAGGGACATGCCTGGAACACCTCCCTAGGGAGGCATCCGGGAGGATCCGGTACAGATGCCCAAGCCACCTCAGCTGACTCCTCTCAATGTGAAGGAGCAGCGGCTCGACTCCGAGCTCCTCCCGGTTGACCGAACTCCTCACCCTATCTCTAAGGGAGCGTCCAGCCACCCTGCGGAGGAAACTCATCTCGGCCGCTTGTATCCGCGACCTTATCCAGGACCAGGGTTGCCTACCCCTGTCCTAGGGACTACAAGAAGACCGTGTACCCTGTACTGCTGTTCGGCCCGTAGGCACAAACAACAGTGAGAGACCTTTTCCCAACCACGAAGGCGCAAGGAAGCGATCCTCTCGTTCACCGGGGTGAACTCCAACACATGGCGACTGAGCTGAGGGGCTATAACCAACCGCACACCAGCACGCCGCCTCTCACCATGGGTAACTCCAGAGTAGTGGAGGGTCCAGCCCCTTTCAAGGAGCTGGGTTCATACAACAAGTCATAATATTTTACTCACTATTCAATAATACTACTGTCAGGATATACATATACGACCAAAAAAAGCCATTTAGTCTGTTTAGAAATACATTTTGATTGCAAAACATCTTTAACCACAACTGTGCTCTGAGACAATATTGTATTAGATTTGTCTTTCTTTTCTTTTCACATTTTGTAGTGACGTGCATCAATTTAAACGCGCTGCATCTGTTTCAGAGCGTAAAACATCAACCTAAATACTTGAATTCATTAAAGTTTAATATGTTCTCACCTGAAGGTGCTGCATAGTTGAATTTGTGTCCTTTGTCCTCCCCGACCAGATCACAACACTGTAAAATAAACAACCAATGAATAGAAATCAACATCTGTCTAAAACGCAGACTGATTAAATGATGAACATCATATAAAAACAGAAAGATCCTGCTACATGATTTTATTTGTGATTCTCACCAAACACATCCAACCAGGAAGATGAACCCAATGATGTATCGAAGAATCTGCCAGAGTAGAAATCCACTGGGAAGACCTCAATTATGGACAAAAATAAAACAATCAAATCCTGTTTAAAAAGAATATTTCAGGGGCTCAACGTGTAAATTATTAAAGGCACTACAAGAGTTAACTATTTACCGTCAACATTTAGATGGATATCTGGTGATGTCTGACTCCCCACACTATTCAAGGCCACACAGTAATAAACTCCTCCATCTGTTACATTCAGGCTGTAAAAGTCTCCTTCAGCTACTCTCATGTCTCCATGTTCTCTTTTCTTGAACCAGGTGAAGCTGCTGACGGGAGGATTGGCTCTGCTGGAGCAGGTCAGGTTCACCCAGCTACCTGCTGACACCAAACCTGCTGGACTGATGGATGCTGAGGTGTTCTTAGGAGCATCTGAGGAACATGTGACACATTCACTTTACTGATTAGAAACAGCTCAACTCTGGTGTGTTAACAGGATCACTTACATGACACACTGAGAGTCTTTACTGTCTGTGATGTCTTGAAATCTTTTCCTCCATTCACAGGATATCTGGCAGAACAGCTGATGGTGTATCCATCATGTGTGTCTGACAGAGTGATGATCTTCTGGATTTTAGTTTTCAAGGTTCCATCTTTGTTTTTCTTTGTTTGTGTGGGAGAGTCTTGTTGGAGATTCCAGGTGAGTTCAGGAGGGGAGTGTGGACAGGGAGTGACAGCTGAGCAGGTTATAGTGACACGCTCATTCTCCTTCAGATCACCTGAGATGGTCATGGTGGGGCTCCAAGGATAATCTGTGTTTTCAGATCAAACACATATTTTACACGATAAAACATGATGCAAGCAATTTACTTACTCAATATCTTTGTATGGAGAAAAACACAACAACATAGTTTCAGATGAAAATAAACCATCTCCCATTAGTCATCAAACATTTTGGATTAAAACATACATATATATTTGAGTCATTAGAGGCTGATGTCCAAATGTGGTATTTTTTTAAATATATATACAATCTAATAAATATGTAACAGTGGAGTTCAATCAGGATGTTTAGTTATAATATCCACTGATTTAACGGTTTATGTCAATACGAATGCTGAACTTCAAATAAACAAACTTTCTTACCTTTAACTGTTATTTGAAGACCATTACAATCAGCTGTTGCCTTGAATTCATCATTCTCAATCCTGAAGAAATACTCTTGGGGACTTTGGACCAGATTAGAGAACACAGAGGTGCAGTTGAGTTCAGTCAGGTTTCCAGTAATACTGACCAAGTCAATATTACTGTCTGGGTTCCTCCAGATTCCAACTATCTCTTTGGTTTTGTCAAAGTCAGCATTTCCTCCATCCACAGCACTATAGTTACATGGGACTTGCAAACAAGATCCTTCCAGTACTTCCATTTTCTTTGGTGTAGTAATGAGGAGGAGTACTGGATCAGAACAAGCAGCCAGATCACCTGCAAATAATGAAATTAACTCTATTATAGATCGTTTTTCTCTGATTCATTTTTTTAGGTTGTAATACAGGAAACGTTCCTTATTGGGAAACCAATTCTTTCATTGATCTGTCATGAAATGGGAGGTGAGGAGAGGACCCAAATGCCGGAGACTGAAGTACAAACTAAAGTCCTTCAATTAAACAAAATGCAACACAGATAGGAATCCAAAATCTCATAATGATTTGAAAACAAAAGCAGAAGAAAAAAAATCAAAAATAACTCAAGACAAAACAAAACATAAGAAAAACCCAAAACAGGCCATCATCCAGACGAGACACTAAAGACAACATGAAACACAAACACACCAACCAGGCAGAAGGGAAAGACTACACCACATATAAGGACAAACTCAGGGGTTGACAAGAACCACAAGTCAATGGGCAAGGAGGAAATCAAACTGGAAGTTAAGAATAAAAAAAATGTTTTCAAAACAAAAGAAGAACTAGATTAACCAAACCAGAAAACCCAAAAATGGAAGAAGAAAACTAATCCCAAACACAAAACACCCTAAAGCAGTGATTCTTAACCATAGGTTAGTGGGCCGCAAAAAAAATCTGTTTTGTACGTGTGGGCCGCGAGGGCCGCGGGACTGCATAGCAACTCCCGACCAAATGAGGAGAAGAAGACACTCAGCTAGCTGTACGTGTAATAGTAAGAGAAATGGTGTGTATTTACAGAGTAAATCCTTCATTTTGCACAGAGTACGTTTAGATCCGCCAGGATCAGGGACCGATTACTTGGGTCTGCGCCCACCAACGGGGAGCGAGCGCGGCGTGATCATTTATCCCGGCTCGTCCCCGTGGCCGGGGAGGTCGGTGCCGCTCGGGCGGCGGCTCCGTCGTTACTGCTGAAGGATTGTAGATAGATGCGTGGGCTGACGTGTCTGCTGGACTGGACTGTTCGGGCTCTCTCAAAAGCATCGGAAAGTGACTCTGCTGCAGCACGCCCAGAGAGCTGCGGGCTCCTGCCCGTCTCAGCTGATCAGGCTCGGATGAAGCCCGACACGCGCAGTCCTGACAACTGACAACCTGGCTCCTGTGTTGTTGTACTTTTATGTATTAATGACTGTTTTGTATGTCTGTCTGTTTATGTTTTTTTGTAATAAGAGAACTATTCAATAAAGCTTGTAAAAAAAAATGTTTAAAAATAAAAAAAAGACCAACTTCCGGTATGGACTACCGGTATGCATTGGTTTTGCTTTTTATTTGAGTAATACTCTTTATATGTTATAATTCAATGTGAAATTGCATAATGTGAAGTTTTGTTATCATTGTACTGTTTGCAAATGTTAAATTAAAAAAAATAAATAAATAAAAAATAATAATATACACGAAAAAGACCAACTTCCGGTATGGACTTCCGGTATGGATGGAAGTATGGCCGCGCCCTTGTCGGCCATCTTGCCTGCAGCCAGGTACTCTTGAAAAAGCGCGCCCCCCCTTCATCTGATTGGTCCATATTTGATAGTTCCCCAAAAGGCACCAAATTTTGCATGCAAGCCAGGCCTGGTGATAAATTTGATATTTCATGGTTTGCATTAATGGGCGTGGCCTAACGGCTCAACAGCGCCCCCTAGAATATTTTTCTCTGCTATAACTTTTGAATGGTTTGACATAGAGAGTCGTGGGTGGTGTCATTTCTGATATGCTTATGGGGGACGGTGGCCATGAGTGCGAGGGCCTGTTCATCGCTACTTGCAGCTTTAATTTACTTTGTAACTACATTTTCTACACAATATCCTCTTTGCAACTCTGTAACGGATGCAAAGGTTACGTGATGCAATGGTCTATAGTGCAGCATTCCCTCCACCCAACTGCAACACTTTACATTTCCACTATTTAAAAAATAAAATAAGATCAGTAATACTTTTAGTGCCAACAAAAAAGATTGTGAAACTGAGTAAGATGTAATAAACTCACAAGAAAACAACAGACAAATTAATATATTCTTCCATTTAGAGTAATCGTTTTACATCCAAGGTTTATATTTTGAATGAATATAAAGTAACACACTAATTCTGATAATATACATCACATTATGGCATTATGAATGACAGTAATGTAAACAATGTTGTTTATAAAGATGACCAAACAACTCACCAGGAAGAAAGAAGAGACTCAGTGTCACCAAGTTCACAAGAACACCTGCCATCGAACCCTCACCTGGATTTACAAACACATAAACCATTAAATAGGAATGTTAACAGTTCATCTCAGCTCCCGAGAATCATTTCTACTTTAAATGCTCTTACAAACACGCTCCCTTATGAATACGACCGGCAACTGGAGGATGTGAAGTGAGATGTGGTTGATGTGTAAAACTGCACAGTAACAATTCAAAAGTTCCTCATTCCGCTGTGTGGTCTGAAACCAGTGGTGTAAAGTAACGAAGTACAAGTAGGCCTACTTCGTTATTGTACTTAAGTAAGATTTTTGAGAATTTGTACTTTTATTGATACTTTCATTTTTCTGTACTTTTACTTTTACTTCGTTACATTTTCAAGGAAAAAATCATACTTTTATCCGCTATATTTAAAATTGGACACGTCGTTACTCGCTACAAATTAAAGAACAGCACAGCGGGGGCTGATTTATGGTTCCGCGTTACACCGGCGCAGAGCTGCGGCGTAGGGTACGCGGCGACGCAGACCCTACGCCGTAGCCTACGGCGTAAGGTTTGCGTCGATTTAACGCGGAACCATAAGGCGGACGGGAAGGAAGGGGGGCGAGTGAATATACCGAGAAGGAGCCGCAGCTCCCGGGAGAGTTGCGCCGCAGAGGCGGGCCGGAAGGCCGGAGGAACCGCCGTCGCGTCGAGTACCGATGAGGACTGAAGCCTGAATTATGGTTCCGCGTTAAATCGACGCAGAGCCTCGCCGTAGGGTACGGGCGCTGCGTTGGTGTAACGCGGAACCATAAATCAGCCTTGAGCGGCAGCCGACGCGCGTCCATGCGCACCATTCTTTGATTCCACCCCTTCTAAGGTGGTTTTGGCATTTAAAAGTTCAAAAGTCTCATCCTTTATCAGCTGGGGTTGCTAAATGTTGTCACTGCATACTACAGGCTGGGGGTGAACCTGTCAGCGGGGCCAATGGGGTACAGCAGCAGTGATGAGCAAAGGGAGAAATTAAAATGGGGTAATGGAAACCAACGCTAAAGGGGTCAGAATAATATCACCCTTATTTAGAGTTGTAAGCAAATTCTTGGATTCTTCATTTCTTTGCAATCCTTTTGAAAATAATTTTGTACTTTGAATTTTGTACTTTGTACTTTTTACTTTGTACTTTGTACTTTTTACTTTTTACTTTTGTACTTAAGTACATTTTACACCATGTACTTTTGGTACTTTATTATATTTAAGTTGAGGTACTTTTATACTTTTACTTAAGTAATGTTCTTAATGGGTACTTTTTACTTTTACTTAAGTAATTTTCAAGCAGAAAATTTGTACTTTTACTTAAGTACAATATTTTTGTACTTTTTCCACCTCTGTCTGAAACTAAGGTGATTATACATTCAGAAGTTCTTCAACAAAGATATACGCAGACAATATTAAATGGAAGAAGGGAACATCTTCCTTCATTTCTTGATCGTGGAACAAGTGGGAGTTTGGGCTGAGAGAAAATATACAACAGAACGGAGGGGTTATGCCTTAAAATGATTAAAGAAGATAAGTTATAAACAAAAATGTGTAAAAGTAAGCCTTCAAAAGTAACCTGCTGACACTGCTCTCACCTCAACGAAGATCATTACTTATCTTAGCTTGGGCGACACGGACACCGCAGGAAAATGAGACCTAATGGAGAGGACGACTACAGTACTATGAAAAAGATATTTGTCCCCCAGTCATCGTGTCACTGTCCCCTCTGCCTCTTGCTGAGTGCAGACGCTTCGCTCTCCGCTCCCCCGCTTTGTTTTTCTTCTTTCCTCTGCAATCTTTTCTTTTCTGCAAAACAATTTCTGGAAAGCAGGACCTGGATACCTTACCACCGGGAGCTATTTATAATAGTCACTCAAGTCTACCACTTTTATTTTAAACTGTTTTAGTACTGTGAGCATAGTTTATCAGCAGCACGAGCCTGCGCTATCGTGACGGGGATTGAGGAACTCAGCTAGCAGCAGCTAGCAGAAGCTAACTAGCAACAATATGCCTCCCTTTTCCTTTTCCATGGATGATTACCACAAACTGCTCCAGAAGATAGCAGTACTGGAAACGAAAATTCACAGGCTCGAAGTGAATGGAGAGATAAATGGACAATATGGGAATGAATCTACTCTGCCGACTTCCCAAAACAGCAAAAGGGAGCAGGCTAACAGAAAGCTAACTAACACCACCAAGACGACATCAACAAGCCCTCCCTGGAACTCTCTTGGTGCGAAGCCAAAGCACTACAAATCGCCTCCCTCAGATCTGAGAAGACGGTTATCAGGCAGAACCCAGCACCTGGTGACCTTGGACGACATAGAGTGGCCTGCACTTCCATGTATTTCCATGTACAAGTTCCATGTATTTCAGACACGTTGATCGTTGTTCTTTCATGAATCAGACCTGTGAACGGCAAAGGCAGTTTTTAAAACAAGTAACTCTTCAGCCACATCTGTTTTTAAAGAGGAACTTATATGAAATGTATCTTTTACTTCTCATTTCAAGTCACGAAGAAACGTCTCAGCATTCCAGACACTGCAATGTGCAAAAATGTCAGAATTTGTGCAACATGAATGAACCTGTTTAATAAGTCTCACAAAGCTGATTTTATTGGGGTGCTCATCCAACATATACAACAAGCCAGATGATCCTGTAATTCTTATGAAATACGCTATGATCTGTAACTGAGGAAGATCACAAAGACTCTTTGATCTTTAATATCCACAAATATGTCTGATGAATGGATGCTGCATGTGGTACAAAGGCAAGTCACATAAATGAGGAAAAGAAACTGTTCTGACGTATGGAAACATTTAATATTCACCACCACAGATGCTAAAATGTTGGGTTTTTTTTTCTGTTAATGCACAAAAAGGTGGCAGTATAATTAAAATGACCAAAAGTACTAAGTGTAGTTCCTGTTTGCAGAAGTTCTGTTTAGAGGTTTGGGGACTGGTGTACATGATAATTATAACACATACTGTCTTTTTTCGTTTCGTCTGCTCTTATTTCAGTCTTGAATTCAGACATGTGAGCTCACCAGAGTTCCCTGCCTCTCTCTGTCTGACCCTCCATCATCACGCATTGAGCATGGCTGCATATTAATATTTAATATTATAAAACATACTTGATTGCTGAATTGGACATTTCAACTTCACATCTTTAACATGTGAATGCTGTAAAATAGACCATCAACATGAAATCTTACTTATCGACTTAACAGACTGACATCAGGGACTCGTCATGCAGGTTAATTCACAAATGTTGGTTGCAGAAGCTCCATTTCTCTGTACAAGACATATTTGATCAGGTTTTGAGAAGAACATGTTTTATTTCTCCAACATGCCTCCACAAAGATGTAAGGAACTGCACATTTGATACAGAAAATAAGGTTATTGGCGTAAAGGGAGTTTTTTTTAGCTTTTGACTCAAGGACAGTAACATGAGAGCCGCCCACCAAAACTGTAGCTTCACAGCTACAAGTTCTCCATTCAAATCCCAGCATGGGCCTTTCTGTGTGCGTGCATGGTTTCCTCCAGACAGTGACGTCAGAATCCCCAGCATGCACCGCTCTAGAACGTAAACGACGCCATTTTGGCCGTAAAGCTGAAGCGGGCGAGAAGGTCGTTTCTGCGCCGGTAAATGGTAGTAACGATGCCCAATAGCTGTTGTACACCGGGATGCCAGGATATTAGAAAAAGCAGAACAGATACAACTTCTTATCAGATTCTTAATTGTCCAGAGAGGCGAGATAAACGGATTCATCCGATAAAACGAGCGACCAAGACAGCTGACACATGAGAGAAGCTCTCACCAAACCCAGCTGAGGTTGCAGTGGGCTCCAAGCACAACACCATCCCCTCCGACCATCCACGCCTTCAACTGAGGGTCATTACGTCTTTGATAATGACTCACCTAAAACATAAATAAAAGAACCTTCAACTGCTTATTACGGAGCCCCTCTGGTGACATTTGAAAAAAATAAAATAATGCGTGGCCAAGCATTAATAACTCGTGGCCACGAGTTAATATCTCGTGGCCACGAGATAATCAATGACTGGCCACGAGATATTAATGCGTGGCCACCATGGATCTATTATAAAACGGTGGCCACGCATTATTTTACTCGTGGATGGCATTATAACCTACTGTCTGGACGTCGTGGATGCAACTTCCTTGGTGGGATGGTTATTCATAATTAATAACGGTAATTATAGTCTATTTATATTAAAGAGCAAGAGTATTGTCATGGCGAGTGTAGTAATAACATGTGACATTTGAAAAAAATAAAATAATGCGTGGCCACGCATTAATAACTCGAGATATTAACTCGAAAGATAAATAAAAATAAAATTATACAAAATAAAAAGGCCAGCCCGTTTACATGTTCCACAGTCCAATAAAAAGCAAAAGATTTTAAAAAAAATGCGGAGCAATGCAAAACACTGTGTTTTGCATTTCATTGCGTGTTATCCAAATGTATAACATTTTTAAGGTGTCCATTAAACTCTGAAAATGATGGAAAGTGTGCATTTTTTGTGGTGTGGAGTTATTTTTATAAACACTTTGATCTAACCAACTTCCTGTGTTTCCTGCCGGTACATAAATACAATCTATACACATTTAATAAATTTTTTTCCTTTTTTCACATTTAATGTAACGTTTATTTAAGCAGGTCAGATTGTTGGTGTCAGAGTTACACAACTGTCAAGCTTCACATCCAAGTTTGACCCCAGTCAGTAATGTTTTCAATAAACTTACCTTCACGTTTTGGATCCAGTCACTGTTTTCTTGGTCTGTAGTTGCTTCTAGAGTCGTTGGTGATGAATTAGAAACCTTTTACTGATTGTGACTAATGAACAAACGTCTTCATTGTTGAACTTTGAGTTAGATAAATAATGATATCGACTTTAGGTGTTAAATATATACAGTATGAACACTCAAAATATTGTAAAATACTGTCTACAACTCAAATACAAAACTGGGAAAGTGAAAAAATACTCCGTTTTTTTTTTTTATCAAGTTTATTATTCAGTAGAGATAAGCTAGCATAACGTTTTTGAACATACAAAGAAAAAATCCTCTCACGTTAATAGTACAAATAACTGTTTTCCATCATCAAACATGTAAGTTAAGAACACACTGCAGAAGCCGCACAACTGTTGGTTACCACTCGGAGGTCTGAAACAACCACCACTTTCTGTCTGTGAGTTGTTGTCAGCTTCAGAAAGTTTACCAGCCTTGAAGAATCTAAAACTCAGTCATCCATAATTGTTTTATCAGTAGAAAACATTTACATCCAGAGGTCAGTCTGTCATCAACAACTGTCCCTCCATCTGAAACATGATGTTAAAATAATGGTGATGTTCATCATTTTGTTCCAGGAAGTGCTTTTTTAAATGCAACTAAGAACTAATTCAAACTGTTATCAATCATTCAGTGAAAACACAGGTATCAGCCAGCAGCCAAGTAACCACCTGTGATACATCATTTTACTGCAGAGAAGGAGAAAATGTTAAGAAACAAACCGAAGACAAAGCAATGATGGGGCTAAAACTAAATATCACCTGCTGTTAGTCTGGTTGAAGCAGTTATGTCTTTGTGAAAGGACCTACTCAATATTCCAAGAGTAATAAACAAATGTACTGGATTGCATGTTGTATTACCATTTAACTAATATTAACTGATATGTTAATATCGATTTAAAAAAATTTGGTCTATTCCGAATTTTAGGTCCAACAGGAAAAATAATTAATTGAATCAATTGAAACAGTCAAAAGAAAGAAGAAGAAAGAAACGTCAGAAATCAGTCTTTCTTCACTTGAGCGTAGAGAGAAACTTGCTCAATAAGGTTGTCAGTCTAAGCAGTAAAATCATCGGGTCGGCTCAACAAACGTTACAAGAACTTTATAACAAACAGCTGATCAAGAAGGCAAACTCCATATTGTCTGATTGCTCACATCCCTTACATCAAATGTTTCAGTTTCTACCATCAGTTACTGCTTAGACTCCCTTTTGCAAAGACAAACTGATATAAACACTCCTTTGTTCCCTCTATTGTTCTTTTAAATGCCGGAAGGAAAAGGTAGTGGGTGAAAAGGTAGTGGGAAGGAAAAGGTAGTGGGAGAAGCTTAGGTCTATACTACTATTGTAATTTATTATGTATATTTTATGTATATTTACCATTGTGTGCTTCTCCTGTCGCGAAACTAATCGCCCCCTTGGGGACAAATAAAGTAATTGATTGATTCTTCACTTGAGCGTAGAGATCTTCTGGACCACCATCAGTTCACTGGTCCAGACACTTAAACTTGTGAATTCACCGTATCCAGCTCCTGTCTGCTCTCCTGCATCGAGTTAGAAGATTGTTCAGGTATCTGTTAATGGATGTTCATCTATTTTGTTTTTTTCTAAGAAAAGCCATAACATTTTGTAAGTAGTTGAAAGTGAATTTTATCCATTCATCCATTCTTCCATCCATCTTCTCCTGCTCATCTGTAACCGGGTCGCGGGTGCAGCAGTCTGAGCAGAGATGCCCAGACTTCCTTCACCCCAGACACTTCCTCCAGCTCTTCTTCCAGCTCCTCCAAGGGGAGTCCGAGGCGTTCCCAGGCCAGCCGAGAGACATAGTCTCTCCAGCGTGTCCTGGGTCTTCCCCGGGGTCTCCTCCCGGAGGGACATGCCTGGAACACCTCCCTAGGGAGGCGTCCAGGAGGATCCAGGACAGATGCCCAAGCCACCTCAGCTGACTCCTCTCAATGTGAAGGAACAGCGGCTCTACTCCGAGCTCCTCCCGGGTGACCGAACTCCTCACCCTATCTCTAAGGGAGCGTCCAGCCACCCTGCGGAGGAAACTCATCTCGGCCGCTTGTATCCGCGATTTCGTCCTTTCGGTCATTACCAAAGTTCATGACCATAGGTGAGGGTAGGTGCGTAGATTGACCGGTAAATCGAGAGCTTCACCTTTCGACTCAGCTCTTTCTTCACCACGACGGTCCAGTACAACAACTGCATAACTGCGGACGCTGCACCGATCCGTCTGTCAATCTCACGCTCCATCGTTCCCTCACTCGTGAACAAGACCCCGAGATACTTGAACTCCTCCACCTGAGGCAGGACTTCTCCACCCATTTGGGGAAGGCACGCCACCCTTTTTGAGTGGAGAATCATGGCCTCGGTTTTGGAAGTGCTGATTCTGATCTCCGCCACTTCCCACTCGCCTTCAGACCGCCCTAGCACATGATGAAGGTCTCGGTCCGATGAAGCCAACAGGACAACGTCATCCGCAAAAAGGAGATGAAATCCTGTGGTTCCCAAACCGGATCCCCTCCGGCCCCTGGCTACGCCTAGAAATCCTGTCCATAAAAATTATGAACAGGACCGGTGACAAAGGGCAGCCCTGCCGGAGTCCAACATGCACTGAGAACAAGTCTGACCTACTGCCGGCAATGCGAACCAGACTCCTGCTCCGATCATACAGAGACTGGAGAGCCCTTAATAGAGGGCCCCGGACTCCATACTCACTCAGCACCCCCCACAGAATGGCACGAGGGACACGGTCAAATGCCTTCTCCAGATCCACAAAACACATTTAGACTGGTTGGACAAATTCCCATGAACCCTCGAGCACCCTGCGGAGGGTGTAGAGCTGGTCCAGTGTTCCACGACCGGGACAAAAACCACCTTGTTCCTCCTGAATCCGAGGTTCAACTATCGGCCGTATTCTCCTCTCCAGTACCCTGACGTAGACTTTCCCAGGGAGGCTAAGAAGTGTGATCCCCCTATAGTTGGACTGATGGATGCTGAGGTGTTCTTAGGAGCATCTGAGGAACATGTGAAACATTACCTTTACTGATTAGAAACAGCTGAACTCTGGTGTGTTAACAGGATCACTTACATGACACACTGAGAGTCTTTACTGTCTGTGATGTCTTGAAAGGTTTTCCTCCATCCACAGGATATCTGGCAGAACAGTTGATGGTGTATCCATCATGTGTGTCTGACAGAGTGATGATCTCCTGGATTTTAGTTTTCAAGGTTCCATCTTTGTTTTTCTTTGTTTGTGTGTGAGAGTCTTGTTGGAGATTCCAGGTGAGTTCAGGAGGGGAGTGTGGACAGGGAGTGACAGCTGAGCAGGTTATAGTGACGCTCTCATTCTCCTTCAGATCACCTGAGATGGTCATGGTGGGGATCCAAGGATAATCTGTGTTTTCAGATCCAACACATATTTTACACGATAAAACATGATGCAAGCAATTTACTTACTCAATATCTTTGTATGGAGAAAAACAACAACATAGTTTCAGATGAAAATAAACCATCTCACATTAGTCATCAAACATTTTCAATTAAAACATACATATATATTTGAGTCATTAGAGGCTGATGTCAAAATTTGTTATTTTTTTTAAATATATATACAATCTAATAAATATGTAACAGTGGAGTTCAATCAGGATGTTTAGTTATAATATCCACTGATTTAACTGTTTATGTCAATGCTGAACTTCAAATAAACAAACTTTCTTACCTTTAACTGTTATTTGAAGACCATCACAATCAGCTGTTGCCACGAATTCATCATTCTCAATCCTGAAGAAATACTCCTGACTTTGGGCCAGATTAGAGAACACAGAGGTGCAGTTGAGTTCAGTCAGGTTTCCAGTAATATTGACCGAGTCAATATTACTGTCTGGGTTCCTCCAGATTCCAACTATCTCTTTGGTTTTGTCAAAGTTAGCATTTCCTCCATCCACAGCTCTATAGTTACATGGGACTTGTAAACAAGATCCTTCCAGTGCGTCCATCTTCTTTGGTGTAGTAATGCGGAGGTATGCTTGTTTAGAACAAGCAGCCAGAGCACCTGTAAATAATGAAATTAACTCTATTATAGATCGTTTTTCTCTGATTCATTTTTTTAGGTTGTAATACAGGAAACGTTCTTTATTGGGAAACCAATTCTTTCATTGATCTGTCATGAAATGGGAGGTGAGGACCCAAATGCCGGAGACTGAAGTACAAACTAAAGTCCTTCAATTAAACAAAATGCATCACAGATAGGAATCCAAAATCTCATAATGATTTGAAAACAAAAGCAGAAGAAAAAAAATCTAAAATAACTCAAGACAAAACAAAACATAAGAAAAACCCAAAAAAGGCCATCATCCAGACGAGACACTAAAGACAACATGAAACACAAACACACCAACCAGGGAGAAGGGAAAGACTACACCACATATAAGGACAAACTCAGGGGTTGACAAGAACCACAAGTCAATGGGCAGGAGGAAATCAAACTGAAAGTTAAGAATAAAAAAAAAGGTTTTCAAAACAAAAGAAGAACTAGATTAACCAAACCAGAAAACCCCAAAAATGGAAGAAGAAAACTAATCCCAAACACAAAACACCCCAAACCATGTTGCTGCTCCTTTGAAACAAGTTGTGCAACCTCTTAAAAAAAAAAAGAATATCGATTCCTTTTAAATCTCTTGAAGATTCATCTTTCCTCCTTGGCTGACATTCTCTTGGCTTCAATAAGTTTTATCACCATTTTATAATATTTTACGTTGGTTTTAGATGCGCTATATAAATAAAGTTGACTTGACTTGAAAAAAGTGGAACTTATTTTCAGTGTGTGACACAATATTTTATAAATAGTTTAACATGTTCCTTCATTTCCAAATTAGTTGGTTCTCTAACTTTGAAATTACATGTTAAAGAAACATTTAAGAGATAATTTTTTTATTTCAGAACTGAAGTCTTGCAAATTACTTCAGACCAGCTAAACTCAAATGCTTCCAACTCTGTGTCAAGTTGGTATCGCATCTGTGTCATATGTGTGACATTGTTCTTCTGCAGAGGCATAAACTGCTGTATTTAACAGTCACCTGGAGCTAAATTTGGAGAATCAGCGAAGATTTCTGATGGAACGCTACACGAACGGCTGCTCAGGATTAATATCATTACCATTTAAAGCAGCACAACGTAACTTTCAGCTTTTCTGAGTTTGGCGGCATCTTTTGGACAAAAGCGGTAGTGTTTTACCAGAAAGAACACTACGTTTCCCATGAGCACCAGCGCGTACTGCCGGAAAACTCCTGTCCCGTCACGTGCATTTGTTTTGATGAGAGAACATGGGACGCTTTTCTGTTTCACCAAGTGAACAGACGGAACGCAAAAAAAAAAAGATGTTAAACTGCTGGAAAGGAACTGGAATTTACCGGGATACCTTAAACAAGGAAGCCAGGGAGCGGTATATGGAGAAAATAATGATTATTAACGGTCTGGATCCATATGAAATCCCTACTGAAGACCCATGTGTTTCAATAAATTAGTATAATAGTACAACATACAGTACATGTTTTGTATCCCTCTTACTTCTCTTTTCTTTTTTTTTTGACTGCTATATTATGGTGAAGAGGCTCCGAGGCGTGATTATTTTTGTTTTCCTCGTGAGATAATTTTTTTCCTCTGCAGCTACAAATAAGAGTTAATATTTTTTCCTCAACAAACTAGTTTTATCTGAAGATTGGGGTTAATTGCACCGCAGAGAGCTGGCCAGCAACTGCATTTAGCTGGCGAAGTGGGGAATAAAACCTGTGTTTTGATCCGACGCCCGTCTGTGTGAGTGTTTGTGGTTTAAGGCTGTTTATGGTTCTGCGTTAAATCGACGCAGAGCCTACGGCGTAGGGTACGCGGCGGCACGCACCGTACGTTGCGCGTCGCCACGTACCCTACGCCGTAGGTCTGCGTCGATTTAACGCAGAACCATAATTCAGGCTTTACTGTGTGGAAGGTTTGGTCGTTACAGCCGCGATCCAACCGAGCAGACGACTCTTTCACTCTTTTACTTTGTTATATCAGATACTTGGCCTCCGTGGTTCTGCCTCCGAGCAGGAAAGCGGTGAAAAGTTAAACCATTAGGATCTTTTCCCCACGTCTGTTGTGTGGAGCTGCTGCAACCACAACGCAGCAACGGGTTCTGCGGAGCTGCGCTCCAAGCCCCGCCCATTTTCGTCTCGACTGCGAATCGGGAAGGAGGGGGAAGTGACGTATGCCGTAAAGCAGTCAAAGCCGTAAAAATGTGTAGTTTTTTAGTGTGGCAGGGTTCCTACCATGCTCCTCAAAGTTACATAGTGCCAGTGAAGGCGATACAGACCCCTCAGACCATGACAGAGGTTCATTAAACCTGTTGGAAGTTGATGTACCATCACAATGATGATGAGGAAATATTAGATTAAGGTGGAAAAGTTACGTAGTGTCGCTTTAAAGCAACTATAACCTAGTAAACTGAAGGATGAAGAAGCACTGCCTACGATATATTTCAGCTGTAGCTAAACGTTTGCAACATTTATTTACTTTGTAACTACATTTTCTACACAATATCCTCTTTGCAACTCTGTAACGGATGCAAAAGTTATCTGTTGCAAATATCTGTAGTGCAGCATTCCCTCCACCCAACTGCAACACTTTACATTTCCACTATTTAAAAAAAAAAAAATATCAGTAATACTTTTAGTGCCAACAAAAAAGAATGATGATGAGAATGAAAGATGTAATAAACTCACAAGAAAACAACAGGAAAATTAATATATTCTTCCATTTAGAGTAATCATTTTACTCCAAGGTTTACATTTTGAATTCATATAAAGTAATACACTAATGCTGATAATATACATCACATTATGGCATTATGAATGACAGTAATGTAAACAATGTGTTTTATAAAGATGACCAAACAACTCACCAGGAAGAAAGAAGAGACTCAGTGTCACCACGTTCACAAGAACACCTGCCATCGAACCCTCACCTGGATTAACAAACACATAAACCATTAAATAGGAATGTTAACAGTTCATCTCAGCTCCCGAGAATCATTTCTACTTTAAATGCTCTTACAAACACGCTCCCTTATGAATACGACCGGCAACTGGAGGATGTGAAGTGAGATGTGGTTGATGTTTAAAACTGCACAGTAACAGTTTGAAAGTTCTTCGTTCCGCTGTGTGGTCTGAAACTAAGGTGATTATACATTCAGAAGTTCTTCAACAAAGATACGCAGACGATATTAGATGGAAGAAGGGAACTGTGGCAGAGTGGAGGAGCTGCAGCCACTCAGGCTGACAGGACACAGGTGTGGCCCGTCAACCTCTCCACCCTGCCAGCCTTGATAAGGCGGGGCTGGACAGCAGCAAGGGGTTCAGACTGAAGCTGGAGCTGTGTGAAGGTGCTTGTGCACGTGTGTCCTGGGTGTTTGGCAATAAAGGGTTCTGCACAAAACTCCCAGGCAGGGCCGTTCCTGACCCATTTGACGCCCTAGGCAAAATATTTGCTGGCGCCCCCCCACCCCGTTCCCGTGCTGTCCCGTCCCGTCCACTACCACCACACACACACACACACACACACACACACACACACACACACACACACACACACACACACACACACACACACACACACACACACACACACACACACACACACACACACACACACACACACACACACAAACGGAATGGCAATTTCTTTAGGATGTATTAAATAATTAAATATATAATATGTAATAAATAAGTAATACAACAACTCAGAGCAGCAATTAAATAAAGAAACAAGTGCAAACACAAACAAAATTTCAAATAGTAAAATAGGTCAAGTAAAAGATATTGCACACAAATAATAACAACTACTACCAATAATAACTATATACAAAATACCCTGTAAAAACCTAAATTTAGTCCACAACATCTTACAATAACAATTTTAACAACAATAACAACAGCATTATAGCCATTGACCGGCTAACATGTTAGCATCGCTCCCGTTTTCCCAACAATTATCTAGATTTTCAGCAGACAATCAGAAGTAAGTTTAACAATAAAATGTGAGGATTACTTAAATGCACATGATTGTCAAGGTCAGGGGCGGAGCAGGGGTCCCAGCCCAGGGGGGGCGAAGCATTCTAGATGGGCCCTTGTGGCCTAAACATCTCCGTTAAAACATAATCGCTAAAAAAAAGCCACAGATCAGCTCTCTGACACACAACCACAGCACGCAGGCGACACGGTCAGAACTATTCAAATGAGGTTTCAGCGCCATGGATTTACCAGTCATTATGTCAAACCTAACTATAACCCTAATGCAGACTTTAAAATATAAGTATCAAACTGGAGATAAAAATCTAATGACATCCAGTGATGTCTATGGAAGCTAATTTCTGCCAGTAAAAGAAAAAAATAAGATGAAATCTTAGCCTTAAAAATAAAAATATCCCCATGGTAAGTCATAATTATGACATAAAAAGTCATAATTTCAACTTTTTATCTCATAATTATGACTTTCTATCTCATAATTTCGACTTTCTATCTCATAATTTCGATTTTCTATCTCATAATTATGACTTTATATCTCATAATTATGACTTTCTATCTCATAATTATGACATTCTATCTCATAATTTTGACTTTCTATCTCATAATTATGACTTATCGTGGGGATATTTTTATTTTTAAGGCTAAATTTTCATTTTAGCCATAGATGTCGGATTGGCTGAGTAGATCAATTCAGACACGTGTGTTCAACCTACACAACAACAGTTTACAATGTGCAACGACATGTATTTAACACAATCAGCGTCATGACAATGTTATCAGAAATAATTAATATTATGACAGCTTACCAATGATGGTTTCATCCAGGGGTGGGCAGAAAACCACAACAAAACATATTTCCATCCACATCAAAACATATTTCCTGCTGATTTATGGTTCTGCGTTACAGCAACGCAGAGCTACGCCGTAGTGGGTGGGGGAGGGGGCGCCGCACGCGAGTGAGTTGAGGTGAGGGACCGCAGCAAAATGAATTGTGGCTGCCAGAGAGGAAGAAGGATGCAGCCAGGCAGAAATTAAAATTACAAAAACGATTACAAAAACGATTTGTATATAGCCAAAGACTTTTGGCTATATATGTACTGTTGTCTTATTCATTTCAAATTTTTCAAAAGTTTATTAAAAAGAAAAAAAAAAAAAACAGCTGTTTGCATGGCGCCCCCTGGCATGCTGGCGCCCCTAGCATTTGCCTAACCTGCCCTATGGGCGGCACGGCCCTCCCAGGACACACGTGCACAAGCACCTTCACACAGCTCCAGCTTCAGTCTGAACCCCTTGCTGCTGTCCAGCCCCGCCTTATCAAGGCTGGCAGGGTGGAGAGGTTGACGGGCCACACCTGTGTCCTGTCAGCCTGAGTGGCTGCAGCTCCTCCACTCTGCCACAGGAACATCTTCCTTCATTTCTTGATCGTGGAACAAGTGGGAGTTTGGGCTGAGAGAAAATATACAACAGAACGGAGGGGTCATGCCTTAAAATGATTAAAGACGATAAGTTATAAACAAAAATGTGTAAAAGTAAGCCTTCAAAAGTAACCTGCTGAGACTGCTCTCACCTCAACGAAGATCAATACTTATCTTAGCTTGGGCGACACGGACACCGCAGGAAAATGAGACCTAATGGAGAGGACGACTACAGTACTATGAAAAAGGTATTTGTCCCCCAGTCATTGTGTCACTGTTTAAAGCAAGTAAGAAATTGGATGAACCAGGATTTCCTTCAATTAAATCAGGATAAAACTGAGATAATTGTTTTTGGAAATAAAGAGCAGAGGATTGCTGTCAGTAAACATGTCGGCTCACTCTCTCCTAAAACGTTGGCGTGCTGATAGACTCCGATCTGACCTTCAGCAGTCATATCAAATCAATCACCAAAACAGCCTTCTATCAGCTTAAAAACATGTGCAGAGTGAAGGGTTTCATGTCCCAAACAGACCAGGAGAAGTTGATTCATGCTTTCATCTCCAGTAGACTTGACTACCGTAGTGGTCTGCTGATTGATCTCCCCCAAAAAAGCATTAACAACTGCAGCTCATCCAGAACGCTGCAGCTCCAGTTTTAACCAGAACTAAGAGATCCAAGCACATGACTCCAGTTCTAAAGTCTTTACACACACTGGCTCCCAGTCAGCTGTAGAACATATTCTGCTACTGGTCTACAAATCACTGGTTTAGGTCCAGAATATATGAATGACATGTTAGTAGAATATAAACCCAGGGCTCTGAGATCTACTGACTCAGGTCAGATAGCGGAGCCCAGAGTTCAAACCAACATGGTGAAACAGCTTTTAGCTGTTATGCTGCACACAACTGGAATAAGCTACCAGCTGAACTTAAATCAGCCCCAACTGTGAACATCTTTAAATCCAGGTTAATAACCCTTCTCTTCTCCTGTGCTTATGATAATACACGTTAAATTTGAATCTTTTGCACTTTATGTCCTTTTAATGATTTTAAAGCAAATTGGTATTTTATTTTCTTCTAATGCTTTTTTTTCTTTCTTTCTTTTTCTTTGAAATGTTTTTTCTATTTATGATTTTAATGTAATTTTATGCTTTTGTAAAATACTTTGAATTGCCTAGTATATGAATTGTGCTATACAAATGATTTTGCCTTGCCTTGCCTTCTAGATTTATGGAGGGAAAAAAAAACAATTTCAAGCCGAGTTCAATAACCGGCCACGGCCAGGGCTGATTACTGCCGGATCTGTGGATTCAAGAAATGACTAAAACAGAACCAGTCTGACAACATGAAGGAGGCTAAAAGGTTTAAAGAAGCAATGCATCATGCCCTGATCTGAGGAAATTCAAGAACAGATGATCAACAAACTGTGACATCCCATCCGTGTGCAAAAGGATACAAAGCTAGTTATTAGTAAGACTTTGTCAGCGAAACACAGTGATCCACAAATGAAGAAAACATGGAACAGCTGAAGGCCCACTTGGTCTGAGGACCATCCTTACCGTTTGTAGATGAGATGGATCTCATCCAGCACCAAATCTATGAGATCGTCACGTAAGAACTTGGTGGGCAGCACGTCTCCCCCTATGGGGGGCAGAAGCCAGGATTCAGGGCTGCTGCATGTTCACCATCGTTCAGTTGGTCGTCCGTCAGAGCGATCAACGATGAGACAGCAACCACCAGTGGGTGTTAACCAAGTCCCATATGGCATTTAACTTGAATGGTAAGTGTCATGTCTAGAGCTGCATACCAAATGTTTCCTCAATAAACCTAATCTCAAGACTTATAAGATTCTGAAGTAAAAATAATAACACAAGATCTGTAAAACAGAAGAGGGTGGGTAGATGATAGATAGATAGATAGATAGATAGATAGATAGATAGATAGATAGATAGATAGATAGATAGATAGATAGATAGATAGATAGATAGATAGATAGATAGATAGATAGATAGATAGATAGATAGATAGATAGATAGATAGATAGATAGATAGATAGATAGATACTTTATTAATCCCGAAGGAAGTTTAGGGCATCCAGTAGCTGAAAAAACACTTTAGGAAACACTTTACAGTGTATCACATTCTACTACAAACCACTTGTTAATAATAATAATAATTAAAGTCTTCAGGAACAAGATTTCCATTCTATCCATCCATCTTAATCCTGTCATGGGGTTCTGCTGTCTATCCCAGCTCATTCCAGGGGTTCACCCTGGACAGGTCACCACTCTATCTATCTTTGTCTATATAGACAAACAACCACACACCTACAGGCAATTTAGAGTCTTCAATCAACCTAACTTGCATGTTTTTGGAGGGAACCCACACAAGCACATGCAAACTCTAAAAAGTCTCCTGCCGGCCTGAGACCAGGAACCTTCTTGCCGTGAGGCAACAGTGATACAATCTAAGACCTGCAGTGGAAATGTGTGCGCAATGTGGACATGTGGACAAGTTCCATGTATTTCAGACACGTTGATCGTTTCATGACCTTTCATGAATCAGACCAGTGAACAGCAAAGGCAGTTTTTAAAACAAGTAACTCTTCAGCCACATCTGTTTTTAAAGAGGAACTTATATGAAATGTATCTTTTACTTCTCACTTCAAGTCACGAAGAAGCGTCTCAGCATTCCAGAGACTGCAATGTGCAAAAATGTCATAATTTGTGCTCAGTTCTACATGAGTGAACCTGTTTAATAAGTCTTTTTATTTATTTATTTTTTAATTTTATTGGGGTGCTCATCCAACATATACAACAAGCCAGATGATCCTGTAATTCTTATGAAATACGCTATGATCTGTAACTGAGGAAGATCACAAAGACTCTTTGATCTTTAATATCCACAAATATGTCTGATGAATGGATGCTGCATGTGGCAAGTCACATAAATGAGGAAAAGAAACTGTTCTGACGTACGGAAACATTTAATATTCACGACCACAGATGCTAAAATGTTGGGGGGTTTTTCTGTTAATGCACAAAAAGGGGGCAGTATAATTAAAATGACCAAAAGTACTAAGTGTAGTTCCTGTTTGCAGAAGTTCTGTTTAGAGGTTTGGGGACTGGTGTACATAATAATTATAACACATAGTGTCTTTTTTCGTTTCGTCTGCTCTTATTTCAGTCTTGAATTCAGACATGTGAGCTCATCAGAGGCTCCCCTGCCTCTCTCTGTCTGACCCTCCATCATCACGCATTGAGCATGGCTGCATATCAATATTTAATATTATAAAACATACTTGATTGCTGAGTTGGACATTTCAACTTCACATCTTTAACATGTGAATGCTGTAAAATAGACCATCAACATGAAATCTTACTTATCGACTTAACAGACTGACCATCAGGGACTCGCCATGCAGGTTAATTCACAAATGTCGGTTGCAGAAGCTCCATTTCTCTGTACAAGACATATTTGATCAGGTTTTGAGAAGAACATGTTTTATTTCTCCAACATGCCTTCACAAAGATGTAAGGAACTGCAAATTTGATACGGAAAATAAGGTTATTGGCGTAAAAGGAGTTTTTTTAGCTTTTGACTCAAGGACAGTAACATGAGAGCCGCCCACCAAAACTGTAGCTTCACAGCTCCAAGTTCTCCATTCAAATCCCAGCATGGGCCTTTCTGTGTGCGTGCATGGTTTCCTCCAGACAGTGACGTCAGAATCCCCAGCATGCACCGCTCTAGAATGTAAACAACGCCATTTTGGCCGTAAAGCTGAAGCGGGTGAGAAGGTCGTTTCTGCGCCGGTAAACGGTGGTAATGATGCCCAATAGCTGTTGTACACCGGGATGCCAGGATATTAGAAAAAGCAGAACAGATACAACTTCTTATCAGATTCTTAATTGTCCAGAGAGGCGAGATAAACGGATTCATCCGACACATGAGAGAAGCTCTCACCAAACCCAGCTGAGGTTGCAGTGGGCTCCAAGCACAACACCATCCCCTCTGACCATCCACGCCTTCAACTGAGAATATTACGTCTTTGAGAATGACTCACCTAAAAAATAAATAAAAGAACCTTCAACTGTTTATCATAGATGTATGAAATGAATCCATGAGGTGGTGCAATAAAACGTTCATTTACACGGTAAACAGTCTCATTTATCTGGTGAAAATCCACGTAAAATTTGATTCGAATGAACATGCTGATGACATCAGCTGACTGTTGCTGTTATGCCTTTATTTAGCGCCAAAGCTGCTCTTTATAGTCCAAAGCTGAACGTTGTTCACAAATCCAGACATAACATCCATTTACACCCCTCCAGGTTTTTGTAATGTTTAAGAGAACCCCCCCTCCGAATAGGACGAAGGAAAGTCGATGAGGTAGTGGTAGATGTCGGGATATTGGAGGTCTGGCAGCTCCGTTGCGGTTTTGATGCTTTTAAAAAGTACTCTTGCTTTGTAAGGGTCAGTAATATTGTGTCCCGGCTCAAAAAGACAGAGAACCCAAAAGCACAACACCAAACAGAGTATCAGAGTCCAAAAAGGCTTTAATCAGATCAAACGTAGGCAGGAGACAAAAACCGGGCAGACAGGCAGACAAATCCAAAGGGAGCAGGCAAAAATCCAAAAACCGTGAATCAGGCAAAGTAGCAGGCAGGCAGAAACAGACAGACTAAGGAACGCTGGAAAGCTAGACATGAACACTAGACAATCTGGCAGAGGGCATGTGGAAGTGGGCCGGTATATAAAGGGGAACTGATGACCATGGAAACCAGGTGTGGAGATGGGCGGGGAAGCACAGGTGAGGGGAATGAGTAGATGGCCTGAGGGTGGCAGGATCTGAAATGACAGGAGAGTGAGTGATCATGTAAAAACATATTCCAAACTGAGAAACCATGACATATTGAGTCTTTCAAGTTTAGAAACATAGTTCTTTCTGCGTTTAAATGCACAGAAAACTCGGACGCGCTGAAGTTCATGATTACGCCTGGACTTTCGACGTGCAGGAGCGGTTCTCTTTCCTGCCAAAATGGTGTTGTAAACAAAACAGGTCACGGGGGTTTTATCCCTGATTTCTGGTTGTTGACACCCAGGTCATGCAACAATAGACTCTGGATCCTTAGCAGGATTTTAGCCGGTTAATTTCTCATCTAAGGCTTCTAGTAATCCTACTCTTGAACTCTTAAATGTGACACGCTTCACAAGTGTCGTCTGAGGTGGAGTTCATGTTTAGAGAACTTCTCTAGATAAAGAAACAAAGATTTAAAAAAAAAAACGTCTCTTTTTAGAGATTTGCATGTTTCTGATGTGCAAATGATAAATTACACCCCGGCAGCCGTGTGAGATCAGCTTACAGCCTCTTTGAAATAGATGATACAAGTTTTTCAGGTTAGACTTTGCTGGGAGTGTATCTTGGTTGTTGAGCTGTTGTAGACGAATATCTATAACATGCAAACTCTTAACTTATAACTTATGACTGAGACTGTTCATCTTTTAACCTTTTATGGATTGGCCATTTTAAGAACAGTTCTCCCATTTTTAGTGACATTTTCCCCACCCCTGATTTTATAACCGTCTTTGCGCAATAAATGTTTGTTGCTGCACCCCTGCTTTGTTTGTGGGTTACTAAGCGCTGCTCACCCTCGAAGAACGAACTTATTAAGAACCACCCCTTTGACACTTACCTTCACGTTTTGGATCCAGTCACTGTTTTCTTGGTCTGTAGTTGCTTTTAGAGTCGTTGGTGATGAATTAGAAACCTTTTACTGATTGTGACTAATGATGAACAAACGTCTTCAGAGTTGAACTTTGAGTTAGATAAATAATGATATCGACTTTAGGTGTTAAATATATATGAACACTCAAAATACTGTCTACAACTCAAATACAAAACCTGGAAAGTGAAAAAATACTCTGTTTTTTTTATCAAGTTTATTATTCAGTACAGATAAGCAACCATAAAGTTTTTGAACATGCAAAGAAAAAATCCTCTCACGTTATTATAGTACAAATAAACTGTTTTCCATCATCAAACATGTAAGTTAAGAACACACTGCAGAAGCCGCACAACTGTTGGTTACCACTCGGAGGTCTGAAACAACCACCACTCTGTCTGTGAGTTGTTGTCAGCTTCAGAACTTTACCAGCCTTGAAGAATCTAAAACTCAGTCTTCCATAATTGTTTTATCAGTAGAAAACATTTACATCTAGAGGTCAGTCTGTCATCAACAACTGTTCCTCCATCTGAAACATGCTGTTAAAATAATGGTGATGTTCATCATTTTGTTCCAGGAAGTGCTTTTTTAAATGCAACTAAGAACTAATTCAAACTGTTATCAATCATTCAGTGAAAACACAGGTATCAGTCAGCAGCCCAGTAACCACCTGTGATGCATCATTTTACTGCAGAGAAGAAAAAAATGTTAAGAAACAAACCGAAGACGAAGAAATAATGGGATGAAAACTAAATATCACCTGCTGTTAGTCTGGTTGAAGCAGTTATGTCTTTGTGAAAGGACCTACAGTACTCAATATTCCAAGAGTAATAAACAAATGTACTGGATTGCATGTTGTATTACCAGTTAACTAATATTAATTGATATGTTAATATCGATTTAAAAAAATTTGGTCTATTCTAATTTTAGCTCCAACAGGAAAAATAATTAATTGAATCAATTGAAACAGTCAAAAAAAAGAAGAAGAAAGAAACGTCAGAAATCAGTCTTTCTTCACTTAAGCGTAGAGATCTTCTGGACCACCATCAGTTCACTGGTCCAGACACTTGAACTTGTGAATACACCGTATCCAGCTCCTGTCTGCTCTCCTGCATCGAGTTAGGAGATTGTTCAGGTATCCGTTAATGGATGTTTATCTATTTTGTTTTTTCTAAGAAAAGCCATAACATTTTGTAAGTAGTTGAAAGTGAATTTTATCCATTCATCCATTCTTCCATCCATCTTCTCCCACTCATCTGTAACCGGGTCGCGGGTGCAGCAGTCTGAGCAGAGATGCCCAGACTCCCATCACCCCAGACACTTCCTCCAGCTCTTCCAAGGAAAGTCTGAGACGTCCCAGCCGAGAGACATAGTCTCTCCAGCGTGTCCTGGGTCTTCCACAGGGTCTCCTCCCGGAGGGACATGCCTGGAACACCTCCCTAGGGAGGAGGGACATGCCTGGAACACCTCCCTAGGGAGGAGGGACATGCCTGGAACACCTCCCTAGGGGGGCGTCCAGGAGGCATCCGGTACAGATGCCCAAGCCACCTCAGCTGACTCCTCTCAATGTGAAGGAGCAGCGGCTCGACTCCGAGCTCCTCCCGGGTGACCAAACTCCTCACCCTATCTCTAAGGGAGCGTCCAGCCACCCTGCGGAGGAAACTCATCTCGGCCGCTTGTATCCGCGACCTTATCCTTTCAGTCATTACCAAAGTTCATGACCATAGGTGAGGGTAGGTGCGTAGATTGACCGGTAAATCGAGAGCTTCGCCTTTCGGCTCAGCTCTTTCTTCACCACGACGGTCCAGTACAACAACTGAATAACTGCAGATGCTGCACCAATCTGTGTGTCAATCTCACGCTCCATCTTTCCCTCTCTCGTGAACAACACCCTAAGAGACTTGAACTCCACCTGAGGCAGGACTTCTCCACCCATTTGGAGAAGGCACGCCAAATTTTCCGATGGAGAACCATGGCCTCGGTTTTGGAGGTGCTGATTCTCATCCCTGCCGCGTCGCACTCGGCCTCAAACCGCCCCAGCACATGCTGAAGGTCCCGGTCCGATGAAGCCAACAGGACAACATCATCTGCAAAAAGGAGATGAAATCGTGCTGTTCTCAAACCGGATCCCCTCCGGTCCCTGGCTACGCCTAGAAATCCTGTCCATAAAAATTATGAACAGTACCGGTGACAAAGGGCAGCCCTGTCGGAGTCCAACATGCACTGGGAACAAGTCTGACCTACTGCCGGCAATGCGAACCTGTTGTGGTTAGGTTTGCTAAGGACCCAAGTGCAGGAGAACAGGAGCCAGGAGTTGCAACAAAAAGGGGTTTATTCTCAAAAAGGCAAAACAAAGCGCTGCAGAGCAGAATTAACACAAAAACCAGGAACAGGAAAAACGACGAGGAGACATGGAGGAAGAACCAGTACGGACCGACAGGGAACCAAGGAATGACAAGACAAGATATACTGAAGGGATAACGAGACATGACGAGACACAGGTGCAGACACAATCAGGGCAGATGGGACACAGGCGGGGCAAGACAGAAACTGAAAGTCACAAACTGGGGGGAAGTGTCAAACCCTGACAGAACCAAACTCCTGCTCAGATCATACAGAGGCCGAATTGCCCTTAATAGAGAGTCTTGGACTCACTGAGCACCCCCCACAGAATGGCACGAGGGACATGGTCAAATGCCTTCTCCAGATCCACAAAGCATATCTGGACTGGTTGGGCAAATTCCCATGAACACTCAACCACCCTGCGGAGGGTGTAGAGCTGGTCCAGTGTTCCATGGCCGGGACGAAAACCACCTTGTTCCTCCTGAATCCGAGGTTCGACTATTGGCCATATTCTCCTCTCCAGTACCCTGACGTAGACTTTCCCAGGGAGGCTAAGAAGTGTGATCCCCCTATAGTTGGAATACTTTTTCTGGTCCCCCTTTTTAAAAAGAGGGATACCATCCACTCGAGTGCCACTGTCCCCTTCTTCCATGTGATGTTGCAGAGGCGTGTCAACCAAGACAGCCCTTCGACATCCAGAGACTTGAGAGGACGAGTGAAGGACGAGTACATCCCAGAGTCCACAGTCTCTGCCTCCTCAATGGAAGGCATGTCAGTCAGATCGAGGAGATCCTCGAAGTATTCCTTCCACTATCCAACGATGTTCCCAGTCGAGATCAACAGCTCCTCACCCACACCGTAAACGGTGCTGGCAGTGTACTACTTCCCCTTTCTCAGGCGCCAGACGGTTTTCCAGAATTTCTTCAAGGTTGACCGTAAGTATTCCTCCATGGCCTCACCGAACTCCTCCCAGACCCTGAGTTTTGGCCTCTAGTACTGCCCGAGCTGCGGCTTGCTTGGCTTGCTGGTACCTATCTACTGCGTCAGGAGTCTCACAGGCCAATATAGGACTCCTTCTTAAGCCTGACGGCATCCTTTTCTTCCGGTGTCCACCACCGGGTTCTAGGATTGCCACCACGACAGTCACCAGAGACTTTGCGTCCACAACTTCGAGCTGCTGCGTCGACAATGGAAGCAGAGAACATGGTCCACTCGGACTCAATGTCCCCCGCCTCCCGGATCTGAGAGAAGCTCTCTCTGAGATGAGAGTTGATGATTTCCCTGACAGAGGACTCAGCCAGCAGTTCCCAACAGACCCTCACATGCCGGTCTGTCCAACTTCCTCCTCCGCCAGCGCATCCAACTCGCCACCAGGTGGTGATCAGTTGACAGCTCAGCCCCTGTCTTCACCAAGTGTCCAAGACACACAGCCAAAGATCAGATAAAACGACAACAAAGTCGATCATTGACCTCCAGCCTAGGGTGTCCCGGTGCCACATGCTCTGAAGGACACCCTTATGCTTAAACATGGTGTTCGTTATGGACAAACTTTGACTGAAGTCCAATAAATGAGCACCGCCCGGGCTCAGATCAGGGAAGCCGTTCCGCCTCTCCAGGTATCACTGTCATTGCCCACGTGAGCGTTGAAGTCCCCTAGTAGAACAATGGAGTCCCCAGTTGGAGCACTGTCAAGTACTCCTCCCAGGGACTACAAGAAGACCGGGAACTCCTTACTGCTGTTCAGCCCGTAGGCACAAACAACAGTGAGAGACCTTTTCCCGACCCGAAGGCGCAGGGAAGCTACCCTTTCGTTCACCGGGGTGAACTCCAACACATTGCGAGTGAGCTGGGGGGCTATAAACAAGCGCACACCAGCACGCCGCCTCTCACCATGGGTAACTCCAGAGTAGTGGAGGGTCCAGCCCCCTTCAAGGAGCTGGGTTCATACAACAAGTCATAATATTTTGTAAGTAGTTGAAACGGAATTTTATTTACTATTCAATAATACTACTATCAGTATATACCCAAAAAATCCATTTAGTCTGTTTATAAATACATTTTGATTGCAAAACATCTTTAACCACAACTGTGCTCTGAGACAATATTGTATTAGATTTGTTTTTCTTTTCTTTTCCATTTTGTAGTGACGTGCATCAATTTAAACACGCTACATCTGTTTCAGAGTGTAAAACATCAACCTAAACTTGAGTTCATTAAAGTTTAATATGTTCTCACCTGAAGCTGCTGCATAGTTGAATTTGTGTCCTTTGTCCTCCTCGACCAGATCACAACACTGTAAAATAAACAACCAATGAGAAATCACAATTTAAATCAACATCTGTCTAAAACGCAGACTGATTAAATGATGAACATCATATAAAAACAGAGATCCTGCTACATGATTTTATTTGTGATTCTCACCAAACACATCCAACCAGGAAGATGAACCCAATGATGTATCGAAGAATCTGCCAGAGTAGAAATCCACCGGGAAGACCTCAATTATGGACAAAAATAAAACAATCAAATCCTGTTTAAAAAGAATATTTCAGGGGCTCAACGTGTAAATTATTAAAGGCACTACAAGAGTTAACTATTTACCGTCAACATTTAGATGGATGTCTGGTGATGTCTGATTCCCCACACTATTCTTGGCCACACAGTAATAAACTCCTCCATCTGTTACATTCAGGCTGTAAAAGTCTCCTTCAGCTACTCTCATGTCTCCATGTTCTCTTTTCTTGAACCAGGTGAAGCTGCTGACGGGAGGATTGGCTCTGCTGGAGCAGGTCAGGTTCACCCAGCTACCTGCTGACACCAAACCTGCTGGACTGATGGATGCTGAGGTGTTCTTAGGAGCATCTGAGGAACATGTGACACATTCACTTTACTGATTAGAAACAGCTCAACTCTGGTGTGTTAACAGGATCACTCACATGACACACTGAGAGTCTTTACTGTCTGTGATGTCTTGAAAGGTTTTCCTCCATTCACAGGATATCTGGCAGAACAGCTGATGTTGTATCCATCATGTGTGTCTGACAGAGTGATGATCTCCTGGATTTTAGTTTTCAAGGTTCCATCTTTGTTTTTCTCTGTTTGTGTGTGAGAGTCTTGTTGGAGATTCCAGGTGAGTTCAGGAGGGGAGTGTGGACAGGGAGTGACAGCTGAGCAGGTTATATTGACACGCTCATTCTCCTTCAGATCACCTGAGATGGTCATGGTGGGGCTCCAAGGAGAATCTGTGTTTTCACATCAAATACATATTTTATATGAATAAACATGATGCAAAACATGAATTTTAATTATAATTTATTTAAAGACAAAAAAATAATAAATCACTGTTTCCGATCATCCGTCATTGTACTGAACTGATGAAAGTCATTTTGTGCAGATGGCGTCCCATTATGAGAATGTTTGACAATAAAACAAAAGCAAATCCCCCTTTTTTAGGCTGTCAAAATAACTTTCTCTGGAAAACTTTAGCAGCATGACGGTTTCACAGTCTGCTCATCTCCTGTCTCTGCGCCACTCTACCTGTGAGCCTCGCCTCCTCATCAGGCCAACTCTCCACACCGGTGACAGCCCTGGCTGCATTTAGGCCTGCTCCTGTCTCTGCTTCAGTGCCACATTGTTATTGTGTAATACCTGACTTTCCAGCGGTTTTCTCTGGACTGATCACTTGTTGCCGATACCCAACCTTCCTGCCTCATCTCTGCCCTGGATATGACCTCAGCCTTCTGTCTTCAACCACGAGTTACACTGACTACGTTTACATGCAGTCAAAATTTGGGTTATTGCTAATATTCGGGTTTTAAAAGGGTTATTGAGTGCATGTAAACGCAGTCACTGGGTTTACATGCACTCAATAACTCTTTTAAAACCCGAATATTGACAATAACCTGAATTTGCACGGCCATGTAAACACCAATAACCCCTTTGAATAACCCGAATTTGCTCATATTCGGGTTTTTAAAAACCCGAATATGACCCCTGGGTTACTCCTTTTAAAACCCGAATATTCGGTCATATAAACGCCAAACGGAATATCCCGATCAAACAGAACATGAATTTGTTTTCTGCGCATGCTCTATTCACAAGGAATCCTGTCTTTTTAGTCCAGGAAGTTCTTATAAACACGGAGAAACGCAAGACCACGCCACACTTTTGAAGTGAGGAGGAGACTAATCACTTCATAAATGTAATGAAGGATATTAAAATTTTGGCATTTGTAGACGGTAGAAAGTACCGGGATAGCCAGATTTACGAGAAGGAGAGCGAAAAGTTGCGCGAAGCAGCATTTGTTTTGAATTTGGATACAGGAAGAGGAAGCGGAAATGACGCTTATTGCGTCATGATGTTCTCCGTGCGTCGCTGGTTTGATCCAGATATCCCGTAATGATTAATTACCATGTATACAGGGATAACCCTGTTTGCTCACGCATGTAAACGGAATATTCTGAATGTTTCAGTAACCGGAATATTAGTAATAACCCGAATTTTGACTGCATGTAAACTTAGTCAATTACTTATTCCCTCCTGGTTACACACCTGCTCTCTGTTCTACACAGCTCACCACTGGACCTGTCTGCCAGGTAGGTGATCCACCAGTTGTTGGCTTTGCCTTCAGCCAGCGACACCAGGCTAACTCCTTCTCTGATCTGGCAGGAGATCACTGTGAGCCAAGACTTTTCACCCTGCCACTGTATAAACTGTTAAAGACTGCAGTGAATAATAAAGGTCATTACCGACTGATGTCTCATCTGCCTGATACTGCTTTTGGGTCCTCACCATACACGTGATAGACGGGGTAATGAAAAAGACCAAGAAAGAAAGAAACCCAACCCTTAATCAAAAAAATTCAGATGAACAACATTTCTCACCTTTAACTGTTATATGAACACCATCACAAGCAGCTGTTACTTTGAAGGGTCTGTTCTCGATCCTGAAGAAGTACGTGTCTGTGTGACTTTTCTTCAAATTAGAGAACAAACTGGTGCAGTTGTTCTCTCTCAGGTCTCCAGTAATATTTATGGGGTAGATGTTATTTTGTTTACTACTGTTGAAAATCACATTATCTGGATGTGTTTGAAAATCAACGTTATTTTTAATCCAAACTCCAAATATCTGTCTGGTTTTGTCAAATGTAGCATATCCTCTATCTCCAGTACTGTAGATACATGAGATTTGTAAACAAGATCCTTCCAGTGCTTCTATCTTCTTTGGTGCAGTAATGAAGAGATTTACTGGTACAGAACAAGCCGCCCAAACACCTGTAAAATAATAATATTTAGAAGATGGAAAACATATTTTAACTAATTGGAAAAATAGTCTAACCCAGTCATTTATTAATTTGTTAGATTCATTTTTTATATAAAATAATGAGGCAGTAAAGTGTTATACTTCACAGAATGTCCAAAAGATTGTGTGGAAGTGTTTGTTTAGCTTACAGATAACTTCAGTGTGTTTATTATACAAATGCAGAAATCTAAAAGTTAATATTTATTGGGAAAACTTTTACACCCTAAAGATCCTAAAAACCTCAAATTTTATGAAGCAACTGTGGATTATATATATTAACAGACATTTAACTACATTTTCATGATGGTTGAACACCTATGTAATATGACACACAACAAAACTTATTCAAACTTATTAAATATTCAGATGTCGTCAATGAGCCAGATATCCTGAACACTGTTTCACAAGTGAAGCTCACAAGAAAACAGATGAAAACATTCACTTCTATTGACTTAATGATTCACAGTTTAACTCATTAATTATTTCTCTTAAAAGAAAACAAACAACTCACCAGAGAGACGGAAGACCGCTGCTATAACCACGCTCACAAACAGACCTGCCATCAAACCGTCACCTGGTTGTACAAGCACTAAAGTTATTTATTACAATTTTTTATATCTAATCTCGGGACCCTTCATTTTACTTTAAAATTCACGTATAGTGCACTCGTACTACAATGTATTTTAATGTACAATTTAATATTGAATGTAAAAACAAACAAACATTTAAGTTCACGTTGTTGAGAACATTTTGTCAAGACAGACTTCTCAAAAATGAAACCCAACAAATACCAGGATGTATTCATCGGTATACTTACTACTATATACAGTACATAAAAAGCCACAAAATCATATAATTTTACCATCTGAGCTAAAAGTCAGTTAGTTAAATCGATAAAACTCTCGGCTCTTACCACACAGACCCACATGTGAGCACAAGCAGCAAATGGAGGATGTGAAGAAGGAAATGGTCGAGTTCAGAAATATTAAGACACAGGAACAAAGCACTGACACACACACACACACACACACACACACACACACACACACACACACACACACACACACACACACACACACACACACACACACACACATACACACACACACACACACACACACACATACACATACACACATACATGCATACATACATACAGTACATACGCACACATACATACAGTTCATATACTGTACATACACACATACATATATGCACACATACACACACACACACACACACACACACACACACATACACATACACACATACATGCATACATACAGTACATACGCACACATACATACAGTTCATATACTGTACACACATACATATACACACACATACACACACACACACACACACACACACACACACACACACACACACACACACACACACACACACACACACACACACACATACACATACACACATACATGCATACATACAGTACATACGCACACATACATACAGTACATATACTGTACATACATACAGTACATACATGCATGCATGCATACATACATTAGTGCTGGGGGTAAATGATTATTTTTAAAACAATTGGGTGATTATTTTATCGATTAGTCCACTAATCTAAGGAGTAATTGGATGATTATTCTAACGATTATTTTTCTGTTGTTCGATTAATAAAAACCATAATGTATCAAATAAGTATAAAAAATCCTTAAAAAATATAAAATAAAATTATACAAAATAAAAAGGCCAACCCGTTTACATGTTCCACAGTCCAATAAAAATCTCTCCTGTAAAAAATTACAAAAGATTTTTTTTAAATTCGGAGCAATGCAAAACACTGTGCTTTGCACTTCATTGCATGTTATCCAAATGTGTTAAAAAATTACATATTTGGATGAAAGGGGGCACTGTTTCACACTAAATTTGATATTTTTATTTCATAAAAAAGTCTAATCATAAAAGGAACCTTTTTATGGTGGATGGAAATAAAAAAAAAATTGTTTTCGGAAGGAATGTTGTAGCCTACTGGTGGCACTTTAGCTTCTGCTAACCGATAAAAAAAAAAAAAAAAGAAAACATTTTTCATGCCGGTAAACATAGTTATGACCAGAAAACATCAAATGTAGGAGCTGATGCATACCCTAATTTGGGTCTGGTATCAACTCCAAAACATGTTTGGGACTCAATTTAAAGTATTCACATACTTTTGATGACTTTTGATGGGTTGTTTTACACACACACACACACACACACACACACACACACACACACATACAGTTCATTTATTTACTGGATAAAGGTAAAAGCGATAACCAATATATTCAAATGTATTTTTGTGTCTTTACCTAAAAAAAATTCTGTTTCTGTAATAAAGTGACAAAGTTCTTGAACATAGCACAGACTTTAAATATTTTTGAATTTCTGCATACCCATTTACTTAAAAAGGTAAAACAAATCAAAGTTCTTCCATGAAATATAATATAAAACTAAACTCTGCAGAATAGTGCAAGTAGATATCCAGTTTTAGTGATGTTACCGGCTCATTGAGAATGAATGTAAGTGCACCCAAAATATCAATAATATGAACAGTACATTTTACTATTGTATATCATTAAAACAATTTTGTATATAAAAACAAAATAAAACATATGTGACCGATGTATGTCTTCTCTGCATTAATCACACTCTGGAACTCATGTGGTGGTAACAGCTCAAAGGGTGTTTATTCTGCAACATTGAACAGAAAAGGGGTACAGCAGTGCACATTAACTCAGATATGTGTGGACCAAAGCACATGCTCTGTCTCATGGGAATCCTCCAGCACTACTAGTACTAGTATACTATACAGTGTTCTGATTGCTTTACATATATTGATCGTATAGTGGATTTGATACAGTTACATTAAAGTGAAATAAATCAAATGTCTAAGATATGAAATACAGAAAATGTAAAATACATGTAGTATCTATTTACCATGAACTGTTGCTGTTTTTTATATAGCACACTGAGGATTTCCCACAATTCCCCGCTAACATGAAGCCTGATGCATTTAGCGGGATAACTACAACCTATTCAACTATGTTACACATATTATTAACAATTTATTACATTTCATGCCACTTTGATTTTCCATTATGTTTTATGTGTATTTTATGGTAACCTTAAATGGTATTCTAAAATGTTCTTACTGAATAAGTTGCATAGAAGGGACCATTCCCAATGATAACAAAACTGTCCATGATCAATTATCGTCTATACTCCTTTTCTTTTCTTTTTTTTTGGTATATTTTTTTTATTGAACTTTTAACATTACAGGACAGCACAGAGAATAAACATAAAACAAAATATAGTAATATATGAGGATAATGATAAAATTAAGCATATAATTATATATGTATGTACAAGTCCCGGCATACACGCGTTCATATACATATAGCCTAGATCTGCATGCATACACATAAGCTCAGCTACACAGGCACTCGCACTAACACCCGTGTACCTGTACCCGGATATTCATAAGTAAAAAAAATAAAAATAAAAATAAAAAAGGGACATAATAATAAATAAATAAATAATAATAATAAAATAAAAAAAACAAGGAGGTGATACAGTACAACTTTACCCAATCATGTTTCTAGGAAGTTAATCCAGTCTTGCCATTTTTGTAAGAATCTCTGTGGGTTACCTCTTACATTATAAGTGATCTTTTCTAATGGCATACAGTAGTTAAGTTCATTCACCCAGTGAGAGTGATTAGGGGGTTCCTCAGCTATCCATTTCGACAGAACACACTTTTTTGCTGCCGTCATGGCCAGCCCAAAGAAATCAGCTGTGTATACTGAGTTGAACCGGCGACCTGAGTAATCACCGAGGAGGACCATAGAGGGTGACAATTTAAGTTCCATTTTTAGGACTTTCTTGAGTGTATGTTCAATGTCCCTCCACCATTGTTCTAGCTGTGGACACGTCCAGGTCATGTAGGAGATTCCCAATCTCAGTTTTACACCTGTTGCAGTGTGGAGATGCGTTGCCTTTGAAACGGCTAATTTTTTCAGGAGTGTAATATACTCTATGAATAGTTTTAAAATTACAGATTTTGTACCTTGTGTTAATGAATCTTTTTTGTGCATTTGCTAGCAGTGAGGACCAGTGATCGTCATCTATTTGAGTTCCAAGATCTTTCTCCCATTTCTCTTTGATCAGATTAGTGTTAGCTTTATTATTTGTCATTAAAAGGTTGTAAGTCCTTGAAATATGTTTGCTATTAATTCCTTGGGTTAGCAGTGATTCCAATTGAGAAAGCTGTGGTTTTTCCAAGGTCCCTCCCAGCTGTGATCGTATAAAATGACGTAGTTGGAGATATCTGTAGAAATGTGTGGCTGGTATTTTATGGGAGTCTTTCAGCTGCTGAAATGATTTTAGTGTGGTGGATATACACACACAGGACAATTGTTAATTCTCAGAGTTATAATTCACGGCAACCTCGCCCATGTTACAATGCCTTGTTGTTTCCTTTTACTAGGTATATTCTTTCCTTTAATTATACGTGCTACTTTAAGAGTAGAGACACACCTCAGAGGTGCTGACGTCTTTACCTGCGCGACAGTTTTCTGATTGTGGTTTTTGGTTACTCACTGTGTTAATTGAATTAAATGGAGTGCTCTCCAAAGAGGAATTAATCTCCGTCGTTTCTCTGCCTACATCAACCGCACTCCTACATTGGTGACCCCGTTTTTCTCTCGGACGTTTCCGGGGATTACTACTGAACATGTCTGCTTCACTGAAGTTGCCCGAATTTTGGGAACAAAACGCGAGCGCATGGTTTGCACAGGCTGAGGCTCAATTCGCCATTAAGGACATTACAGCGGAATGGCAGGATTTTCTTCATGTCGTCAAATCTCCGCCGTTTCTGCTGAAGCTCAAAAGAGTAATCCGGGTAGAGTCGGATGATGTTGTTTTCGTGTCGCAGCGTGCCCAGCTGTCTCGCCACCGTCAAGGCTCGCTCTTTATCCTGGTACCGGAGGAACTGCATGATCACCGCCCGCGGAGGTTGTCCCGGCTTTGGCCTCGGCGCGACGGACCTGTGTGCGCGCTGCAGCTCCACTCCGTTTGGGAAGCTGTCAGCTCCCAGGATGTTTTGCAGTAGTTTCTCTACAAATTTGGTGGGGGAGCTTCCTTCACATCCTTCTGGCAATCCTGTCAAACGGAGGTTGCATCTCCTAGAGCGGTTTTCCATATCATCCACCTTTGCTCTCAAATCCTGCACAGTTTGCTCCGTCTGAGCGAGGCGCCTGGACAGGTTATCCACGTCCCCGTCAAGCCTGTTGAGACCGCCTTCCAGGTCTTCTTGTTTCTTCTCAATAAATGTAGTTTTCTGTTACAAGCTTACTAGTGTTGAGTTTAAGTCCTCAATCTTGCTGGCTATCGCTTTGTTTCCCTCGTTTATAGCCGTCATTATTTCGGCTGAGCTGTATTGCCGTTCAGCATCTTCCTCCCGGGCGGACATGGCAGCCTCTTTGCTAGCTGTTGTCGTAGCTGCAACACGTGTTTTTCTCCCTATCGTCTCCTTCCTTTTAGACATGTATGAGGGTAAAAGTGCGTCCCTGTTGCACTAATGTTCAACACTTAGAAATGTTTCCGTGGATGTGGTACCCCAGTAGGACTTAGAAAATGTTCAACACTTAGAAACATTTCTGAAATTTTTCCGTGGACGTGGTACCCCAGTGGGACTTAGAAAATGTTCAACACTTAGAAACATTTCTGAAATGTTTCCGTCGTCCTGGTACATGAAGACAATTAGAACATTTTCAACACTTAGAAAAATTTCTGAAATTTTTCCGTGCATGGCGTACCCCAGTGGGACTTAGAAAATTTTCAACACTTAGAAACATTTCTGAAATTTTTCCGTGGATGTGGTACCCCAGTGGGACTTAGAAAATGTTCAACACTTAGAAACATTTCTGAAATTTTTCCGTGGATGTGGTACCCCAGTGGGACTTAGAAAATTTTCAGGTGCCCCAGGGGGACCCAGATCCCAAGGGGGACCCACAGAGACCCTAGGTCCCCGGGGGTACTTGGGCCTGCCCAAGCCGTCTACAGGGCCCAGGAGGGGCCGGGACCTCCTGGACTGGACCCCGGCCTGGGACACGGACCCCCCAGGTGCCCCAGGTGGACCCAGACCCCCAGGGGGACCCACAGAGACCTCAGGTCCTCTGGGGTACTTTGGCCTGCCCAGGCCGTCTACAGGGCCCAGGGGGGGCCGGGAACTCCTGGACTGGAGATAGATGATTCTATAAATGTTAATTAAAATAAAGTTGCAGTTTTGAGTGTCCATAACCTGACATACACCATTCTCATCAAGGGTCAGTATCTAGTATACCCCCAGTAAAAGTATTTTTAAGAGCATAAACTCCGGTAGAACGTTGTGTTGCGTGTGAAGAAAAGCCTACTTTCCCCACTGAGATTGCCAAAAGTGCACATCAAGTTTTTAAATGATTCACATACTGACAAATGTGTTCATAGAAAAGTTAGACATTTGCAAGCACCAAATTTATAAAGAAATTTACTTTTAAGGAATACTTTAAAAGACTTTTAGTTTAAGGAAAACAAAAGTTTCCTTTGATGACCACAGCGTGGTTTACTGATTATCCAATATGCGTTCCATGATGTCACACAGACTCTCACAATGCTTCTCTAAATAAATCATTTGAATAATAAAATAATAGAATTAGGATCAAAACTGAAGGGGAGCAAAGGTTTTGCTGAAAAGCTGACAGCTTTTTAACCACAATTTAACCACAATCACAGCAAAACACTTTAACACAGAAAGAAAAGTCCTCAAAACAGGCAAATTAAATGATAAAATACATTTTAGCTTTATTTATTTTGTGGAATGGATGCTACATTTTTAGAAATGCACTAGGCCTGTACAGAAAACGGAACTACAAGTTTCTGAGCTCAAACACTCACACTCTCCAACTCTCTCCGACGCTCTCTGAGACTCCTTGTGGCAGTAAGTTGTCAAAAACAGTGACAGCTTAATTCGATGGACATAAAATCCACCTTCTTACAAGCACTGGAACTGTTGACAGACATTTTCATTAAACCTCCTCCAGAGACCAACAGCACAGAGAAACTTTTTCAACGCACATCAACTCCATGGCTCCTGACACAGTGGACCCCTACAAGTTGGCCCACCGCACCAACAGATCAGTGGACGACGCAATGGCTGCAGCACTTCACTTCACCTTCCAACACCCGGACAGTAAGAACACCGACGCATGGGCTCTGTTCCTGGATTACAGTCCCGCCTTTATCAGGCTGTTGAAGCTAACAGCCAAACCGGCCGACCCATGAGTACCAACACCCACCCGTTACTGGATACTGGACTTCCACACAGACAGACTACAGGTGGTGTTGATGGTGAAAGACCTGAAGTTCTTTAATCTGGGGCACCATAAGAAAAAACAGAGAAAACCATCAAGGGACAATTCAAACTTTATTATATCATGCACACTATTTTCCTATTTGAAACCACAGAGGTAGGAGAGAAACGCACACTCAGCACTACAGTCTTTTATCCCCCAAAAGGAGGAGTTCTTGTTTTTCTATGAGTGGGGGTCTCCAGCCCCATCTGTCTGAGCCAGACACCTAGAAAGACACCTACACATGTCAGTTTTAAGTTATCTCTTCCTGTTGAATAAATAATGCTTAAATAATGCTCAACTCTCATTCTGATATGTGTATTTTAATGTACAGTGATGATGCGATGCTGACATCTAGTGTTTCATGTGTACATAACTGAGGATAAAAAAAAATGATAGTAGTGACTGAAAATATATTATTAATGTATGGTATTATTAGTGCTATTATAGTGTATTAGTATAATTATAGTGTTATATTATGATATCATGCATATATAGCTGATGTACGTGTGTGTGTGTGTGTGTGTGTGTGTGTGTGTGTGTGTGTGTGTGTGTGTGTGTGTGTGTGTGTGTGTGTGTGTGTGTGTGTGTGTGTGTGTGTTTGTGTGTGTGTGTGTGTGTGTGTGTGTGTGTGTGTGTGTGTGTGTGTGTGTGTGTGTGTGTGTGTGTGTGTGTACGTGTATGTGTATTATTGTTGTTGTTATTGTTTTTTTATTATAAGTGTAGTTATGCTAGGAATGTATGACTGTATGTATTTATGTCTTAAATGTTATCATTTATGTAATATTTGATGTAGTTTATGGACCCCACGAAGATTAGTGGTCGCCAAAGCGGTAGCTAAAACTCCAGGGTCCCCTAATGGGGATCCAGACCCTTCTTCTCTGTTTCATTGTTCCAAGTTTTGTTCCAAGTTTTGTTCCAAGTTCCACCAGCCAATCACAGGCCCGGGTTGTTTCAAGTTTGAGAATCAAGCTTGAGTCCACCAATCAGAGCCCGAATTTGTTTCAAGTTTTGTCGACCAATCAGAGCCCGAATTTCTGCTGAGAAAAACATCCAAACTAGATCTTAGTGTAACCGAGTCAAAATTTGTTATTGTGTTTTATTTATTCATTTTCCCTAAAAATGTCTCTTTTGTGTTGTGAACTTGCCCAAAATTATTTTTTCCTCATGTAAAAGGAAAAAAGAAAACTTCCTATGGGGATTCTCAATGGTACCCCCTTTGTTTCCCTGGGGTGTTGTTTTGGCGTTGCACCACCCGGCGTCAGAGAGCAGTGTGTGCTCTGAACAGGTGAGTCGTTTTATGACGCGCTCTCTCCCTCGTCTTATTTATTTCATATTTTTTTCTGTTCACAAACTCAATATGTTGATAGATAAAAAAGTGTAATGTGCTAATGAAGCTGTTGGTCAAGACTCCAGTGATTAGTAACTTGTAATTGAATCTTAAATTGAGTTGTTCATGGAGAGTTGCTTAACTCAGCTTTATGCTATCTGAGCTGGGGGTTTTTTTTTAATCTGTTTCCCTCCTATCCATGTTATGTCTGGAGGTCGTGCTCTGCTGGCTATGGCTGTGTAATCATTGTATTATTCTAAATGTAACGTGACGTTTTATTGGGGTTATGTGAATTTTTTTTTTTTTTTTTGTAGAGCGGTGGAGAGTTGCAGTGTGGCTCGGTGTGTGTGACGCCTATATGTTTTTTCTTTATTCTGAAGCTTAAAGTCCCATAGATGTTCAACCCCAATGTTTCACTTCCAACAACACAACACAACGCAGAAAAGCAGCTGCCACATTAGTGTACCCATTCATTTGGATTAAAACCTATGAACTGGATTCCTCTCCCTTCCAGGCTCCGGGCTCCGGCGGCAGGCTGCGGGAGAGCGGTCAGGCGGCGCCATCAAGCGGCAGGCAAGTGACATTACATCAACGACAAAAAACGTCTTCCTTTTTATTTCAGTTTAAGACAAAAGTTAAAGCAGAGAAAAAAAAACATTTCTTCACTCACATGCACTTGATTTAAATACAGAGGCTCAGGGCAGAACTGAAGAACCCCAGAGCGTCTTCATGTTCAGTCCAGATCCAGATGTGTTCTGCAGTGCAACAAACAGCCAGAGTTGTGATCCGAGCAGGACACGAGTATCTCCAGGCCCGGAGGAATCCAGATTAGCCTTCTGGTTTATGTTGTAGTGGAGTTCTCAGTCCCCGAGCAGGTTTTATTCACCGTTTACTGGTACCCGCCGCCCTCGGGTCACTGTGGGGGGGGAGGGACGCCACATCAGCCCGCCTTTGTCTCTGCAGCCCCCCACTCACGACTGAGAGCCTGCTCTCTCTCCCGAGCTGAGGCTAAATGTGACGGATCAGAACCAGATCTTGTCACATTGGGAAATGGATGAGTTGTTTAATGTATATATCTGTGCAATGAAGTTGTAATACTTGTTTTTGAGTTGTTTTTGAGTTGTTTTTCTCCCATCAGAGCCCATTTCTGCCCTCCGGTGAGGCAGCCATGTGACCCCAAGGTGGGACCCCCGGGGTAGCTAAATACGGCTCACAGACACCTCTCTGTTGTGTTACTACGGTATCACATATACTAAAATTGGAACGATACAGAGAAGATTAGCATGGCCCCTGCGCGAGGGACCCTGCCCGTTCTTCTCTGTGGGGGGCGGCGGGGGGCAGCGGGGGAGACGCCCCCGATTGGGTGAAATGTCGCCATCTGCTGGACGAAAAAAATCACCACAACAACAAACGGTGGATAAAACAGATCAGCGGTTCCCAACTTTGTCATCAACAGATGACAATTAGATTAAATTGAAACAATTAATTTTTCTTAATTAATTAATAAAATGTGTGATTATGAAGGGAAATAACCAAAACATGCACAACAGTGTGCCCTGCCTGCCCCAAGGATAAAGATAGATAAAACCATAACATGGTTTATATTTAAAACCATATTCATTATTTTATTAATATTATTATATTAAATGTGTTTCTCTTTCAGATACGTGGGCCCGGAGAACAACCAGACGACGTACCTGCCAAGAATCTGTAAAGTAAAGCTGCAAAAATAAATAGTATATATAAATAAACCAGATCCTGTTTTGGCTGCTTACTCCATTTCTTCTTGTTATTTATGTCATTTATAACAAGAACAATTAAAGGTTTTCCCTGAGGTTTTTTTTTTCAATGGGATCTCATCTGTTCCAGTCATGTAATTAACAATCATTTCAAGTGGATAATCAAACTATATTCATCTATAATTTAACAAGGAATGAGACAAAGATTCAAAGTTTTAAAGAAAAACAAGCCACATTTATTCATACAAAAAGAAAAATAATACACACATGATAAACAAATATATACATTTATATACAAAATAAAAACAAATTATATACATATATTATTTTATATATATATATATATATATATACTGTATATATATATACAAATGATAAAAAACTATACATTTATATACAAAACCTCATGTTTTTTTTTTGTCTTTTCATGTCCTTCCAGTCTGCCAGACTCGCCACCAACGGCAGCTCTCACCACAGAGTCCTCGGTCTGAGCATCAGCCTCGGGCTGCCAGCACCGTCTCCCTGATGGACACGTAGTCTCCGTGGATGAGGGACCAGCGGGTCTTCATGATCCTCTGGATGAGGGACCAACAGGTCCTCATGATCCTCCCACGCGTGTGGCAGCAGGATGGAGACGGCAGAGCTGCTGCAAACGGCCTCCACCAGGACATGATGAAATCCCGGCTGGACATCAGGACGCTGGACCTCCTCCTGAGGAGGAAATTAATGAGAAAAAGACGGTTGTGAACAAATAAAAGCGGAAGCAGCCACAAACCACACCATATTAAGAATGCTGTTTGCTTCTCGTAATACTATATATTTGACCTGGTCTTTGTACCTTTTGACCGTATAGAAACGTAATTCTTGCCATTGTGAGAATGAGATGTACCTGCTGTACTCTACTGTCCTTACTTTTTAACAACTTGTGCTTTTTATTATTTTACCTCTTTTCTTATCATGTTATTTCATTTTATTATTTACTGTTTAACTGTGTCTTGCCGCTTTTAATGTTGATGTAAAGCACTTTGAATTGCCTTGTGTTGAATTGTGCTATACAAATAAACTTGCCTTGCCTCGATCATGTAGATCTTCTGCACCACTGTACAATGTTTGTGTCTGTTAAAGTCAGCTGTGAGTGTGGTGTTACCTCAGAATGTGAGGATGCTGCGGAGCAGGAGACCGGTTTCCAGAGGCTCTGGGTGAGTCAGGAGACCGGTTTCCAGAGGTTTCCAGAGGTTTCCAGAGGTTTCCAGAGTCTCTGGGAGAGTCAGGGGCGGCTGGACCCGATGGCTAAGACCTGGGTGCATTTAAATCACATAAGAATGAAGGAGAGAGAGAATGATGACTGCAATAAAACACAACTTGCAATCATTCTTGCTGCCATTATACAGTTTAGACATGAAACGAGCAGACGACAGTGATGTCACAGTCAGGTATTGATCAGTGATCAGTACAGTGATCAGACAGTAATGGCAGGATGAGCAGGTTACAATCATGTGGTGAAATTAAACAAATCTGACGTCACATACAGTTGTTACCGACCAGCCCTGTCCCGTTAAGGCGGTGTGTGTGTGTGTGTGTGTGTGTGTGTGTGTGTGCAGCGCAGGTATGAGAGAGGCGAGAGGGTCTGCGTCGATTTAAAGCAGGACCATAAATCAGCCTTTAGGCTACGCCGTAGGCTCTGCGTCGATTTCACCGGCCCAAACTCGGTCATTTTACAATATAACGTTGGAAAAAACACCACGGTTACTGTGGTCATGTTCCACCTGGTTTAACTAGTTATTGGAAAATATTGTATATGTCCTTACTTACCGAATGCAAGACGAGAATGTCGAGACGGGGAAACCCCTACAAAAAGTGAACCCAGAAATTCGGGCTCTGATTGGTCGACAAATTGGAACATATTCGGGCTCTGATTGTGATTGGCTGGTGGAAATTGGAACAAGAAATGGAACAAATGGAACAAATGGAACAAATGGAACAGAGAAGAAGGGTGTCCAGGGGGCGCGAGGGACCCTGCCCGTTCTTCTCTGTGGGGGGCGGCGGGGGGCAGCGGGGGAGACGCCCCCGATTGGGTGAAATGTCGCCATCTGCTGGACGAAAAAAATCACCACAACAACAAACGGTGGATAAAACAGATCAGCGGTTCCCAACTTTGTCATCAACAGATGACAATTAGATTAAATTGAAACAATTAATTTTTCTTAATTAATTAATAAAATGTGTGATTATGAAGGGAAATAACCAAAACATGCACAACAGTGTGCCCTGCCTGCCCCAAGGATAAAGATAGATAAAACCATAACATGGTTTATATTTAAAACCATATTCATTATTTTATTAATATTATTATATTAAATGTGTTTCTCTTTCAGATACGTGGGCCCGGAGAACAACCAGACGACGTACCTGCCAAGAATCTGTAAAGTAAAGCTGCAAAAATAAATAGTATATATAAATAAACCAGATCCTGTTTTGGCTGCTTACTCCATTTCTTCTTGTTATTTATGTCATTTATAACAAGAACAATTAAAGGTTTTCCCTGAGGTTTTTTTTTTCAATGGGATCTCATCTGTTCCAGTCATGTAATTAACAATCATTTCAAGTGGATAATCAAACTATATTCATCTATAATTTAACAAGGAATGAGACAAAGATTCAAAGTTTTAAAGAAAAACAAGCCACATTTATTCATACAAAAAGAAAAATAATACACACATGATAAACAAATATATACATTTATATACAAAATAAAAACAAATTATATACATATATTATTTTATATATATATATATATATATATACTGTATATATATATACAAATGATAAAAAACTATACATTTATATACAAAACCTCATGTTTTTTTTTTGTCTTTTCATGTCCTTCCAGTCTGCCAGACTCGCCACCAACGGCAGCTCTCACCACAGAGTCCTCGGTCTGAGCATCAGCCTCGGGCTGCCAGCACCGTCTCCCTGATGGACACGTAGTCTCCGTGGATGAGGGACCAGCGGGTCTTCATGATCCTCTGGATGAGGGACCAACAGGTCCTCATGATCCTCCCACGCGTGTGGCAGCAGGATGGAGACGGCAGAGCTGCTGCAAACGGCCTCCACCAGGACATGATGAAATCCCGGCTGGACATCAGGACGCTGGACCTCCTCCTGAGGAGGAAATTAATGAGAAAAAGACGGTTGTGAACAAATAAAAGCGGAAGCAGCCACAAACCACACCATATTAAGAATGCTGTTTGCTTCTCGTAATACTATATATTTGACCTGGTCTTTGTACCTTTTGACCGTATAGAAACGTAATTCTTGCCATTGTGAGAATGAGATGTACCTGCTGTACTCTACTGTCCTTACTTTTTAACAACTTGTGCTTTTTATTATTTTACCTCTTTTCTTATCATGTTATTTCATTTTATTATTTACTGTTTAACTGTGTCTTGCCGCTTTTAATGTTGATGTAAAGCACTTTGAATTGCCTTGTGTTGAATTGTGCTATACAAATAAACTTGCCTTGCCTCGATCATGTAGATCTTCTGCACCACTGTACAATGTTTGTGTCTGTTAAAGTCAGCTGTGAGTGTGGTGTTACCTCAGAATGTGAGGATGCTGCGGAGCAGGAGACCGGTTTCCAGAGGCTCTGGGTGAGTCAGGAGACCGGTTTCCAGAGGTTTCCAGAGGTTTCCAGAGGTTTCCAGAGTCTCTGGGAGAGTCAGGGGCGGCTGGACCCGATGGCTAAGACCTGGGTGCATTTAAATCACATAAGAATGAAGGAGAGAGAGAATGATGACTGCAATAAAACACAACTTGCAATCATTCTTGCTGCCATTATACAGTTTAGACATGAAACGAGCAGACGACAGTGATGTCACAGTCAGGTATTGATCAGTGATCAGTACAGTGATCAGACAGTAATGGCAGGATGAGCAGGTTACAATCATGTGGTGAAATTAAACAAATCTGACGTCACATACAGTTGTTACCGACCAGCCCTGTCCCGTTAAGGCGGTGTGTGTGTGTGTGTGTGTGTGTGTGTGTGTGTGCAGCGCAGGTATGAGAGAGGCGAGAGGGTCTGCGTCGATTTAAAGCAGGACCATAAATCAGCCTTTAGGCTACGCCGTAGGCTCTGCGTCGATTTCACCGGCCCAAACTCGGTCATTTTACAATATAACGTTGGAAAAAACACCACGGTTACTGTGGTCATGTTCCACCTGGTTTAACTAGTTATTGGAAAATATTGTATATGTCCTTACTTACCGAATGCAAGACGAGAATGTCGAGACGGGGAAACCCCTACAAAAAGTGAACCCAGAAATTCGGGCTCTGATTGGTCGACAAATTGGAACATATTCGGGCTCTGATTGTGATTGGCTGGTGGAAATTGGAACAAGAAATGGAACAAATGGAACAAATGGAACAAATGGAACAGAGAAGAAGGGTGTCCAGGGGGCGCGAGGATGACACGCAAATTCGTGAAGCGTTCCTCATTTTTCCTTTTGATATGTCCACCGACTCAAATATAGTTTAATATTAAAGTCGGCGGACCGTCTGAGACCATCTGACCTGAGTTTAATGGCAGATTTTAGCTACAATGTTCCCTCAGTTACAAGAATCCATAATCTTTCTCCAAAGGAAAGAAAATCTTCATCACAGAGCCTTTTTCAGAATCATTTCATATAAAACATGTTATGGTTTTATCTATCTTTATCCTGTCCTGCATTTTTTCGTCCAGCAGATGGCGACATTTCCCCGAATCGGGCGCGTCTCCCCCGCTGACCCTCGCCGGCCCCTGCTCATCCTGCCATCACTGTCTGATCACTGAACTGATCACTGATCAATACCTGACTGTGACATCACTGTCGTCTGCTCCTTTCCAGTCCAAACTGTATAATGGCAGCAAGAATGATCCAAAGTTGTGTTTTATTGCAGTCAGCATTCTCTCTCTCCTTCATTCTTATGTGATTTAAAGGCACCCAGGTCTGAGCCATCGGGTCCAGCCGCCTCTGGAAACCTCTGGAAACCGGTCTCAAAAAACATTGTACAGTGGTGCAGAAGATCTACACCATTGAGGCAAGGCAAGTTTATTTCAACACAAGGTCATTCAAAGAGCTTTACATCCACGTTAAAAGCGGCAAGACACAATTAAACAGTAAGTAATAAAATGAAATAACATGATAAGAAAAGAGGTAAAATAATAGAAAGCACAAGTAGTTAAAAAGTAAGGACAGTAGAGTACAGCAGGTTCATCTCATTCTCACGATGGCAAGAATTACCTTTCTATACGGTCAAAAGGTACAAAGACCAGTTGAAATATAGTATTACGAGAAGCAAACAGCATTCTTAATATCATGTGATTTGTGGCTTCTTCCGGTTTTATTTGTTCACAACGGTCTTTTTCTCGTTCATTTCCTCCTCAGGAGGAGGTCCAGCGTCCTGATGTCCAGCCGGGATTTCATCACGTCCCGGTGGAGGCCGTTTGCAGCAGCTCTGCCGTCTCCATCCTGCCGCCACACGCGTGGGAGGATCACGAGGACCCGCTGGTCCCTCATCCAGAAGATCATGGAGACCTGCTGTTCCCTCATCCAGAGGATCATGGAGACCTGCTGGTCCCTCATCCAGAAGATCATGAGGACCTGCTGGTCCCTCATCCAGAGGATCGTGAGGACCCGCTGGTCCCTCATCCACGGAGACTACGTGTCCATCGGGGAGACGGTGCTGGCAGCCCGAGGTCGATGCTCAGACCGAGGACTCTGTGGTGAGAGCTGCCGTTGGTCTGGCAGACTGGAAGGACATGAAAAGACAAAAAAAACATGAGGTTTTGTATATAAATGTATATTTTTTTTTATCATTTGTATATAATTTGTTTTTATTTTGTATATAAATGTATATATTTGTTTATCATGTGTGTATTGGTTTTCTTTTTGTATTAATAAATGTGCCTTGTTTCACTTTCAACCTTGAATCTTTGTCTCATTCCTTGTTAAATTATACATAAATATAGTTTGATTATCCACTTGAAATGATTGTTAATTACATGACTGGAACAGATGAGATCCCATTGGAAAAAAAACCTCAGAGAATAGAATAGAAAGCCTTTATTATCATTGTACAGGTACAGTGAAATTAGGCAGCAGCTCCGTCAAAGTGCACACATGCAAAGACAATGTAAACAAGGAAACACAAGTATATATATATATATATATATATATATATATATATATATATATATATATATATATATATATATATATATATATATATATACACACACTATAAACAAGAGTGAATGGGAGGATCAAAATGTACATGAATGGGTGGGGGGATATTGCACTTAAATGGATGGAAAAATAATAATATTGCCCTTGAAAGGATGCGAGTATTGCACATAGATGGTAGAATATTGGCATATTGTGGATAGAAGGTAGAAAATATTGCACAGAAAAATATGAGGTAGCTTATAGGTTGAGAAAGAATACCTTTAATTGTTCTTGTTATAAATAACAAACTGGAGTAAGTAGCCAAGACAGGATCTGGTTTATTTGTATGTTTTATTTTAGCTTTACTATCCAGAGAGGACAGATTCTTGGCAGGTATGTCGTCTGGTTGTTCTCCGGGCCCACGTATCTGAAAGAGAAACACATTTAGTAATATAACATATTAACACATAACATGGTTCATATTAACCATGTTATGGTTTTATCCTTATCCTCGGGGCAGGCAGGCAGGGCACACTGTCCTGCATGTTTTACTTATTTCCCTTCATCTTCACACCTGATTCTAATTAATGGTCCTAATTAGCCTGGGTTGGGAACCGCTGATCTGTTTTATACATTTATCCGTTTTATACATTTATCCATTTTTTGTGGTGCATTTTTGCGTCCCCCGCCACCCCCCACAGAGAACATTGGCCAGGGTCCTCTGCGCAGGGGCCAATAAATATATATATCAACAAAGCATATTTTACATAAACATATTTCAAGTAACAAAATAACATATTTGAACCATTTTTCAGATTTTTTCAGTTATTTTATTGTCTGAAAAAATGGTTCAAATACAATAAATCATTTCACACAACCATTCAATGTTATTGCAATATCTGAAACATGGATCAACCCAGTGAAAGGGATGGACTTTGAACTGGAGGTATATGAATTTATACATATACATGTACATCGGGAAAACAAAGGTGGGGGAGGTGTAGCCTTCTTCGTGGATAAAAAATGTAATTTCAGAGTGCTGGACAAAATGTCAGTAACTGTTAATAATGTACTGGAGTGACAATAGAAATGTATGATGAGAAAAACAAAAGTGCACTCATTAGCTTTGTACTGTATATAGGACACCAGGGTCCAGTATTGAATTGTTTAAGGACTGGATGGAGGAAATGTTTACGATGAGAAGTCATAAAACGATTTTTATATGTGGAGACTTCAACATTGACTTGCTCAACTCAAATAATCACAAAATGACAAACGATTGTATCAATACAATATGCAGTATGAACCTGTACCCAGCTATCACCAGACCCACCAGAATAACGTCCCACTGTGCCACTCTTACGCAGGCTCTTCAACAACCAGTTCTTAACCTGTTTTAATCTGCAAACATGATCTTATGGGATTTTGTGGGGATTAATCCTCTGCAGGAACCTTCTCACCTCTGCTGATGTCACACTGAGGGTCACCTCTCCGGATGGGACTGAGAGCTGGGGTTCAAGGCATCTGATAGAGAGGGTCACCTGGACATTGTGAGTCTGGGATTGTTGCCCCTCCACATGCCCCTGTGGGGGCAATTCGTCTCCAAATTTTTTGGGCATGTGCAGCCTTTGCCGTCTTTATGACCGCTGTCAGGTCCCTCCTGGCTGCTCTGAGTTATCCGTGTCTCCAGATCGGAAAGTCAGATCCCTGGCTTTCAGCAGAGACCGGACCTCTGGTTGGGATAGATGATGACTTCCTTAGTGGAGGTAACATCCTTGACGTACTTGTGGATGTAGCTGAGGACAGTGGTTTGTTTTATTTTATGACAGGTGTTGGGGTCGCCCATATGCCCATGTGAACTCTGAACTTATAAATGTATATGAACAATTTGTGAATGTGTATATTCAACTTTGAAACTGCTCAGCTGAAAATCGGCTGTAATGTGCCTCCAAAAATGGCCGCCTTGCCATTAACTACAACCCCCAGCATGCCTTGCGTGGGGGGGGCGGCGCCTACAAGCGGCGCGCATCCAATCGCAACAAGGCACCGATGACATTACCGCAGCGCGCGTAGGATCAAAACGCTGCGCTGCTCGTTCATCTCTCTCTTTTTTCCTTCATCAACCGGGGGGCCAGCACGTACCTTTGGCTCCGGGCCAAGGTCTCTTCCTTTCTCCCCCCGGCTGGGGGGAGGTGTAAGGCCCCCCCATCGGATCGGGCCGCTCCGTTGGACCTGCAGCCCGTTGAAGCCGCGGTCCGAGGAGCCGCTCCCATTAACTCGGTCTCAACTTTTCATCCGGAGCTCCGACTCCTGCTTCACGTGTCCCCGGTCCCTGGGAGCTGGAAAGGGGGGGGAAGCTGCTTCGAAGCTCGGCCCCGATCCAGGGTGAGACCCGTTCCTCTTTTCCTAATCTCTCTCTCTGCTCTCGAGCTTCACCTGAAAGGACCTGTGGCCAGCCTGCCCCGCGCAGAACCAAGACGCATCCGCCGCCCCGTCCCGGGGGCCACGCGCTCAGCCCGACGGGCACCCACACTCTGAGGAAGTGGACCGGCCCCGCGCGCACCCCAGACGACGTGATAGCCTCCGGACCGGGGGGGGAGCGCCGGCTGCTTCACGCTGTACCCCCGTCCCCTCTTGATTTCAGAGTCAGGAGGAGGAGCGGGAGAGGCGGGAGAACTCTTGGATCGGACTCCGACCAAAGACCCGGCAGGAACCCCTGATCGGCACCCGGAGACCCGAGGAGGCGTGGGGTTTTGAGACCTGGGTGTATGAGTTTAACTGGGAGTGTTACAGAGCTAAATCTGTGTTCAGAGCTGAGATTACATTACCATCATGACGGTTGTCATTAATTTGTAGTCACCACTTTCTGCTAGTCATTCATGTTTTAAAGCGCCGTTTCGCCAGTTGATCACGGTTTAAACACCGGGATCACCACCCGTTCTAATTGCACGTGGCGTGGTTACAGTTCCGCCATCTTTAAAATACCACAGGAGCCCGGCTTCTTTAAACACCGCAGCCATGTTTTAAACCGTACATGTTCGTGATATCATTTTTATTATTGCTTTGATTTCTTTTTCCATTCCATGCATTTAACTTTCATTTAATTTTTATTGATTGTTGTTTTCCTAGTTAATTAATTGTTTTATAATACTTAAGTTCTGCCATCAGGTTTATTTGGGGTGTTGCGTTTATCATCTTTTGACACCTGTATGTAAATAAATCCTGATTGATTTTTAATGAGTGGTTGTTGTTATTTCGTGCAAGATTTGGTCACAAACTGATTGCTTAAGCAGAACCAGTGTTCGGATATCACGCCTTCAACTGTTATCCTGTTATCCAGCTTAGCTACCTGAGTTGCACAACATAGGTCGCTGGGCTGAAACCATGCTGATGGAGATGTGGTTTGGGCCGAGGTGGGGCTGGGGGACAGAGCGGTACCACCTCGTCTCTTGGTGTAGACGCGGCCCAGCGTGTTATTTTCCAGTGTTGGGATGGTAACATGCTGGTAAAACATAGACAGAGTGTCTCCTGCAACAACGGAGAATGGTTGGGTTCTTACTTCAGAGCGTGGTGATGTGGTCATGTAACACACACAGAGTGTCGCTCGCCGTACTGTCACGGTTTTGGGTTTCGTCACGGATTTTGTATCTAGGGTCCTGTTTTATTTCGAAAATCCACATTCTTGTGTTTAAGTTTTATCTTGACTTCCCTTGTTCCCATCTGGCCTGATCGTCTGCACCCGTGTCTCGTCAAGTTTGCGCTCTTGGTTTTGTTTGAACTCCTACTCAGCAGTTTTTGTTTTAATAAACCATGTTTTTTGGAACTCCTGCTGCCTCCGTCTCTTGCATCTGGGCCCTACTCACCCGAACCCTAACAGAAGCCTCCGGCAGGATATAAACAACTGTCATGAATAGGGGTGGGTATTGGGAAGGACCTCACGATACGATACGCATCACGATACTTGAGCCACGATACGATACAAATTGTGATATCCCGATTATGCGATATATCCTGATATATCGCGATATTCTACATAGTTCACCGAAAAATTTAAAAATGCATTACACATCTTAAAATCCAAGTTGTATATATGTACATCAGATGATAGTGATAATGCATTGGACAGACTGAGTCAAAACAATGTAATTCAAACTTTCCATTTTAATTATGCAACATATTTGCATGAAAAAACACACTGAAACACAATGAAAAGTGCAGTGTGTGCATTATTCTTAGATACAAAATACTCAAAATAAAATGCAGTGTCTCACCCACACTGAAATTTAAATCACAAAAATACAGTACAGCTACTTGCCCCTGACTTAAAATGACAAAAATAAAATGCAGTGTCTCACCCACACTGAAATCACAAAATAAAGTGCAGCTAGGGGTGGGCAAAAATATTGATACGGCAATATATCGCGATACATACATTGAATATCGATATCGTATCGGGAGACTATGTATCGCGATATATTGCCGTATCAATATTTTTGCCCACCCCTAGTCATGAACACTGCTGCGAACTGTCGAGGCAGATGTGTGCTTGGAGGAGCAGCAGTTGAACTAGAGTCCGACATGTTGTTGGTTAGCCAGGATTCTGTAAGACTGTAAGTGTAGCAGATGTGGGATATTGATGTTTGATGTCCTTGAGTCTGGCTGAGCTGCATATTAAGCACTTGTTCGTACCAAAATCCCCTTATACGATGCTGTAACCGGGAGCTAGAAAAGCTGCTGCACTCTCACGCGCAGGACTCGCAAGTCTCACACATTGAGTGTGAGACACATGCATTTCAACAAGTTCACCCGCCACAGACGGCATTTCTCATGCTGAGAAATCATTAAATTCACTGCAGAGAAATTCCAATTCCAGGCTACACTACCGCACGCTGTGCGCTCATACAGCTCAGATCTGCTGTCTGGAGTTACCAACCTATCGGCCAATCAGAAAATAGAAGTTTTTGTTGCCGGATGAGGTCTGAGTTTCATGTTCAAGCACTTCATCCCCTGTAAGATGGACCCCCCCCCCTAAAAAAAAACTAAAACTCACACCTAAGAATGTTTATCCTTTTATCATGTGAACAAAATGCCTCTAGTATTGTGGGGACAGGTTTCTCATTATTCAGATACTTTGATACTTCTTTCATCAATCAGACCTCTGAGCAGCAAGGGTTTTATAAAAAATGCCTGTTAAACTCTTCAACCACATCTGTTTTTGAAGAGGAACTATTATTTACTTCACATTTCAAGTCATGAAAGAAGCCTCACAGCATGCAAAGCACAGCAACGGCTTGTACTCTTCTGGGAAGGCTGTCCACAAGGTTTAGGAGTGTGTTTAGGGGAATCTTTGACCATTCTTCCAGAGCCGCATTTGTAAGGTCACACACTGATGATGGACAGGAAGGCCTGGCTCTCACAAAGGCATCATCTTGTCTTTAGATCTCATCACAGCGCTGAAAAAGTGTTGACCAGGGGTCACCAACCCTGGTCCTCGAGGGCCGGTGTCCCTGCAGGTTTTAGATGTTACCCTGCTTCAGCACACCGTGATAAAAGGAGCTGTGTCATCAACATAACTATCCAGACCTTGATGACAAGCTAATGAGCACGGGTAATTAAAATAAGGTGTGTTAAAGCAGGGAAACATATAAAACCTGCAGGACACCGGCCCTCGAGGACCAGGGTTGGTGACCCCTGGTGTTGACCATTGAATTCTGCTGTCGCGTTTGCAGAACATGTTCATGCTCCAGCCAGAGCATTAAAGTCATCAGTTGCTTTCACGGAGCAAAACTCAAAACTGAAGGGGATCAAGCTTTTAAGGCTTCGGCACTTAAATTGTGGAACAGGCTTCCACCGAAGATAAAGATCTGCTCCCACGTTAGGACTTTTAAATCTCTTTTAAATCTATTCTCCTTGGTGTTTAGAAAAGATTGAGTGTTGCGTCCCAACAGTTTCATTAGTTTTATTAGATTTTATTAGCGTTATCATTTGATTGTTTAACTTAAGGGTGTTCTTACATAATATCCAATTACAGCATTTAATATTATTATGTATAATATATTGTGGTTGATCTTTGTTTTGTGAAGCACTTAGGTTTTAAATGTGGTACGTATGCAAAGTTGACTTGATATATATGAAGCAACCTCTAGGAGTTAATTCAGGCAGTCAATTTCCACGGTCCATGCACATGCTTGCATTTACCCCTCTGTATGCTTCATTACAATCGGTTCATTTGTTCGTTGACATATACAGGAACCAGAAGTATGTGTTCTTAGATGCCCTCAGATGACTCACCTACATAGTTCATTGTTACGGTTAAATTAATTTTCTATGTAAGCCTGATAAACGATGCTTGAACGGAGCCTCAACGCCAAAGCCAAGTATGTTTTAAATTTAAACTGTTTCAAAACACAGTTATCTGACTTTTGTTGATGTACAAAATTAGGAATAAGAAAGTTGAAGCTCTGGGGTGGAGTTCAAGAACAGCTTCTCTATTTAGAGGTTTGGGGTTTGTGTGTCTCTGACATGCAAATAACAAACTACATCCTGGCAGCTGTGTGAGATCAGTTTACAGTTATAACATAGATGATAAAAGTTGTTAAGGTTAGACTTTGCTCGGAGGGTTGTTGTTGTTGTCTGAACCTTAATTCTACTTTCTTATTGTGAATTATGTCTTATGCTGAAAAGAGGCTGCAGTGAACTAAGCACCTTTATTAGTCAACATGGAGAAGATATACTCATGTGATTGTTCACCGTACAGTAGTAGAGTACACACAAATGCATTTCTGTCAGAACAATCTGACACAGTGTCAATCAAGCATCTAACTTGGTAAATCGCTGCAGAATCTGCACAGCTGCTCGTCACCAATCCGAGGTCTGAATCAACCGGAGCTGGTTACCGCTTCAAAACATTACCAGCCTTGGAAGAATCCTTTCTACAACTAGTTTATCTCCAATTTCATACATATATTTAATGGAATATTACAATTACAAATTACAATTTCATACATATTTACATTTAAATGACTGTATATTATCATCAACAGTTAATCAATCTGATAGCATGTAAAATAAAATTAAAAAACATAATAATCATAACCTTCTTTAAAAATAACTGTGTTCTTCCTCATTTTGTTTCAGGAAGTGTCTTGTGTTGAGATCTGATCTCCTTCAAACTTAAAAAAACAAGCAAAGAAAAAAGAAATGGACATCTGAAAGCACAGGTGACATTCAGCAATAGCAACTGCTATAAAACAAGGCGTTTTCTGTAATTGGTCTAACTCCTCCGGACTGATATGTTTGTGGAAACTTTGAGGACTTTGTTGCATTTGCCTCCAAAACAGCAGATCTGACCTGACTTCATATTCCATTAAGTGGTTTAAAGTTGTCAACATCCTTTACCACAGGGGTCACCAACCCTGGTCCTCGAGGGCCGGTGTCCCTGCAGGTTTTAGATGTTTCCCTGCTTCATTGCACCGTGATACAAGTGACTGTGTCATTAACAGAATTGTGCAGCCCTGGATGACAAGCTGATAACGATGATTAATTAGAATCAGGTGTGTTAAAGGAGGGAAACATCTAAAACATGCAGGACACCGGCCCTCGAGGACCAGGGTTGGTGACCCCTGCTTTACCATGTACTCTGCAGAAATGTATCTTGTAAAGAGCAGAAAATTCCCCTGTTATAGCTCTAAAATGTCTATTTTTGATGTCTCAGAAGTGATAATAATCAAATCTAATGATGGCAGTTGTGAGCAGTAAAACAAGAAACTAAGAAATTGCAGGTTTTAGAGGTTTGGAGTTTACTGAAAACTGCAAGCAATGTTAAGGTGTAGTTGCAGAAAGTCTAACAACTGTTATATATAATTGTTGTTTTAAAAAGACCAACATTTATTATTAATCTTAAAATTAATAATAAACTCAGTTTTTCTTGATTTGAGCATAGATATCTTCTGGATTATTAGTCTGTGGCAATTGATTCACTCTTCCTGAAAGTTTAACCTGTGAATACACCGTATCCAGCTCCTCTCTGCTTTCTTGCGCTGCGTTAGAAGATGGTCCAGGTGTCTGTTTGGAGAAGACGATCTCTCCATAATGGATGTCTTCTTCCTCTGTTTCTCTTGCAGGATTGTCAGCAGCACTTTTTTGAATCTGGAATCTGGAGAAGTTGATCTCTCCATAATGGATGTCTTCTCCATCTGTTTCTGTATTTGTTTGAGTCTGCAAAAGCACAAACATTTGCAAACAGTTGGAAGTAAATCTGCATCTAAAGTCGTGTTAGTAATTAACAAATGTCAGGAAATATGTGAAGGGAATGTATGAAAGAGGGTCCTGAGAATTTAGACATGAATACCTGACTACAGAGGGTTCTACTGTTCAACCACAGCTCATTTACAAGAGGAAGATGTATGTTTCCTTGCTTCACATTTCAATTCATAAAAGATCTCATCATGTACAAAAATGAAACCTAAATATACTGCATCAGTTTTATATTGTTATACAGCAAACTTTAGTACTGGAGAAGTTCGGTAAAGTTTCCCACCTGGAGCTGTTGCACTGTTGAATTTGACTCTTTCGTCCTCCTCAGCCAGATCACAACACTTAAAGATAAATCACAATGAGAAACTAAAACCATCACCTTTCTTAGAACAAACTGTTGAAGATACGGATGACATAATTTAAAACCAGAAAGATCCTGCTAGATTATTTTATTTGTGCTACTCACCAAACACATAAAACCAAAAATAAGACGCCAAAAATCCCTCCAAGAATCTTCCAGAGTAGAAATCCGTCAGGTGAACCTCAATTAAGTAAAGGAAATAAAAACAATCAAAACCAACAGACAAACATTAAAGAGGCTCTCTCTGAAATCACTAAATAAATAAAACTGTGAGTTGTTATTTACCTATTACATTAATAGGGATGTTATTGGATGTCTGATTTCCCACATTATTCGAGGCCACACAGTAATATTCTCCTCCATCTGTTACATTCAGGCTGTAAAAGTCTCCTTCAGCTACTCTCATGTCTCCATGTTCTCTTTTCTTGAACCAGGTGAAGCTGCTGACGGGAGGATTGGCTCTGCTGGAGCAGGTCAGGTTCACCCAGCTACCTGCTGACACCAAACCTGCTGGACTGATGGATGCTGAGGTGTTCTTAGGAGCATCTGAGGAACATGTGACACATTCACTTTACTGATTAGAAACAGCTCAACTCTGGTGTGTTAACAGGATCACTTACATGACACACTGAGAGTCTTTACTGTCAGTGATGTCTTGAAATCTTTTCCTCCATTCACAGGATATGTGGCAGAACAGTTGATGGTGTATCCATCATGTGTGTCTGACAGAGTGATGATCTTCTGGATTTTAGTTTTCAAGGTTCCATCTTTGTATTTCTTTGTTTGTGTGTGAGAGTCTTGTTGGAGATTCCAGGTGAGTTCAGGAGGGGAGTGTGGACAGGGAGTGACAGCTGAGCAGGTTATAGTGACACGCTCTTTCTCCTTCAGATCACCTGAGATGGTGATTGTTGAGTTCCAAGGAGAATCTGTGTTTTCAGATCAAGCACATATTTTACACGATAAAACATGATGCAAGCAATTTACTTACTCAATATCATTGTATGTAGAAAAACACAACAACATAGTTTCAGATGAAAATAAACCATCTCCCATTAGTCATCAAACATTTTGGATTAAAACATACATATATATTTGAGTCATTAGAGGCTGATTTTTTTTAATATATATATACAATGTAATAAATATGTAACAGTGGAGTTCAATCAGGATGTTTAGTTATAATATCCACTGATTTAACTGTTTATGTCAATACGAATGCTGAACTTCAAATAAACAAACTTTCTTACCTTTAACTGTTATATGAAGACCATCACAATCAGCTGTTGCCTTGAATTCATCATTCTCAATCCTGAAGAAATACTCTTTCTGACCTTGGGCCAGATTAAAGAACACAGAGGTGCAGTTGAGTTCAGTCAGGTTTCCAGTAATATTGACGGAGTCAATATTACTGTCTAGGTTCGTCCAGATTCCAACTATCTTTTTGGTTTTATCAAAGTTAGCATTTCCTCCATCCACAGCTCTATAGTTACATGGGACTTGTAAACAAGATCCTTCCAGGGCTTTCATCTTCTTTGGTGTAGTAATGAGGAGGTGTACTGGATCAGAACAAGCAGCCAGAGCACCTGTAAATAATGAAATTAACTCTATTATAGATCTGATTCATTTTTTTAGGTTGTAATACAGGAAACGTTCTTTATTGGGAAACCAATTCTTTCATTGATCTGTTCAATCTTCAATGCTGGAGACTGAAGTACAAACTAAAGTCCTTCAATTAAACAAAATGCATCACAGATAGGAATCCAAAATCTCATAATGATTTGAAAACAAAAACAGAAGAAAAAAAATCTAAAATAACTCAAGACAAAACAAAACATAAGAAAAACCCAAAACGGCCATCATCCAGACGAGAAACTAAAGACAACATGAAACACAAACACACCAACCAGGGAGAAGAGAAAGACTACACCACATATAAGGACAAACTCAGGGGTTGACAAGAACCACAAGTCAATGGGCAGGAGGAAATCAAACTGGAAGTTAAAGCGACACTACGTAACTTTTACACCTTAATATCATATTTCCAGAGTCATTGTGATGTTACATCAACTTCCAACAGGTTTAATGAACCTCTGTCATGGTCTGAGGGGTCTGTATTGCCTTCACTGGCACTATGTAACTTTGAGGAGCATGGTAGGAACCCTGCCACACTAAAAAACTACAAATCTTTACGACTTTGACTGCTTTACGGCATACGTCACTTCCCCCTCCTTCCCGATTCGCAGTCGAGACGAAAATGGGCGGGGCGTGGAGCGCAGAGCTCCGCAGAAGCTGGTAACCCGTTGCTGTTGTGGCTGCAGCAGCTCCACACAACAGACGTGGGGAAAAGATCCGAATGGTTTAACTTTTCAACGGTTTCCTGCTCGGAGGCAGAACCACGCAGGCCAAGTATCTGATATAACAAAGTAAAAGAGTGAAAGAGTCGTCGGCTCGGTTGGATCGCGGCTGTAACGACCAAACACCTTCCACACAGTAAAGCCTGAATTATGGTTCTGCGTTAAATCGACGCAGACCTACGGCGTAGGCTCTGCGTCGATTTAACGCAGAACCATAAATCAGCCTTAAACCACAAACACTCACACAGACCGGGTCGGATCAAAACACGGGTTTTATTCCCCACTTCTCCAGCTAAACGCAGTTGCTGGCCAGCTCTCTGCGGTGCAATTAACCCCAATCTTCAGATAAAACTAGTTTGTTGAGGAAAAAATATTAACTCTTATTTGTAGCTGCAGAGGAAAAAAATAATCTCACGAGGAAAACAAAAATATTGCTCACGCCTCGGAGCCTCTTCAGCATAATATAGCAGTCAAAAAAAAAGAAAAGAGAAGTAAGAGGGATACAAAACATGTACTGTATGTTGTACTATTATACAAATTTATTGAAACACATGGCTCTTCAGTAGGGATTTCATAATGATCCAAACCGTTAATAATCATTATTTTCTCCATATACCGCTCCCTGGCTTCCTTGTTTAAGGTATCCCGGTAAATTCCAGTTCCTTTCCAGCAGTTTAACATCTTTTTTTTGCGTTCCGTCTGTTCACTTGGTGAAACAGAAAAGCGTCCCGTCTTCTCTCAAAACAAATGCACGCGACAGGACAGGAGTTTTCCGGCAGTACGCGCTGGTGCTCATGGAAAACGTAGTGTTCTTTCTGGTAAAGCACTACCGCTTTTGTCCAAAAGATGCCGCCAAATTCAGAAAAGCTGAAAGTTACGTTGTGCTGCTTTAAGAATAAAAAAAAGGTTTTCAAAACAAAAGAAGAACTAGATTAACCAAACCAGAAAACCCCAAAAATGAAAGAAGAAAACTAATCCCAAACACAAAACACCCTAAACCATGTTGCTGCTCTTTTGAAACAAGTTGTGCAACCTCTTAAAAAAGAAAGAATATCGATTCATTTTAAATCTCTTGAAGATTCATATTTCGTCCTTGGCTGACATGCTCTTGGCTTCAATAAGTTTTATCACCATTTTATAATATTTTACGTTGGTTTTAGATGCGCTATATAAATAAAGTTGACTTGACTTGAAAAAAGTGGAACTTATTTCCAGTATGTGACACAATATTTTATAAATAGTTTAACATGTTCCTTCATTTCAAAGTTAGTTGGTTCTCTAACTTTGAAATTACATGTTAAAGAAACATTAAAGAGATCATTTTTTATTTCAGAACTGAAGTCTCGCAAATTACTTCAGACCAGCTAAACTCAAATGCTTGCAACTCTGTGTCAAGTTGGTATCACATCTATGTCATATGTGTGACATTGTTCTGCTGCAGAGGCATAAACTGTATTTAACAGTCACCTTGAGCTCAATTTGGAGAATCAGGGAAGATTTCTGACGGAATGCTACACGAACGGCTGCTCAGGATTAATATAATTACCATTTAAAGCAACTATAACCTAGTAAACTGAAGGATGAAGAAGCACTGCCTACAATATATTTCAGCTGTAGCAAAACGTTTGCAACATTTATTTACTTTGAAACTACATTTTCTACACAATATCCTCTTTGCAACTCTGTAACGGATGCAAAAGTTATCTGATGCAATGGTCTATAGTGCAGCATTCCCTCCACCCAACTGCAACACTTTACATTTCCACTATTTAAAAAATAAAATAAGATCAGTGATACTTTTAGTGCCAACAAAAAAGAATGTGAAATTGAGTAAGATGTAACAAGAAAACAACAGGCAAATGATATTCTTCCATTTAGAGTAATCGTAATTTAGAGTAATCGTTTTACTCCAAGGTTTACATTTTGAATGAATATAAAGTAACACACTAATGCTGATAATATACATCACATTATGGCATTATGAATGACAGTAATGTAAACAATGTTTTTTATAAAGATGACCAAACAACTCACCAGGAAGAAAGAAGAGACTCAGTGTCACCACGTTCACAAGAACACCTGCCATCGAACCCTCACCTGGATTTACAAACACATAAACCATTAAATAGGAATGTTAACAGTTCATTTCAGCTCCTGAGAATCATTTCTACTTTAAATGCTCTTACAAACACGCTCCCTTATGAATACGACCTGCAACTGGAGGATGTGAAGTGAGATGTGGTTGATGTGTAAAACTGCACAGTAACAATTCAAAAGTTCCTCATTCCGCTGTGTGGTCTGAAACTAAGTTGATTATACATTCAGAAGTTCTTTGACAAAGATATACACAGACAATATTAAATGGAAGAAGGGAAGATCTTCCTTCATTTCTTGATCGTGGAACAAGTGGGAGTTTGGGCTGAGAGAAAATATACAACAGAACGGAGGGGTCAGAACATAAAATGATTAAAGACGATAAGTTATAAACAAAAATGTGTAAAAGTAAGCCTTCAAAAGTAACCTGCTGAGACTGCTCTCACCTCAACGAAGATCAATACTTATCTTAGCTTGGGCGACACAGACACCACAGGAAAATGAGACCTAATGGAGAGGACGACTACAGTACTATGAAAAAGGTATTTGTCCCCCAGTCATTGTGTCACTGTTTAAAGCAAGTAACAAATTGGATGAACCAGAATTTCCTTCAATTAAATCAGGATAAAACTGAGGTAATTGTTTTTGGAAATAAAGAGAAGAGGATTGCTGTCAGTAAACATGTCGAGTCACTCTCTCTTAAAACTAAGGACCAAGTCCGAAACCTTGGATACAAAACTAGTTATTAGTAAGACTTTGTCAGCGAAACACAGTGATCCACAAATGAAGAAAACATGGAACAGCTGAAGGCCCACCTGGTCTGAGGGACCAAACTTACCGTTTGTAGATGAGATGGATCTCATCCAGCACCAAACCTATGAGATCGTCACGTAAGAACTTGGTGGGCAGCACGTCTCCCCCTATCGGGGGCAGAAGCCAGGATTCAGCAGAAGCCAGGATTCAGGGCTGCTGCATGTTCACCATCGTTCAGTTGGTCGTCCGTCAGAGCGATCAACGATGAGACAGCAACCACCAGTGGGTGTTAACCAAGTCCCATATGGCATTTAACTTGAATGGTAAGTGTCATGTCTAGAGCTGCATACCAAATGTTTCCTCAATAAACCTAATCTCAAGACTTATAAGATTCTGAAGTAAAAATAATAACACAAGATCTGTAAAACAGAAGAGGGTGGGTAGATGATAGATAGATAGGTCACCACTCTATCTATCTTTGTCTATATAGACAAACAACCACACACCTACAGGCAATTTAGAGTCATCAATCAACCTAACTTGCATGTTTTTGGAGGGAACCCACACAAGCACATGCAAACTCTAAAAAGATCCTGCCGGCCTGAGACCAGGAACCTTCTTGCCGTGAGGCAACAGTGATAAAATCTAAGACCTGCAGTGGAAATGTGTGCGCAATGTGGACATGTGGACAAGTTCCATGTATTTCAGACACGTTGATCGTTGTTCTTTCATGAATCAGACCTGTGAACAGCAAAGACATTTTTTAAAACAAGTAACTCTTCAGCCACATCTGTTTTTAAAGAGGAACTTATATGAAATGTATCTTTTACTTCTCATTTCAAGTCACGAAGAAGCGTCTCAACATGCCAGGCACTGTAATGTGCAAAAATGTCAGAATTTGTGCTCAGTTCAACATGAGTGAACCTGTTTATAGAATAAGTCTCACAAAGCAAAAATTTTATTGGGGTGCTCATCCAACATATACAACAAGCCAGATGATCCTGTAATTCTTATGAAATACGCTATGATCTGTAACTGAGGAAGATCACAAAGACTCTTTGATCTTTAATATCCACAAATATGTCTGATGAATGGATGCAGCATGTGGTACAAAGGCAAGTCACATAAATGAGGAAAAGAAACTGTTCTGACGTATGGAAACATTTAATATTCACCACCACAGATGCTAAAATGTTGGGGGTTTTTTCTGTTAATGCACAAAAAGGGGGCAGTATAATTAAAATGACCAAAAGTACTAAGTGTAGTTCCTGTTTGCAGAAGTTCTGTTTAGAGGTTTGGGGACTGGTGTACATGATAATTATAACACATACTGTCTTTTTTCGTTTCGTCTGCTCTTATTTCAGTCTTGAATTCAGACATGTGAGCTCATCAGAGCTCCCTGCCTCTCTCTGTCTGACCCTCCATCATCATGCATTGAGCATGGCTGCATATTAATATTTAATATTATAAAACATACTTGATTGCTGAGTTGGACATTTCAACTTAACATCTTTAACATGTGAATGCTGTAAAATAGACCATCAACATGAAATCTTACTTATCGACTTAACAGACCGACCATCAGGGACTCGTCATGCAGGTTAATTCACAAATGTTGGTTGCAGAAGCTCCATTTCTCTGTACAAGACATATTTGATCAGGTTTTGAGAAGAACATGTTTTACAGTATGTCTCCAACATGCCTCCACAAACAAGTAAGGAACTGCAAATTTGATACAGAAAATAAGGTTATTGGTGTAAAAGGAGTTTTTTTTTTGATTTTGACTCAAGGACAGTAACATGAGAGCCGCCCACCAAAACTATAGCTTCACAGCTCCAAGTTCTCCATTCAAATCCCAGCATGGGCTCTCTGTGTGCGTGCATGGTTTCCTCCAGACAGTGACGTCAGAATCCCCAGCATGCACCGCTCTAGAATGTAAACAACACCATTTAGGCTGTAAAGCTGAAGCGGGCGAGAAGGTCGTTTCTGCGCCAGTAAACGGTAGTAAGGATGCCCAATAGCTGTTGTACACCGGGATGCCAGGATATTAGAAAAAGGGGAACAGATACAACTTTTTATTGGAATCCTAAAAGTCCAGAGAGGTAAAATGGATTTATGCCATAAACCGAGCGACCAAGACGATGTGCAAATCATAAATTACCCCCCGGCAGCCGTGTAAGATAGTTATAGTTAGTTAATGTTTATTTTAGTCAATCACGAAAAAATCAACAAACAAGATAACACAGGTTTTTCCCTGGTCAACATTGTGATTATTTAGACCGAAAAGGTCTGGGGCCTCATTTATAAAGCTTGCTTGCGCACTAAACAGGTCTTGAAAGATGTGCAAGCCACCTTCTACGCAAAGGTTGGGATTTAAAAAGAAAAAACTAACCGAAAAATCTACGTATCTCTACGCCAACCCTGACCCTCCCGTAGGAACTTATTTAAAGGTGACCTATTATGGCATTTAATGTATATTTTAAACAGGCCTTGAATGTCTTAAAAACAATCTAAAGCTTGTTTTTTCTACATAAATCATAAATCCAGCCTGTGGGCCCTGTCACTAGTAGATTCTAATCGGCTCAAAAAAAACCACGTGACACTGGGGGACTCTGCCCGGCGGGGGTCAGAGACCTTGCAGAAATTCATGGTATTTTGTCTCCCCTGTGCTGGCAGGGTGAGGGGAGACCACTTTATATATGTTAAAACAAGAAAAAACGTGTTTTTCATAATAGGTCCCCTTTAAGACATGGGGAACTGGCTCACGCAGGCTGTGAGGTGGTGAAATGAAGCCATATTCATGTCATACTCTTAATAATGTCATCACATATCACAACATATATCAGACTTATAATAAAATAGCGCTGATCGTGTTCCTCTGTGTTTGAAGCACAGCGTCAGTCAGGATTCTGCTGCTGCAGCCGCAGTGCCAGGACACGCTGGGAACCTCCTCTTCACCCACCGCGACAACTGGAGAGTGTCTGAGGACAGAACAAATGAGGGACTCCGTAGAGCGTTTAGGGGCTCTACGGAGCCCCTAAAGGGACACAGATTTTCTTTTATATATATAATGAGTTTTACGCTTGCGAGAAACCTTTACGCGCGGGTTAAAACAACTCAGAGCCTACGCCGTAAGGTACGCGGTGACGCGCACCTACGCCGCAGGCTTTGCGTTGGTGTGACGCGGAACCATAAATCAGCCTTGAGCAGCACTGAGGGGAGAGGGGAGGGGAGGGAAGGAGGGGGGGCGGGGCTCCCGTCCCGTCTTCGCACAGAGTGTCTTGATGATTTGCAATTACAGGCTGAGCCTACCGTTAGTTTTTAAACTGTAAAAAGTGGGGGGGACAAAAACATGATTTTGAAAAGTGGGGGGGGGACATGTCCCCCCGGTCCCCAGTCGAAATTGCGCCGTGGCACTCACGGGCAGCAACGGCGTGCTGCCACTCACTCGCTTTATTTTATACTATTTATATACTTTTTCTACTTTTACTGTGACCACCAAATAATGTGGTTTTCCTGTCCTCCACCTCATCAACAACATCTCGATCTCAGTCTCCGTGAAATTTAGTGGCTGGATACGTCTCATTCATTCTGACGCCCAAACAGGCTGCAGGAAGCCTCTGCGCATGCTCAGCAGGCTCATTCATATGCAAATACTACTTTGCATTGCGACTCAAAACGAGGTTCAAAAAGAGGAACGTGGTGCAAATGAAAAAATGTGCTGCAAAAAACAAAGACAAATGCAGCATCATCAAACGTGCTGCAAATAGAGAAACGATGCAAAGCACAAAACAATATAAAACAAGAAACCATCTTCAAAAGAAAAACGCTTCATAACTGGTTACCAAACCTGCAGGGAGCGCTCTCGGCGTAACAGAGACCGAACAGCTGACTGAACCACAGTGTTTACATTACATCCATGGTTTAAACATACAGCGGGAACGGTAATGTGATTTTTATCTGACTATATTTATATACGATGTTTATATCACTAATATATTTTACACCAGACGATACAAGGCTGCACATAATATTAATAAGATAAGATCATGATTAGAGATTTACATAAAGCAACTGTTAAAGGAGCTTGAGGCTCCTTTTAAGAAATGAGACTCTCTAGCGCCACCCTTCACCACGACGGCCGGCGGGGGTACTGCAGCCAACAGTGAAGCCGGCACGGGAGAACGGGGAGAACGTGCATGCAGCGTCATGTGACGTCACATCCGCAGCCCAGCGCGGGAAATTCGGGACCGAATTGCAGCACATTTTGCAGCACACAGCCTGTTCAAGGCAAAGGAGAGATACACTAGAGGGCTATTCTTTTGGGTTTGGAACGCTTCATCTGACATTATTACTAGAAAACTTAAAATGTATACGGATTTTTTTCATAAATCCTGCCACAATCCGGCCTCAAGCTCCTTTAAGGTTACATATAGTACATTAAAAAGCCCTCTTATCACTTCCATAACATACAGCGCTGCACATTACATGTTATGGCTGAATTATGCTTCTGCGTCAAAACGACGCCGTGTCTACGGCGTGTGGTTTTTGTACACGCAGAGGACACGCCGTCACATGCGCCGTCAGTGACGTGCACCTCCCGAAAATTGTAACTACGCGTCGAGGAGACGCCGTCCACACGCAGACCGAGAGGGCTGTGATTGGTTCGTTTGAAAGCGAAGCATTTCCGGTTTCCGGTTTGAATCAGTAGTGAACTTTCAGGGCTTTTTTCTTCGTTTATATGTGATTTTTTTTGTTTTTGTTTTTTGCACAATAGTTGTCCTTATTTCTTTGATTTACTGTGACCGGAAAAAGTCGGATAAACCATTCAGAAAAAGATCGCTAACTAGTGGCCGCGGGGGGTACTGCACCGCGACCAAATGGAGAGACGGAGAACTCTGAACGATTCGTGACGGCATCACGGGTGCGCCGTGTGCTCTGCGTGTGTGTGACGCAGAACCATACCCGCACCTTTATGCTTGTTAATGACAGAAAGAAAAAAAGGACAGGGTTTATGTTATGGAAGACTGTGACAAGAGGGCTTGTTAATGTACTATTAAAACAGGTGCTTTATATCAATATGTGTATTATGTGCAGCCTTGTATCGTCTGGTGTAAAATATATTAGCGATATAAACTTCGTATATAAATATAGTCAGATAAAAATCACATTACCGTTCCTGCTGTATGTTTAAACCATGGATGTAAACACTGTGGTTCAGTCAGCTGTTCGGTCTCGGCTGAGAGCGCCCCCTGCAGGTTTGGTAACCGGTTATGAAGCGTTTTTTTTTTAAGATGGTTTCTTGTTTTATATCGTTTTGTGCTTTGCATCGTTTCTCTATTTGCAGCGCGTTTGATGATGCTGCATTTGTCTTTGTTTTTTGCAGCACGTTTTTTCATTTGCACCACGTTCCTCTTTTTGTACCTCGTTTTGAGTTTGTGAATTTAAATAATTTCTGTAATTGAAGCCGTTTTCCTTAAAGGTAGGGTTTCTGATGTTTGAGAGCTAGCAAGATTTGAAAGTGGCACCTCCTCTAAGCCCCGCCCCCTCCTCCCCCTCCCGTCAGCGCTCCGTCCAAAGCCTCGCCCCCCACAAACTTTGGGGAACGCGCATTTGCAGGAGTCCAGTTTTCCAGGACATTTTGGACAGCACATTTTCAACAAAACTACCCCATGTCTCATTCACCTGTAAGCGAGGCTGGTTTTAAGGGGGGGCAGGGGTGGGCTGTGTCCACCCAAACGTGCATCCTGCCCACCCAATCAAAGTTATGGGGATCCTTTATTTTTTTATAATTTTATTTTTTTATCATTTTATTATCCCGTGGGCGGGACTTAAAATGAGGGCATCTGATTGGTTCTTTCCCCCCTGCCAAGCCTCTGGTCCTGGACCAATCCGTTCCATTCGGTGCGCAAAAAACAGATTGGTTAGGGTTAGGGTTAGGGTTAGGGTTACCGTATTTTCACGACCATACGGCGCACCGTGTGGAAAGGCGCACCCTCAGTTTTGTGTGTCATTTTTGGTTTTAAAACACACATACGGCGCACCGACCCAAAAGGCGCAGTCTACAGAGACGGAGCTGCACACACACGCGCTGCAAAACACACACGCGCTAAAAATAGAGCGGAAGCAAAACTTAGTTTGATATTTTATTTCACTTTTCACATCAATCAAACCCTTCAAAGGTTCATATTCTGTTTCGCATTAAAGAATTAAAAAAAACCACGGGTCGCCACACATAAACCTGTCTCAGCCACCAGCCCTTTTCATTTCACTCTGGCTGGAAAAGTCTGTTTAGGCAACGCTTTTCTTTTAAAAATCACCATCGGCGGCCGTTTCTGTCCATCAGCGTGGCAGGCAAGCACAAGAGTAAATACACTTTTCATACCCCGTTGTGCTGCGGATCCCGACCGCGGCGGTCCCGGGTCCCGCTCCGCTCCCCCCCACGCTGGACCGGGTCCGCTCCCTGTCCGCTCCCCCGCGCTGGTCCCGCGGCGGTCCCAGGTCCCGGGTCCCTCGCGCTGGACCCGCTCACACACACGCATGTCGGGGGATCTGGCACCGGGGTTTATATCCGACAGGAGCTCCGCTCCGCTAATTCAGCTGCGCCACTGTCTCAGCCACTTCTGATCATCATCCCTTCATCCAGCCCCCCCTTTTCATTCGTCCTTATAATGACTCCGGCTGGAAACGTCTTATGCAAAGTTTTTCTTTTAAAAATCACCATACAGTTTCTGTCCATCAGCGCGGCAGGCAAGCACCACATAAATAAGTATGTGTGTGTTTCGCGCCGCGAAAAACACACACACGCATGTCGGGGTCCGGTACCGGGTTTGTAACCGACAGATATTGCTGAAAATCTCAAAGGGTGAAGCTGATCCGACCTGGGACAGACCCCAGAAATCTCTGCTCGCAAAGCGGCCGGGAACCAGGTCGATCGGACCCCGCTTGGGGAACCAGGAAGTCGGGCTGGAGGAGCGCGCATCACCGCGGCTTTAACCGGGGAACGTGACCGGTTCCGACCGGCCGGGACCGGAGGAACCCACATGGACTGGTAGCAGGGGCTCCCGGGGAAAGAGCACCGGCATTTCAGCCGGATCTGCCCCGGGGATGCGGCGATGGGACCCCGCAAACCCACGGCAGGTGCGATCGGTTCCGACATGCAAAACACACGCGCGCTGCAGAACACACGCACAAGTGTGCTTATTTAAAAATATAGCGGGAGCAAAACTTAGTTTGATTGTATTTTATTTCACTTTACACATCAAGCAAATCCTTAAAAGTCTTCATCATCTGTTTCGCATTAAACAGCTCAGTGGATGGTCTCATTCACGTCCGCAACTCACGGGGGCTTCACCCGCCCCCTTCTCCCTTTACCGTTCTCATTGTGGCCGGCCTCACATTACCGTAATTCAGGTAATAGACACGGCGCACCGTTTCATAAGGCGCCCGGCACATTTAAAAAAAAAAAATAATAAATTTATGTGCGCCTTATGGTCGCGAGAATACGGTAGTTAGTTTTTACAGGATTAAAGCTGTCAGAGAGGTCAGATGTTTTTCTTTCCTTTTTCTGAACACATTATTCACTGGCTACTCTCAGGATGGAAGGACCATTTCACCCAGTATAACAATAAATGTTTTTGAATACAATTGCAGACTATACGTTTAACTGAGATGCATTAGGCCGTTGCAGTGCGTTTGGCCCTTGTCGGCCACCGTAGATAAATGTTACCCAAACCTGTTTATTTAGTTAAAGTTAAATTACCAAGAAGGTTTAAATATGTATATTATTGGGGTATTTATTTTATTCATTTGCCTAAATTTGATATTTGTTATAATAATATTTTTTTTAATGTTATTATGAAAGCAGGACAGAGTTATGATACTTTGGTGTTATATTAAGAGTATAATTTAGTATGGATGCTTATTGCAGATAGCCTAACTTTCTCTATGGATCTGTTATTTTGTTCTGTAGAACACACACATTCCTTGAGCCTGTTAGACTGGTGAAAAGGGAAGTTCTGCCTCCTTTGTGTTTGGTCAAACACCCCTTGCCGACGGCTATCATACCTGAACCCTTAGTCTCACCTACAATCCCACTTCAAAAAAGTACTCTGATACAATTTAAAATATACACATAATAAATAACGGGAACAAGATAAAAACCATTTTGGATGCCAAGACTAAAGATTGTATATTTGAGCAAGTAATAATAAATAGTAGTAATAAATATTGTATTATACAAGGAAGCAGCTCAAAAGATCATGCACATGATCAATGTGCATAATATTATAAAAACATATTAATATAAATCTCTTCCATAAGAATGACCAAACAACTCACCAGAAAGAAAGAAGACACTCAGCGTCACCACGCTGTCAGACACACCTGCCATCGAACCCTCGCCTGGATTTACAAACACTGAAATCATCAACTAAGAATTTAAATCTCGGCTCCTGAGAAGCGTCTCTACTTCAAATCCTCTGAGCAAACAGACTCACTTATGACTGTGAGCAGCAGCTGGAGGATGTGAAGGGAGATGTGGTTGTTGTGTGAAAGTTCACGGCGACAGACCAAAAGTTCCTCATGTAGCCGCTGTGGTCTAAACCTTGACCCAAAGAAAAAAACACACATTTTACACATTTGATGTCAACAGGGAAATATAATTGTAAGTCTTAAACACTCGTAACACCCAGAGCTCTGCGCTCTAAATATGCTGCATCATTGTGAAACAACTAAAGTAAGATTTAAATGTTGCACAGTTGATTTCTTCGTTTCTCCAAAACGTCACTGTACTGGAAGATAAAACACCATCTTGAATTTAGAATAATGATCAATATGTCCCAGATCAGATGGACTAAAGCATGAACATTAGTTTTAGATGGTGGCAAAGCCGACAGATCCATCGAGCTGATTTTATTACTAATTCTTACCAAAGTCACACATTTCTACTTCAACAGATCAAAAGTTACTCACTGAGCTGCTTTTTGGGGGGTTGGGTTTAAAAAGAGGTTTAAAGAAATGTGTAATTAATAAAATGTGTACAAAAAATGAATTGATCTCAACAAAATAAAAAATGTGTGAATGAGGAAAACTGATGTTTAACATAAAGGCAAATTAGTTTCTTTCAAAATATGAATTTTTAAACAAAGAAAAGGAAGAAAATGAATGAATGCATTAATATTTATTAAATAAATTAAAAATCTATTTGAACATTTTGGAGTTTCATGATTCTGACATGTGAATTTGACATGGAATCCCATTGGCTGTGAGAGAGCAGCTTACCGTTATAAAAATATAGAGGTTATTGATGGCTCCAGGGTTTGAGTGTATCTTACTGGTGATCAGTGTCTAATTTTACACTATAAAATGTAACTATATGTAACAAGCTGGTGAGAGGAAAAACTGCAAACCAACCAAACAGACTCACGTGTGAGTACAAGCAGTAAGGGGAAAACATTTCTGATTTACTAAAACTGTGATAAACAACATTAGACTTAACTTTCTCATTTAGCTAGTTTCTAAAACTTGAGTGAGAATAATCATAAATCTCATGTCCAGAACTGCAGATCCAAATGTTTTCTCAAGAAACAAATTTCAAGACAAAGACTTTTTAAGAAAGAAAAAGAAAATATAAAGATAATTAAATCGAATATATATATATGTACCTTCAAGAATGAATAATAAGAAAATACAATATTTTAGTGTAAAAAAGCGGAGGGCTAAGCTTGCTTTTCTTTGTATTTCCAACCAGCAGACAAACCAGCTGGAACCACAGATGTGCATGAACAGTGATGGAGGGAGGGAAACGCTGACATCTAGTGGTAGCTCAGCTGTATTGCAGATGTTTGTCTGTAATGTAATTTCTTTTTGTTTGCTGCATAACTCTGAACCATTTTTATGGACATGTCTGGAGAGAGAAAGAGAGGAGAGGAGGAGGAGAGGAGATGAAGAGTACAGCCAAAAATAAGCCTCATCACAAACTAGAGGCAGAATCTGAGACATGAAATGAACACAGGAGCGTGACAAAGAAATTCACCATTATAAGACACAACGTGGGTAGAAAAAAAAACTTGATGAAACAAACAAAATGTCATAACTTTAGCTTCTATGAAGCTATAAGATACGCTGAGAGATGGAGCGACAGTGAGGCCCTGCTGGGTTTATTAATCCAAAATGTGAAGAAGAAAACGTGATTTATCAGGTCCTGTTTATTTCAATACCACAGATCACCAAGGTGCTGTACAGGCTAAAACAAATAATTTACAAATCAAGAAAGAAATAAGCAAATCTATCTGATGAAACAAAATAAAAACATGAACATCAGAGCAAAATAACAATTTCTAGTAACATTGTAGAAGCAGCAATACTAAAATGAAATAATAAAAGCTAAATGAAATAATATGAATAATAATTGTACACAATAAAATATAAGTCAAGTTGGAGGAAAAGTCAGAAAAAAAAAGTTTTTACCGGTGATTAAAAATTAGTCACCACTGGTCTTTCATGTAGATCCTGGACGTGTCAAAAGCAGATGGCTCATTGATCCCAGAGCTCTGACAGTGAAAGTTTAAAAGCTCTGATAAATAAGTTGGTGTGATACCATCCAAACTCTTAAAAACAATAAACTCTGGACAGGATCTGAATCCACCTGAGTTGGTTTGGTTCCCCAGAGCTTGGAAAGGCCCCTGCTGAGGACGCGAGGTGACTGGTGTGAGGCAGCGCAGGAGTCCAGCAGACGGAGGGAGGGGTGACATCAGCATCTACCCCTTTTGTCAAATAAATACATTTCTCCCGTTATGTGAGGAGTGCTAATGCTGTTTGGTTGGATGCTTTAGCTCTTCTTTCATACTGTTTAGTCATTGTCCAGCTTGGCCCTGCATCAGTCCTGCGTGTCTGAAACGTCACATACTGTAGGTGTTATAAGGTCTTAGTTTTTGTTGTATGTGGCCCACCTAAATGTAGCTGCATGTGGGCTCTGACGTGATGCTGATGCTGCATCAGGCTATTGTGGTGAAGAAGCTGATCCAGAAGGTGACTCTCGATTTACGTTCAAGGCTTCTACCCTCACCTATGATGACAAGCTGAGTGGTGACTGAAAGAGCGAGATGGCAGACGCAAGTGGCCGAAATGAGTTTCTTCCACAGGATGTTGGGGGTCTCCCTCACGTAGGGGGAGGAGCACAGAGTAGGACTGCTGTTCCACCACCCAGATAAGGTGGCTCGGCATCTGATTAGATGCCTCCCTGGTGAGGTTTTCCACGCATGTCCCACTAGACCTCGGTGAAGACCTCGGCAAAGACCCAGGACAATCTGGAGGGACTGTTTCTCGACTGGCCTGGGGATGCCTTGGGATCCCCCCAGGTGCCCTGAACAAAGTGGCTGGGTAGAGGGAAATCTGGGATTCCCTTCTTAGCCCACTGACCCTGAGTGCACCAGTTTTACTCGCTACCCATTCCTGTCCTCTTAGGAACCGTTCATTTAGAGAAATTGGAGCAAATGGACCCAGAAGGGCAGAGGCATTCAAATGAGAACATCCCATACTGAATTGTTATCAACTCTACCTTTTTGGACTCGTTAACTCATCCTAAAACCCTCCATGTACTGGAGCTTAGACTCCAAGCTGAAGTCCAGGTTACATTGTCTGACAACATCAGACGGGTCAGTTCGATCATGTGACTCGTCACTGCTCTGTCTCTCCAGCGCCTTTGACTTCCCAGACAAAGGTTTTTCTTTTTAGTACCCCCAACATTTAAAAATGCTTTCTGGTAAAGGGTTGAGGGTGTGTGGGTTATTGGTTTTTGTTTTTGTTTGTCTATTTGTTTCATTTTTTTACTAAATTGTGAAGAAACTGGCCTTCAGAAAATGCACATTTGAGGATGACACAAATTAACCTCATAACTATTGTAAACAAAGTTAAAATAAATGGCATTATTGAATAAAATTGACCATAATTTTTATGTGGAAATGTCATGTTAATCCTGTTCAAAGTAATCAACTCAGTTTTTCCTGACTTGAGTATGGACATCTTCTGGATTATTGGCGATCTGTGGTAATCAATTTGCTGGTTCACACACTCGAACCTGTGAATACACCGTATGCAGCTCCTGTGAGTTTGAAGTTGGTTCAGATGTCCATCTGGAGAATACGATCTCTCCATAATGGATGTCTTCTTCCTCTGTTTCCCTTGCAGGTTCTTCAGCAGCCAGTGTTTCACTTGTTTCAATCTGGAAAAGCATGAAGTTCAGTGAAAAACTTGGACATGAATCATCTGTATTAGGAGTAATAAATGTCTTTAGTGACTCACTGAGGATTTAAGCGTTTATCCCCAGTCAAATATATTTTCCAAGAACTTTTTTTAAATTGATTTAATTCCTTCATATTTCGACTCATTAATAACATAACATGCACAGTACTGTAATTAACATATGCTGCATCAGTTTTAGAGTCCTACGGTAATAATGATTTTTTTACCTGGAATTGATGAACCGTTGAGTTTACAGCCTGGGTCCACTTCCAATACAAAACAATACTGTAAGATAAATAATCAGTGATGAATGAGAATTAAAATCAACATCTATCACTGAATACAACTTGAAAATCTGTTTTGAATGCTGACTAAGTCAAAAACAGATCCTGCTTTTATTAATGATACTGTACTCACCGAATGCATACAATCAGGAAGATAATCCCAATAACTCCAAGAAAAGCAGGCCAGTATCGAGATCCCTCTGAAAAATTTCAATTAAATATATAAAATACAAAAAAAACCTTCAAAGTGAGTGGTACCCAAGTAGCTATACAAGTCCACACTTGGCATATAAATTGAGAAAATGATTTTGGCCTGCTAAAATATATTGTATTACTGCCACAATGCCCCAAAAACAGAGGAGAAACCAACAGTTCAAGTACATGTTGAATAAAACATCTAACATATACACCAAGCGCCAAGAATCTAACTTCAAGATTGAGTCTTGTGTGGAAATAAATTCTGTTGCAGTTCCTCAAATGACCGCTAGAGGGCTCCAAAAGCTAGTCATTCTCCGTTGACTCCCATGTTAAAATGTCCAACTTTTGGAGAAATAAACATATTTACGTCCTGGTTCATTCATTTTGGTCTCAATTATTAGATTTCACGCCTATGTCAAAGACATTTATTTGTAATATGATTGATTGACAGACGGCTCAGCCAATGGTGAGCTGTTATTACTTCCTAATTCATACTAGTGATGCTACAGTGTTTAGCAACGCAACTGGCCGATTGTGTTAACCCATCCTTGGCATCCTTGACCTCCTGGAGCTTTTATTTTAGCACTTAAAGGGGACCTATTATGGCATCTAATACCTATTTTAAACAGGCCTTGAATGTCTTAAAAACAAGCTTTTGATTGTTTTTGCTAAATAAATTAGAAATTCAGCCTCTGAGCCATGTCTTTATCTTCCCATTCTCTAACCTCATTATCTATGAGGGATTCTGAGTGGGCGGGGAGGCTATGATAAGGAGGCTCTGTGCTGATTGGCTGCCTGACGCGATGATGCGATGACGTGATGACGCGATACACCGCTACGGAAAAATAGTGGAAGCTCCGGCCGGCGGAGTTAGTTGTGGGCGTGGTTTCACACATCAGAGGCCAACCTATGTAAATCGCGCCCGTCGTTACGTAACGACGGGAGCAGAATCTGAACGGCTCGTAGATCCACATCACACTGGACGGCTCATCCGGGCGGCTGTACAGACACTGCAGAATTTGGTTGCTTTCCTCCTTCTCTGAGTTGGCAGGCTGAGGGGAGACCACTTTATATATGTTAAAGCAAGAAAAACATGTTTTTCATAATAGGTCCCCTTTAACGTTATCCTTTCAAGAAAAGATTCTGATTTAGATTCAACTTCTATGTCAAACACTTAGATTTAGATTTACATTAAACATTTAAGTGTAGCATTTAATAGCAAGAGTTAGCTATTTATTATATTTCTAAGTTAAAAATATTTTAATGTGCTGAACAGTGACTTAAAAAACATCACAACACTTTTTCTTAGCATTATTTGAAGCTAAATGTGACAAAATGTTATCTTCATCATGAATTACATTACAAAGGGCATACCATAAGATTATGAGCAGTTAAGTATTTACCGTCAACATTTAGATGGATATCTGGTGATGTCTGACTCCCCACACTATTCTTGGCCACACAGTAATAAACTCCTCCATCTGTTACATTCAGGCTGTAAAAGTCTCCTTCAGCTACTTCCATGTCTCCATGTTCTCTTTTCTTGAACCAGCTGAAGCTGCTGACGGGAGGATTGGCTCTGCTGGAGCAGGTCAGGTTCACCCAGCTACCTGCTGACACCAAACCTGCTGGACTGATGGATGCTGAGGTGTTCTTAGGAGCATCTGAGGAACATGTGACACATTCACTTTACTGATTAGAAACAGCTCAACTCTGGTGTGTTAACAGGATCACTTACATGACACATTGAGAGTCTTTACTGTCCATGATGTCTTGAAATATTGTCCTCCCTTCACAGGATATCTGGCAGAACAGTTGATGGTGTATCCATCATGTGTGTCTGACAGAGTGATGATCTTCTGGATTTTAGTTTTCAAGGTTCCATCTTTGTTTTTCTCTGTTTGTGTGTGAGAGTCTTGTTGGAGATTCCAGGTGAGTTCAGGAGGGGAGTGTGGACAGGGAGTGACAGCTGAGCAGGTTATAGTGACACGCTCATTCTCCTTCAGATCACCTGAGATGGTGATTGTGGGGCTCCAAGGATAATCTGTGTTTTCACATCAAATACATTTTACAATATCATATTAACATATCAACATCATATATATTAGAATATCATGGAGGCAATTCAGAATTGTATTCATTAATATAATTGTAAATGGAGGAAAAAAAATGGAAAATAAACCAGTTTTACAATAGTAATAATAGTTACTATAACAAGCTAATAAAAAAAGATACTTTAAATAAGCTAGTTGATGAATAATTTATACTGCTGATAATCCTGTAGTCATGTTCCAGAGTCAAATTGTCATGATGTTTAAATATCTACGGATTTCACTTTTTTCCTTTTTTTGTGTATTTTAAACTTCAAATAAACAAACTCTTACCTTTAACTGTTATATGAACACCATCACAAGCAGCTGTTGCTATAAATGATCCGTTCTCGATCCTGAAGAAGTACATGTCTGAGTGACTTTTGTTCAAATTAGAGAACAAACTGGTGCAGTTGTTCTCTCTCAGGTCTCCAGTAATGTTTATGGGGTAGATGTTATTTTGTTTACTACTGTTGAAAATCACATTATCTGGATGTTTTTGAAAATCAACGTTATTTTTAATCCAAACTCCAAATAACTGTCTGGTTTTGTCAAATATAGCATATCCTCTATCTCCAGTACTGTAGTTACATGGGATTTGTAAACAAGATCCTTCCAGTGCTTCTATCTTCTTTGGTGCAGTAATGAAGAGGTTTACTGGTTTAGAACAAGCCGCCCAAACACCTGTAAAATAGGAATTCAACAAAACAAATAAATTAATAATTCGTATATTTCAGGTGTAACAGGTTTTATGACATTTTATCTGATTCATTTCTATAAATTTTAATGAAGAAAGTGTGAATGGATCTTAAAATACAACTTGGCTTATTTACACTGTATGACATCACATTTTGGGTCCTCTAATTTCAAGTTGCACACATGTTATGGGCACTTTAATAGGTTCACCTGGTACCAGTCACAAGTTTGGACACACTTTCCTATTTATGTGAAACGTAAATGGTGGAGGTCAGTGCATGTACATACAGTACACACTATTGCATTTTTGAAGTGAAGTTGAGTGAAGTAAAGTACTTTAGACCAGTTAAAATCAAAGTTTTTATAAATGCTTCTGTGTCAAATTGATATTTATGTCGTTGGTATATTAATGTCCTGCTGCAGAGGCATCGACAGCCATCAGAGTGATCTCAGTTTGGAGAATCGGGGAGGATTTCTGATGGAAAGCTACAACAACAGCTACTCACAATTAGCGTCACCATGGAGAAATCTTTGTTTTTACTATCTCAAGCAACTAAAAACCCAGTCAATTGTAACAAAGTTCGAGGAAACACAGCATTAGCCACATTTACACTGTTGCAAAGCTTTTGCAACAATTATAGTTTGTGACTACATTTTGTTTACAACATCCTATTTATGACGTTGATGTGGCGCCCACCTCAAGACCTTACACTTCCAACATTTCTTTTTTAAGGAAAATTAAATAAATATCATTATGAGTCCCAACAAAAAAAACAGACTTGTATAATTTTGTGCAACATTGTTGCACAAAAGAAAGCAGCCAGAAAAAAAATCATAATTGTCACTTCAATTTAGGATAATGAATTACTTCACATTCCAAAAACATAAGAATATGTTAATAATGAAACATAATAATGTAAAGTGAATAAGAATGAGAGTAATAATCTAAATGATCAAACAACTCACCAGTAACCAAGAAGAGACTCAGTGTCACCACGCTCACAAGCAGACCTGCCATCGAACCCTCACCTGGATTTACAAACACAAAGGTCATCAAATAAGAATATTCATTTTTCATCTCAGCTCCTGAGAGTCATTTCTGCTTCAAATCAGTTTACAAACAGGCCTGCATATGAATGTAAGCAGCAACTGGAGGATGTGAAGTGAGATGTGGTCGGTGTGTGAAAGCGTGCATGTGCACGGCGACAGACCAAAAGTTCCTCATTTAGCTGCTGTGGTCTAAACCTTAGCTGGTTTATACACTCAACAAGTTGGATTAAAACAGATTTTCAAGGGCAAATTTACTTATATTATGTAAACAACATGTCACTTTAGTCACTTGAGAACGTTTCCACGCTGTAATCCACCATTATTCAATTATAAAAATATTTCCACGAAATAAAATGCACAACATGTGATAACCATCAGTGTTTCAGTCTCTGTGTATGTTTTACAACATCACTGCTGCCCGTCACCGAGCTGATACCTGCAGCACTGAATTTGATTTCCCCGTGTCAGATACTGATATTTGTGTTTGCAGAAATGGATTGGCACCCGCGTATTTGTTTGACCTCCTTCATGTTCGTACTCCTGTCTGAGCACTGAGGTCCAGCCAGATCCAGATTTAGAAACAGAGGCCGGTGCCGCTCTTTAGTAGTCTTCGCTCAAGACTCATCTATTCTCGTTGGCTTTTAAGTTCGAGCTAAACATCGACATCTGCTACACAGTTTATTTACTTTCCTGTGTTTTTATGTGCATTCATTTTAACATTGTCAGTATTTGCCTGTAAAAGCCACTGATTTGGAATGGGTTGTTTTTAAATGTGATATATAAATACATTTGACTTGTATGAAACAATGTTACTCTAAAAGAAAAAAAAACTTTTTACATTGTTTGTTAGTAAATGACACATTTCAGGATTCACATTTTCTGCTCTGATTAAATCAGTCTCTACTTTAAGATCAGTCGTATTTTTTATCAATTCAACATTTCTCAAACACACAAGGGTGGTATTTGATAAAGCAGCCATGTAAAAGTGAAGATTACAATCTGGTTTGTGGAGTTAATGAAAAACTTTTTTTTTTAAACATTTGATGTCAACAGGTAACGGAATTTAATTTTAAGATGTATTGCAATATGATTTAACAGAAAAGCAGTAAGGCTGAGTCTGAATGTTGATGTGGGTGAATGTGACGATGAAAAAACACTTCACGAGGGTCAACTAACAAATATATACAACAGAACGACGACTTGAAATGATAGAGAGCAAAACAGGGAGCCTAACGGGTTGAAATAAAAAAGAAAATGGTAGAAAAAAACCTCAGCCATCACTACAAACGACTAGATTTTTTCCAGATGTTCAAATTTGAATAAACTTGAACTACTTTTCAAGTTTTGTCCTCATCAATGAACTATAATTACTTGGCAGTGGAGCTGAAAATCATGTTAAGAAACATCTTCAAAACTTAAATGTTGTTGATATTATCGGTGTGACCCCCGTGACCCTGCAAAGGATAAAGATAATGGATGGATAGATGGATTATCGGTGTGAGATTTGACAACTGCGAAAGTCTGTTACAAAAGTAAGTGCTGCTTTTGGTTTTTTTAACCACAGTTCATCACCGACAGTCGTCACATGGTCTCAGATTAAGTTAAATGCTATTCCTGTTTTCTGCTTCTATCTTGTTCTTCCATTTTTTCCAAATTTTCTAAAGGTATGAATTAAAATCTCAAAGAATTCACCTTTTTTTTGTAGAAGAGAGAGCAAAAAATAGGTTTAAAAAAAGAAAATTGCCTTACCTGCACATTTGGCCTACATCAAAGTACAGACCACAGCGAGTACAGCACTGGGCAACTTCCCTGTTCAGTTGTTGCCTTTAACCAAACCGACTTCCTGTGCATTTTAGACTCAGAGTGAAGCAGAATGGTCAAAATATGTGCTGCATTTCAAAATAATATGCACACAATTTAAAAATAAATATGATACGCTAACAAAGTCTGTAAGTTGTGTGAAACGGAAGTAAAAGAGACAATGCAATGATTTGCAAATCATTCCCAACCTGTATACACATAAATTAACTACAGAGTCAAGATATCTAATGTTCAAACTGATAAACTATTATCTTTTTGCAAATATTTATCCAGTTTGAATTTGATACCGGCAACTATTTTGATTGCAAGTGTTACTTTTATTGTGTGCAATCTAATAAAATAAAAATAAAAATAAAAATAAAAAATACCGGCATCTGCCCCTGGGACAGGGGCAGAACAATGACTGGGGAAGTTGAGAGATGCTCAAAAAACACCTTTGTAGGATGTCATTTTAGGGAGTTTATCATGTATAGTCCACAATATCATTAAAAAATTGAGAGAATTTATAGAAAATTTCTTCTTGTAAGCAGCAAGACCAAAAACAAACACCGAATTACCTTTGAATCCTTAGCAGCATTGCATTGAAAACAGCAGATTAGCCCGTGGGCTCAGGAACACCTCAGAAAACCATTGACTAATGTAGTTAATGTAGTTTATAGCGAAACTGACACATGCAAGTTAAAATTCTAAAATCGTGGCTGTTGTTCCTTTACGCTAAAGAGGAAAACGACCATCCAGATTGTCATCAGCCCAAAGTTCAAAAGCCAGCCTTTGTTTTAGTGCGTTAACCTGTTCCCCATGCCACAGTGAATACACATATATATATATACAAATAATGATGCTAACGTGATGCAGTTCATTTATCTGATGTCCAAACTATCTATTATATATATATATATATATATATATATATATATATATATATATATATATATATATATATATATATATATATATATATATATATATATATATATATATATATATATATATATATATATATATATATATATATATATCAATTATCTATCTGAATAGATAAAAATCATTACGGAGATCTCAGCTAATCTGCTGCTTCCGGACACGATAACATCCAACAAACACCCAACACAACAGTTTATGTGAAATCTTACTCACTCCTGGTTCCTAAGTTGCTACATTACTGAATTTCTTTCTTTCTTTCTTTCTTTCTTTTGGGTTCTATTTCCTGTTGTCTGTTTGACAATTTGTGTTTCAGCAGAAAAACTAATAAACCTTTATAGGTTTTTTTCTGTCAAAATGTGCTATTTTGCTTTAGTAAAAACAAACATGTCTGGTATCCCAGTGGTAGACTTGTCCTTTTAGTGAAGACCAATCAAACAACTTTATTTAACTTTTTGTGGCAGCAGTTAAGATACAAATAGACATATGTACAATAAACTGTCATTGACTTTAGATATTCACAGTATGAAACAAAAGCTTAAATATGCACTGCTATATCTGCTTAAGAGTTGAGTCGGAGCATCCCACACCGCAGCCAAAAATAAATGCTCATCCTGAACAGAGTGATAACTAACTCGATGAGAAAGAGGGGAATAAGGAGACATCTCTCTCTGACATAACTATCTTTCTACAGTATTTGGTAGATACATACACTCATTTCTTCTTCACTTGAGCATAGATGTCGTCACCAATCTGTGTTACACCGGTTTCATTTTTGCGTGGTTTCACTTGAGCATACACCACATTCTGCTCTTCTGAGCTGTGCTGAACCGAGTCCGGTGGAGGTTTCCACCCGGTGAAGTTCACCTCTCCATAATGGATGTCTTGATTTTCAGCAACGCTGTTTGGTTCCTGAAGAACCACATTCTGAAAGACATATCACATGTAAAACGTCAGGAAGTGGACTCATCTTGACTTTGTTCCCCTTAGTTTTCTGTTAATCGTCTCAATAGGGGGTTGTGGTAATGTGGGGGTGGGGGCTCTGAATCATCAGCTGTCATTTGACATTGTTACAGAGAACATTGAGTCTTGATTTCCCTATGAAGTTGTTTGACCAAATGTCCTGTTTCACAATTATAACGAAGCCGCTTATTCAGATGAAGATATAAAACCATAGACGCTGTAATTATTAGAAAGATATTCAAACAGAAAAAAAACATATGTTTAAAAAAAGGTGTTGAATACAGTTTAGTTTACCCACCTCAGTCTGATTAGAAGTTGAACGTGTTGACTTTAACCGCCTGTAACACAGCAAGGTAGTTAATCTCAGAAAGAAAGCAGAGATGAAGGGTTTCCTGTGTTGAGAAGCTTATTCAAGAGCTTAGCACTTCTCTATTATCAAATGCAACACACGAGTGTATTGTGAGTTTGTCACAGTAATAGCTCCAGACTCAGCATTGCTCTGGTTGAGAACCATTGGCAGGTCTCTCTGCTTCCCTTCCTTTCCAAGTTCATGGACTAAGCGGTTTCTAAAAAGGTCATGGACTTCATCTCACTGAAACGGCTCTGCTGAATCTCTAAGAACAGCAAGAGCAACAGATCAATCCTCTGTGCGTCTCCTTCTTGACCTGCCTGCTGCCTTCGATACAGTTAGCATCAACGTACTGCTATCTATACTCTCACACTTGGGTATCTCAGGATGAGTGCATTCTTGGTTTTGATCTAACCTAACTGTCCGTTTCTTTAAAGAGCCATGGAGGTACAGTACCTCTCCACAGAGGTGCCTCTAGGCTCGGTACTTAGGCCCCTTCTCTTTACCATATACACAACCTTTCTGTGCCAGATTATTCATTCACACTGCTTTTCATATCTTTGCTATGCAGATGATATACTTCTCTGCTCCACAATGTCATGCCGCTGCTCATTGAGCTTCACTGGCTACCTGTGGCAACTTGAATAAAACACAAAACTCTGTCACCTGGCTGTATGTTGATCTCAAGGTCTGCACCTGCTTACTGTATATGAACTCAGTCTTAAAGGCTTAAACCCATTTACGAGCACAGCTTTATTCATAGGAGCACAGACTGGCCTTGCCCTGTCCTCATGTCATCGTATGTGTTTACTCAACGGTGGAACGAGTTACCTGTGTCCACAAGAGCTGAGTCGACCGCTCTATGTCCAAGAGGTTGAAAAGTGTCCTCTTCCAAGAATACTTTCTGTCGTGAATTGCACTCTACCTTCAATTCTCCAAGTGCTTGAATGTCGTCTTCATGGTACGTAGCCTCACTTATTTAAATACTGTTTTAACCACGCCTACTTTGTGATATACTATGTTACTGTAACTTTATTCAATTCCTGGAACACCACAATTTTAACATAGAATATTAGAGAGTGATGATGATGATGAGTGACCCTAGGCCGGAGGTCAATGATCGACTTTGTTGTCGTTTCATCTGACCTTCGGCCGCATGTCTTGGACACTCGGGTGAAGAGAGGGGCTGAGCTGTCAACTGATCACCACCTGGTGGTGAGTTGGATGCGCTGGCGGAGGAGGAGGTTGGACAGACCGGGCAGACCCAAACGGATTGTGAGGGTCTGTTGGGAACGTCTGGCCGAGCCCTCTGTCAAGGACATCTTCAACTCCCACCTCCGGGAGAGCTTCTCTCAGATCCCGGGGGAGGCAGGGGACATTGAGTCCGAGTGGACCATGTTCTCTGCCTCCATTGTCAACGCGGCGGCTCGAAGCTGCGGACGCAAGGTCTCCGGTGCCTGTCGTGGCGGCAATCCTAGAACCCGGTGGTGGACACCGGAAGTACAGGATGCCGTCAGACTGAAGAAGGAGTCCTACCGGGCTATGTTGGCCGGTGGGACTCCTGACGCAGTAGATGGGTACCGGCAGGCCAAGCGAGCCGCGGCTCGGGCGGTCCTGGAGGCAAAAACTCGGGTCTGGGAGGAGTTCGGGGAGGCCATGGAGGAAGACTTTCGGTCGGCCTCGAAGAAATTCTGGAGGACCGTTCGGCGCCTCAGAAGGGGGAAGCAGTACTCTGCCGGCACCATTTACGGTGTGGGTGGGGAGCTGTTGACCTCGACTGGGGACATCGTCGGACGGTGGAAGGAATACTTCGAGGATCTCCTTAACCCGACTGACATGCCTTCCACTGAGGAAGCAGAGGGTTGGGGCTCGGAGGCGTGCTCATCCATCACCCAAGCCGAGGTCACTGAGGTAGTTCGTAAGCTCCTTAGTGGCCGGGCACCGGGGGTGGATGAGATCCGCCCTGAGTACCTCAAGTCTCCGGATGTCGTAGGGCTGTCTTGGTTGACACGCCTCTGCGACACTGCATGGAGGAAGGGGACAGTACCGCTGGAGTGGCAAACCGGGGTGGTGGTCCCTCTTTTTAAAAAGGGGGACCGGAGAGTGTGTTCCAACTACAGGGGGATCACACTTCTCAGCCTCCCCGGGAAAGTCTACGCCAGGGTACTGGAGAGGAGATTACGGCCGATAGTTGAACCTCGGATTCAGGAGGAACAATGCGGTTTTCGTCCCGGTCGTGGAACACTGGACCAGCTCTATACCCTCCGCAGGGTGCTCGAGGGTTCATGGGAATTTGCCCAACCAGTCCACATGTGTTTTGTGGATCTGGAGAAGGCATTTGACCGTGTCCCTCGTGCCATTCTGTGGGGGGTGCTGAGTGAGTATGGAGTCCGGGGCCCTCTATTAAGGGCTGTCCGGTCTCTGTATGATCGAAGCAGGAGTCTGGTTCGCATTGCCGGCAGTAAGTCAGACTTGTTCCCGGTGCATGTTGGACTCCGGCAGGGCTGCCCTTTGTCACCGGTCCTGTTCATGATTTTTATGGACAGGATTTCTAGGCGCAGCCAGGGGCCGGAGGGGATCCGGTTTGGGAACCTCAGGATTTCATCTCTGCTTTTTGCAGATGATGTTGTCCTGTTGGCTTCATCAGACCGGGACCTTCAGCATGTGCTGGGGCGGTTTGCGGCCGAGTGCGACGCGACAGGGATGAGAATCAGCACCTCCAAAACCGAGGCCATGGTTCTCCATTGGAAAAGGGTGGCATGCCTTCTCCGGGTGGGTGGAGAAGTCCTGCCTCAGGTGGAGGAGTTCAAGTATCTCGGGGTCTTGTTCACGAGTGAGGGAATGATGGAGCGGGAGATTGACAGACGGATCGGTGCAGCGTCCACAGTTATGCGGTCGATGTACCAGACCGTCGTGGTGAAGAGGGAGCTGAGCCGAAAGGCGAAGCTCTTGATTTACAGGTCAATCTACGCACCTACCCTCACCTATGGTCACGAACTTTGGGTAGTGACCGAAAGGACAAGATCGCGGATACAAGCGGCCGAGATGAGTTTCCTCCGCAGGGTGGCTGGACGCTCCCTTAGAGATAGGGTGAGGAGTTCGGTCACCCGGGAGGAGCTCGGAGTCGAGCCGCTGCTCCTTCACATTGAGAGGAGTCAGCTGAGGTGGCTTGGACATCTGTACCGGATCCTCCTGGACGCCTCCCTAGGGAGGTGTTCCAGGCATGTCCCACCGGGAGGAGACCCCGGGGAAGACCCAGGACACGCTGGAGAGACTATGTCTCTCGGCTGGCCTGGGAACGCCTCGGACTCCCCCCGGAGGAGCTGGAGGAAGTGTCTGGGGTGAGGGAAGTCTGGGCATCTCTGTTGAGGCTGCTGCCCTCACGACCCGGGAACGGACAAAGCGGCGGAAGATGGATGGATGGATGGATGGATGGATATTAGAGAGTGATCAATTGTGTTGAGTGATTCAGTGATATTAAAATAATTAGTCAGACGAACAAACTAATCACATGCACTAAAACATGAAGTCTGGAGGGAGGTTGGGGGGTTTGGGGGTAGTTGTGATGCTTACCATATAAGAACAATCACACACAGGAGAATGATGATCCCTAAGATCCCTCCAACAACAACTTCCAAGTGGGAAAAATGTTTTCCTAAAAAAGCAAAATAATCGAATGACCAGATTTGGGAAAGTTGCAATCCATGTTAACAGACACGTGAGTGCACACAGTGGACAATAATAGAAGAGGAATAAAATCAATATAAACAGAAACTGTGCAGATTTTGCAGAAAAAAGAAATTCACACGCACACTATTCACCTAATTGTTACTAGAGTCATGAAATTTCATTCATTCATACAGTATAGTGTCTTCTCCTCTACTTCCCTTTCTTGGTACAGTTTGCATTTTATGTACATTTTATCCTTAAAGTACTGTTAACAGCACTTCAGCATGGTGTTTGCAATACACTATATGTACAAAATCATTTACATTACGATTTCCCATTTACCTTCACCATTTGGGGAAATCTCTCGGGATTTCTGAGTCCCCACCCTATTCATGGCCACACAGTAATAAACTCCTCCATCTGTTACATTCAGGCTGTAAAAGTCTCCTTCAGCTACTTCCATGTCTCCATGTTCTCTTTTCTTGAACCAGGTGAAGCTGCTGACGGGAGGATTGGCTCTGCTGGAGCAGGTCAGGTTCACCCAGCTACCTGCTGACACCAAACCTGCTGGACTGATGGATGCTGAGGTGTTCTTAGGAGCATCTGAGGAACATGTGACACATTCACTTTACTGATTAGAAACAGCTCAACTCTGGTGTGTTAACAGGATCACTTACATGACACATTGAGAGTCTTTACTGTCTGCGATGTCTTGAAATGTTTTCCTTCCTGTTTTCCTTCCTTCACAGGATATCTGGCAGAACATCTGATGGTGTATCCATCATGTGTGTCTGACAGAGTGATGATCTTCTGGATTTTAGTTTTCAAGGTTCCATCTTTGTTTTTCTCTGTTTGTGTGTGAGAGTCTTGTTGGAGATTCCAGGTGAGTTCAGGAGGGGAGTGTGGACAGGGAGTGACAGCTGAGCAGGTTATAGTGACACGCTCTTTCTCCTTCAGATCACCTGAGATGGTGATATTGGGACTCCAAGGAGAATCTGCGTTTTCACATCAAAAACACAGCACACATACAGTAAATAAGTAAGTAGAAAAATAAACAAACAAATACATTAAAATATTCCTGCAGTAACAACATAGAAAGTTCTTAACATCTCCAAGCTTCATCCGTCAAGTAACATTTCTTTAAGTTTGCGTGGTAATGGAAGAAAGAAACAATAAAAATGATAATGATGATGCATATGTTTTACATAAACATTAAAAATAATATAAATAAATAAAGAATAAATTATATAAATAATAAAAAATAGTAACAGACTTAAAAAGATTTGAACTCTTATCTCACTGGATACACAATGAACCCAAAATAAATAGTTTGTTATTGTTTGAGAGGGGATACCATGCATATTTCTCTTTCGACCCAAGCAGAATAACATTCAAAGAAGCTGTAAGAACAAGAAAGAGATAGACAGCTGCAATCTCCAATCAGGCATCAATAACTGATAAAAAACTACATGGGAGGCAATTAACTACAGCTGCACCTTTGTCAAGCACCACTATGTGGAGCCACATTCAAAAACGTCACTTAAAAAAAAAGTGCCCTCAATTTAACGTAGTCCAGAGATTGTACACATCGGGAATGGAGTGTCACATAGTGGCCTGGTGTTTTTAGACAGTAAGTCATGGGAATTTGACAAAAAAAAATTTACCCAAGCAAAATGAAGCAACAGACCCAGAATTCAGTTTGTCAGCATATTCAAAGTGAATGAGGAAAGAGCTATAGATCTACTTCACCATCAAAATTAATGTTAATACCATTGTTATAAACAAACAATAATAATAAAAAAGAAAATTCTCACCTTTGATTCTTATGTTAAGAGGATGACATGAAGCTGTAGCCTTGAACAGATCACTCTCAACTCTGAAGTAGTAATTATCTGTGTAATCCTTTGGTAAACTACCAAACACAGTTGTGCAGTTTTTCTCTGTCAGTTTTCCAGTAATCCTTATTGAGTAGTTGTTAACTGACACGCTGCCGTTGAAAATGACATTGCTGGGATTCTCACCAAATTGAGAATGAGTTTTCAACCACACTCCAAAGCTGGTTATTGAGCTGTTGAATGTGTCACCCTCTTTGACGCTGAAGGTACATGGGATGTGTAAACATGATCCGGTCAGTGCTTCCATCTTCCGTGGTGTAGTGATGAAGAGTGATGGTGATTTAGCACAAGTTGAAGCTGAAGCACCTGGAAAGTCAGCATCAACATTAACCCGTGGGCCGGTTTTGCTGTGCTGTTCACAGGTTCCACACTGAATAATCTCATCTGTCATCGTTATTCAGATTGTGAATGAGCTCAAGATCAAAGTTGGAAGCTGGCTCACCTGACACGCAGAGTAGAATCAGCAACACGCTGAACTTCGCCATCATCACAGACAGACACTCGGATCTGAGAACAAAAAAGGGTTTTAAAAAGCACTTCTTCTTCTTTGACTTCCCTATGTGTCGTCCACACTTGACCTGAGAAAACAAAAGTTCTGCCTTTCATCAGCAGCAACAAACAGCATCTTTAAAAGCGTTTCCTGTTTTTTCAGCAGCTGAAGTTAAACAAAAAAAATGCTTTACATATATATCATCTAATAATCAATGTGATCAATAAAAACAACTAAAGATTTTCTCACGTAACAAGCCGACAGATAGCTTTATGATTTATGTGGTGAAATTATAAATATGTTAATAGAATTTCACTGAACAATATCAGACAGATGTTGTGTGGATAAAGGAAAACCAGACCTACTGTTAAACAAAACAGATGTTCCATAAATACCTCAGGAAATCAAGTCATCTTGTGAAGCGAACACCTTATATATCCTCTTTTAGCCGTGTGCCTCAATTGCAAAGTGTAACACATCACATGATCCCTATGACTAAAATACTAAAGACACAGCTTTCTTCTTCCTCTCAGGCAGGAGGTCAGATATTACAACATTTCTGAAAGTTTCAAATGGCTTACTCCCCTTTAGACAGTTTGTAGGATCACTCCAAGACTGAATGCTATAAACAAATGATATCTACTTGCATTACATCAGCTGTCATCCACCTGTCAACACCAAAACACTGTACCTTTCTAACGCAAATCCTCATCACACAACACATGACAACAAACCTGTTCCTACAACGAGTCAAAATGTTCTTCTCTGTTTCCGGTGAATTTCTGAAAAAGAGGCATTTCTGCATAAATTAGTTGAAATGTTATCACATTGTGGTTATCTATGAAAGGCGCAAAAAACATCATCCACTGCCAATCCAGGAAGCAGGAACACACGGAGGGACGCGTCAAGCACTGGAAATCTGCAACAAAAACCACAAACAAAACACAAAACCGACACGGAGTCGAGCAAAACACGAGCAGCAATCGACCCAAATCTCGAGATCTGATCACAGTCTAAGCTAAGCTACTGCTACCGCTACCTAACCCCAAAACTACAGAGCAAGCATGCAGGTGAACAAGCCAGTGTGTATGTCTATGTGTGTGTGTGCGTGTATGTATATGTCTTTCATGTATATGAAAATGCCCTCCTTTTGACTTCTCATGCGCCCCTGGCATTATTAATTTATTTATTTTTTATTGTGCATCTCCAAATACACTGGGCTTTGCTTTTCATTTGTCTGCTGTGGAAATTTCTGGTTATCAAGGACAGTGAGACGTCCAGGTTAAACAGAACACATGTATTGCTTGTGCATGCTGAAAGAGACTGTCATATTGCACACCGAGCGCTGACGTGACAATCTGCCGAACAGGCTTAAGGGAGTTCAGATTACACATCCCTCCACGCATCAGTAGCACATATGAATCTTAAAACAGAATGTTGTAACACGTCACAGGCCTCAGCGCCGTACCTATCTATGTCATGAGAGAGGAGTTAAGGTTCCTGTGGTGCTATCACGGAAACAGCTTCTGTCCTGATATGACCAACATGACCAACTAAAGTCATTATATATTTGATTAACTCAGAATGAGTACTGTCAATTAAAGGTTGAAAGGGATCAGCCGATGACGGCTTTATGTCTTCATTGCATTTTCAAAATTGACCCACTTAAAACCAGAGTAGATATCAGAGTTCAAGCCACAAACTGACCTGGTTTTATTACATTATTTGCTAATAATAATAATTTTTTTTCAATTTGGTTTATTCTCGCAGCAAAAATGAGAGCTGCTGGTCTATCAACTCCCAGTGGATTTCAGATTTTGAATTTATCCATTTTTGTGTCATCTCACAAGGTCTGAGAGAGCTGAAGGCATTTTGTTGTTAAGATCTGCTGCCTTTCTTGGATTAAGTTCAAGTTTACTTTGTTTTCTTTAGGTTCCTCTCATCTGCTCAGGTATTGTTTCTTTTATGCAATAAAAGTAAATACATTTTATGCAATAAATAACACTGTGTTACTAGTGACAAGCTAGTTCTGAAACTGCACTGTACACTACGACCCCATACTGACGTCATTATAATGCCTTAATCAGTAAATAGGATCAAAGCATTTTCACACTGCACTATGTTAAAGATTCCTGGAATACCTGTTACTTCTGGGAAAATGTCCAGTGTGCATCTGAGCAGTTAGACTCAAGGCAATAAGGCAACTCGTTACTACAACTGGAGATGGCCACATCAGTCAAATAACCATGCAGTTGTCCCAGAACTTAATCACTTGAGTGTACGGGGATTGTGTAGTTATGTTGTGATGCTGGATGTAACAGCCCCTCACCCCCCACCATACAACAGAAAGTAATATATCAAATTACTTTTAGCATAATGTGATAAGTAATTTGATGGTAATACTTACTGGTAAATACTCAAAAGTAACAGGAAATACAGTATGTCACTTTTTTGTGTAGTGATCTTAACACTACTTACATGGTGCCTGTTTGTAATACATCAAACTGTATTTTATAGTTTTATATATATATATATATGTATATATATATATATATATATATATATATATATATATACTAAAAACTGAAAAAAAGATTGAAAATGAGGAAACACATTAGGATTTCATAGATTTGATGGATTTATCTTAGAAGGCACATTATAAATAAACTATACTGATGTAGGAAGGAGCAGGAATTAAATGAAACAAAAATACAAATACGCTTGGAAAAAAGTGCCATTTTAGTGGTTAGCACTGTTACTTTAAAGCAGGTTCCTGGTTCGACTCCCGGGCAGTCTTTCAAACATGTATGATTTTAATTCACCCGTGAGTGTGTGTGGTTGTTAGCTTATATATGTCTCCCTGGGATGAACTGGTAACCCTTCAGGTGGCGCCCCCCCCCCCCCCCCGCTCCAGTGGACCCTCGTCACCCTGTATGGGATTAAGCAGGTAGAGAAAATGAAATGTTTCAAACCTGCTAAACTTCATAGATGAGTAGATCCTAAAAATATCTGAAACAAAAAAGATTTTTCTAACAATTTAATATATAACCCTTGAGCTGGGAGTTGAATCATCTGCTTTGGTTCTTGATTTCTTAATAACAGGCCTTTCGTCATCCTGGAGCATTTTTCTTTCAAAATCAGCCGTGTGCAACGCTGATTTACGCAATTCAAATCAGATTTACAAATGATTTGATACATAAATGAAGAAGATTTGGATTTGGAGACTTCTCACAGAAAATCAGCCAACATTTTAAGGCGGGTACTTCCCTCCTCCTGGGAAGTTTTTCAGTGACAACCAGCACCTTCAACGCTTTGATTCTCTTTCTCTGTAAGTCAACTAAAATACACTACTTTTATTAAAGTAGTGCAAAACGTCATTATCAGACAGGAAGAATGACAAGGAAGTATTTTAGGACTGAAGCAAAAAAATCCCCTCCAAACAAGCCCAGTTAAAGTCTCTCATCTAAATATGTGAAATGAACCACATCAGTCAGCTGCTGCAGAGACAAAGAAAAACTGCCCTTTCCAGGCAACATGATATATTGTGGTCTTACACGTCCCCTCTGAGTTGGTTGCAAAGCTGCTAGACGTCACAACGGTGACAAAACCACAGCTTCTGTTTTTCTTCTAATATCCTGTCTGAAAGGAAGTCAGATATTAGTCATCCTTTATTGAAAATTCAATCGCTGAATTGCACTCTCTGTGGTCCCCGATTATTGGCTTCGTTACCTAGTGGGGGCGGGGGGGTGGTGATCTCGTAGCCCTTGGGGTTGGGGGTCGGCTTGGGGGGTCTGGGGCGCGGGCCTCTGGTGGCCCCTGGGGGGCGGTGGGTGGGGCCGTGGGGCCCTGTCCCTAGCCGGTGGGGGCCTTGGGGGCCTATGGGGGGGGTTACCTCATGGCGGTGGGGGGGGGGGGGGGGTGGCTGGGGGGGGGCTCGGGCGGGGGGCTGTGGCTAGGGCGTCTCCGGGTCTCCCGGGGGGGGGCTGGGCCGTGGACGTGGGGGTCCCGCTCGGAGGGCCCGGCCCTGCCTGGGTGGGGGGTGGCTGTCTGCGCTGGGGGGGCATTGCTGCCTTGGTCGTCCGTCGCTGGGCGGGCGCCGCGTGCCCCTGCGGATGTGGGGGCTCCGTGACCCTTGGATGGCCGGTGGGGGGACGCGGGTGTCTTACCAGGGCCGGCTTTGCTGGTCCTGCTTCCTGGCTTCGGCCTCCGCTCCCCCTCCTTCCCCCCCTACACGATTCATACGCACATAGGCTAAGGGGCGGGGGTCCGGGTCGTGGGGGGCATTGTCCCGCGTGGCCCGGCACTCCCCGCCTCACGGTTTTAACAGCAAATTAGACACTGCACATTCAACACTTAATAAATACATTTGACAATGACACGTAGTTCGGGAGGGGGGGGAGTCGGTGTCAAATCGATACTTGGCCCTCCCCCTCCCTGTTTTTATGGCATTAATCACATGCACTCAACACCAGGGTTAGGAGGGGGTCCCACATCACCCGCGTTCCCTCGCCGGCCTGGGATAGGTGGGTCGGGATACCCGGGCCTGGCGGGGCTCGCCGTGCAGCCTGGGGTGCCTTCTGGCGGTGCTGGACCCCCCCGGGGAGGGGGAAACGGTGCGGTGCGTGATTGTGTGTCTGTGTCGGTGAGAATGCGGTGTGGAAGTGTCCTGCCATGGAGGATTTGAGCCTCCATTGGCAGGACAACAAAACTTAATAATTTATCAATATTATATTATACAAAGATGGTTATTATTATTATTATTATTATTATTATTATTATTATGTATAGTATATCTTATTATTAGTATAGGTATCGGATAGGTGAATGGATGAATGAATGGGATGCCTGGGTCTGGGGCCCTCCGTTGTCGGGCCTGCGCGGGTGTCGCCCTGTTGGGGGGTTCCCTCTCTCCGGGCCCGTCTCCGGTCCCCCCTGCTGCCTCTGCGGCGGGGCGCCCCTCTGGTCTTGGAGGGCCACTTTCGTGGGGGCGGGTGCGCCTGCCCGCGTCGGCTCTGTCTCTCCGGGCAGGCTGGCCCCCTGCCGGGTGGGGGGCGTTGGCCTGGAGGGTGAGGGCCTCCTGGCCACGTGTCCGGCCCGGACCGGGTGGCCGGGGATTGCCTGGGTCGCGGTCCACCGCCGCGGGATCCCTGGCTCAGTCACATACATATACACAAACATACACAGCCACACAAACATATACATACACACACACACACACACACACACAGCCACAAAGACATGTACACACACACGTACGAACACACATATCACATATACACACACACACACACACACATACACACACACACACACACACGCATGATCATATACACACACATAGACATACACACTGGCTTGTTCACCTGCATGCTTGCTCTGTAGTTTTTGGGGTTAGGTAGCGGTAGCTTAGCTCAGACTGCGATCAGATCTCAAGATTTGGGTCGATTGCTGTTCATGTTTTGGTCGGCTCCGTGCTGGTTTCGTGTTTTGTTTGTGGTTTTTTGTTTCCAGATTTCCAGTGCTTGACGTGTGTTTCCGTGTGTTCCTGCTTCCTGGATTGGCAGTGGATGTCGTCACCCCCCCCATTTTTTAAAAAAAAAATTAAATCGATAATTATCATTCACTTTAGACTTTTATTGTCCCTATTGGGATATTTGTTTCACAGCAGTGGTAATAAAGACAACATAACAACACAAGACAGTACCAGCAACCTAAGATACAAACTCAAAAAGATATATGTGTTTGTTATTAAAAAAGGAAAAGGGTATAAGGAGAAATGAGAACGATGTCATATACTGATTCATATGTGAAGTGATTGTTACGGCAGTTTTACGACAGAACCAATCAGAGCGGGTTTGTAGATAAAATAATACATGTTCCAACTTGATAAATAATGTTAAATAATTATGTTTGGCATTTGTTTAAGTTCAATAGATGAACAGCGCATTAAAATGATTCCTCAAACAACTTCTGCTGATATTATGAGTCTGTTCAGCTGCTGCAGCAAAAGTTATGTCCCGATTCGACTCATTCAAATTATCCATATTTGACCTCCAATTGCACTTGCACTTTGCAGACCACAGCCTGAAACAAACACGCGCAAAATGACCCATTGATTATCAAGTTTCTATTGTTTTTATTGTCAACTTCACTCTGAAAGATCCATCCTTCCTTTGTTTTGGTAAACTCTCTTTCCACCAAAGGCTTTCCCCTCCAGTTAAGCGACAAACTCACTTCTCTCCAGCGCACTATAGGTTATACTGAGTTACTTTATTTAATAAGTAGCGTATTAGCATAATAATTAACATAATTAACATGAGCCTCTTTGAGTTTCTGCACACATTGTGTTATAATCAGAGAAGCTACCGTGCATCCATACCGCTGATGCAGAATATTATATTGTAATTATATTATATATTCATACAATCACCATAATGGCAAGATTAAAATGATGTTGTATTCCAGTTTTGGGGGACATTTGCTACCGTCAAGGAGAAATCTTTTTCTTGGACGTCATTTCAACCAGATCTCATTCTGCATGACTCCCAGCAGAGTGGCTGCTTAGATACAGTTGTTTGTTTTGTTTTGTTTTAATGTTTCCCATCTGCAAAGTCATAGCTGAATCATACAACATATATTTACCTCCTTTCCTTTTGTTTAGTATCCTGTCAAGTCTTAGCTTAATCACAATAACACGTTAGATGTATCATACCGTGCAGAAAAGCCTACACTTAGACTGTACACTCCACACTAGGCCAGTAGCACTGTTGCTGCACATGTGCAGAACATACTGCATACTGTTATGTGTTGTAGGCACAGAATACAGTATGCAGCTGAAAAATCAGCACAGTCAGGAGGTGTATTAACATATTAATTACAGCTGCTGGACCAGTTATATGCACATGTGCAGCATGCAGTTTCTACAGCCTTCCCTCAGCAGGCAAACACAGTCAGGTATCAATCACATTAACATTTCAGGAGCACGCCAACATGTGAGGGCACAATACCAGCTGTGCTGGTCACAGTTTTCAGGCAAAATTATTACATTTTCAGATAGATAGATACTAACATCATATTCATATTTTGTGCTTAGAAATACTACAACATACTGTATGTTCATCTCATTTTTAGGCTCCTCCTGCCACTTGCAAGTTGATAATTATTCACAGAATGATTTTAGATATGCCAGAAAACATGAAAAAGCATATTACAGGCACTTTGAATTAATACGTTTTGGTTATATAATGGCAAATTTAGTTTTCTCTGGAATAGGGTTTGTGCCACTTAAATATAGTATATTGAAATATTGTTTTCAATAATAAAACATTTTCCCGCTTTGTCTGCCTTATATTGTGATGTTAATCAATCAGATGTGAGAAAATTAGTTTTTGTTTAAATTGAATTTAACATTCAGAGCTGGAAAAAACATGAAAGCAATCATTTAAGTCTGAATTTATTGTAAATAAAAGCTGACTCATCTTGGTCAACTTTTCATCTTGGTGGCAAAATTCAACGAACACAAAAAAGGAAAACACAGAAAACACGAAAACATAACATACGTAATAAAATGGGAGATAATCAATCAGAGTACCAGAGTTTACAACAGACCTCCTTTAACATCACTTTTTCAATCATTTGACCTGTGAACCTTATAGCATGATAGTCTGTTCATCGCTGGATGATGTTTAAGGCTACATTACAGTTTAAGGTACTGTTTCAACATCATTCCAGGATCTTTCTTTCTGTTCCATGTTTTTCTGCTTCATTTTGGATCTTGTTTCAGGTTTTAGTTCAGTTTTGGTTCTTACTTTCTGTTCGTTTGTAATTACTTCCAGCCTCTCTTTTCTCTTTGTCAGAGTATCGTTGTGACTTGCACTGAAGTGTTTATATAACTGAAAGTTGCACAACGTACATGAAAAGCAATAGGAAATACCTTGAAATGCCCAAAAGTACCGTACAACCAAACGGCAAAGACTCTGGGTCAAGTCGTTTCCAGCCAACCGACCTTAAGAGCATCACCCTGATGTTATATTTATTATCTCATGATCTCTCTGATAACTCAGACTTCACTCATCTTAGCAACAGTTTGACATCATAATTTACGTTTCCTCTTACTTGTTAAAACCACCAGGAATAATCTACGTGCTTAATCACACAATTTTGGCTGCATGCCGATGGAGACCCAAACCAACATGCTCATTACTTTTGAAAGATTTACTCTGAACCAAAGAAATCTGCACTTTGCTGTTTGGTAAAGATGTGGCTGCTCTTCATCTAAACCAGCGGAGGTCGAAACACGTTTAACATTAGACCAACTCTACGGTGGTTGTAACTGAGCACATCACAGAAATGTTTGTTCAGGTTTGATCAGAGCAACAACCAGCACCATGATTCCCAACGGTTCAGTGTAGCGGTGACAATCATCACTTTCCGTGACAGGTTAGGTTGACATGACGCGGCACCAGTGGTGGACAGTAACGGAGTAAATTTACTTGAGTACTGTACTTAAGTACATATCCAGAGGATTTGTACTTTACTTGAGTATTAGATTTCTTTGGTACTTATTACTCTTACTTGAATACATTTCCAAGACAAATATTTTTACTTTTACTCGAGTAAATTTCTAGGAAGGCTGAAAAGTACTCGTTACTTTCAGGTCTGCTCTTTTATCTTCTTCCCTAAAATCCTATTTTTAGACGGATATTGGGAGACAGGCACAGAGACAGACATTGGGAGACAGTTTGTTATGCTCTATATTGCTATATTGTGCTGGTACATGTCCTTCCTGTAAAGTTAAGTGACTTCAACATTGAGTTATTGAAAGCAGAGATGTAGTTTTTGTAAAGCAGTGGTCTTTGAGGGGGATCCAGACTTAGTTGGATGGTGCAGGTTCATTTGGTTTCAGTCCATGATTGTTAATAAACTCTGCATCATCTGCTGTCCTCTTATGATGCCATTCATTTGATTTGTTTTTGCTGTTTCTGCAGGTTTTATATAACATTGTGGTTCTAAAAGCAGCACATCAGTGCAGCTGGTTTCAAAGAGTTAATTCTCAGAAACAATAGTTAAAAGATCCTTAAATTAATTTAGAAAAAATATAGTAATTTACTGATGTGGAAAATAAGAAATTTACTCTTACTCTTACTCTTACTTTTACTGAAAGTAAATTTAAAAGCATTTACTTTTGGATACTTAAGTACCTTTAAAAGCAAGTACTTTTCTACTCTTACTCGAGTAATATTTTGACTGAGCTACTATCCTAACCTTTACTGGAATGTACATCCAAGTTTAGTTGCAGGAATCTGAGGGAACGGATGTAAGAACAAAACTGGACAAGAACATCTGAAACAACCACAACCAAATTCACTCTATCCGGATGGAGCAATTTAACTGGATAGTTTTTTTTTAAAGGCCGAAATGAAATAGAGTAACGAGGCTGTTTTTAAAATGTAAGGAGTAAAAAGTACAGATAATTGCGTGAAAATGTAAGGAGTAAAAGTAAAAAGTCGTCTGAAAAATAATTACTCCAGTGAAGTATAGATAACCAAAATGTATACTTACAAAGTGATTTTTATTTTCTTGGCTGTTATTGGTGGTGCTGTTTCAGCACATGCTGTCCCGTTTACTTCACGTCTGCTGAAAACTAACGCGTGTGGTCAGAGGAGGCTCGAGACCTCTGAACACGTGCTGATCTCGCATCTTCCTCTCATTACATCCGCCAAGTACGCGAGTTGTAAAAAAAAAATCAGGGGGGATGGTGGATTTTATCATATGGGGACAGATAATTTGTGCTGATTACAAATAATATAATATATTACAAATAATAGCACTGACCAAAACACCTGCAGAAATACTGCAGGAATGACATAGCAGCAGTTAAATGCAGCCTTCTGTAAGCTTTAAATATCCACTGGGCTTACATCAAATACATCAAAACACAGAAATAAAAACAGTTTTCTGAACTTATCAATATGACTCTGTCCTTCACAGGATAAGTAAAATGGATCACTGCAAAAACTCAAAATCTTAACAAGAATATTTGTCTTATTTCTAGTTAAAATGTCTCATTTTAGTCAAAAAAAATCTTATTATACCTAAAACAAGACTCATCACTGGAAAAAAACAACAATTTTCACCTGTTTCAAGTAGATTTTCACTTAAAATAAGTAGAAAAAGATTTTTTTGCTTGTAATGAGAAGATAAATCTTGTCCCACTGGCAGATTTTCCTACTTATTTCAAGTGAAAATTTACTTGAAACAGGAGAAAATTGTCAAATTTTTCTCGAGTTATTTTTCTGGTGATGACTCTAAATGTTGAAATAGCAGTAAAACCACATTCATTGATGAAATGACATGAGGGATGGAAAGGGGGGATGGCAGTTTAACAGGGGGGATGATTTGGACCGTTTTTATTTCAGGGGGGAATCCATCCCCCCTCATCCACCCTCATTTCGAGTACTGTCCATACGGGAACATATTCCCCCATCTGGGAGGATGTATGTTTGCGTGACGCTGAGCTGTGGAGTCACTGGAGTTCACTGTAACTCTCTGTGTTACCAGAAGTTTGACAAACATTTGTACACGAGACTAAATGCTCCTGAAACGATTGATGGAGAGATGCAGCACTTCATGTCTGATTCTGGAGGGAGAATGTCAGAGGGTCAACTACCCTGTTACGTCACAAACTTCACTCAAGAAACGCTGCATCTGCAATATTGTGCTGCAAAAACCACAAGTATTGTCTGCTGAGTTACTGGGGGGTCTGGTCTGGTTTGATTTAAACCTGCATGTCTGAACATCATAAACATTTACTGTAAATAGCAGTGAAAGATATGATCAGTATTTCAGCGTAAAACTCTGATCGATGTCATCAATCACTAAATAAAAGGAAAATAAATCCAGTTTCACCATCAAATAATGTGAATATCAAACATTCCTCCCAGTTCAGAGAGAATCTCCATGTGTGTGAATCCTCCGTTATAATGACATGTTTATGAACCTCATGTCTGCATGTGAAAGATGTAATTTGGTGCTTTTAACATGTGTTACATTTTTAATATCTTTAAAATCTGTAAAGGTTCAAATCACATTTATTGACATCTTCATCTCATGGATTATTGTTAAAAGCTAACTTGTGTTTGTTCAGTGGTGGGTGTTGCATCATAAGGAGGTTCAGCGGTCACAAAGGCGAACATTCTAGAATCCGGTGCCTATAAAAACCAGCATGGAACTCTGCACTGATCTGTAGTATCTTGTACCTTCAAGACGCTGCCTGTCGCGAGCTTCTCTGGTGAAAACGACGTCTAAGACTCAGAAAACACCACAGAAAACGCTGCAGAACCTCTCACGAACAATTGATCCACTTCCTTCTGTCCACGTTGTTGAAATGGCTTTTAGAGGACGTCCAACAACGAGACCGGGATTTGTGAGCTCTGCCAACGACGGCGCTCAATCCCAGGTCTCGGACGGTCTCGGCCAACTCCACATGGAGGAAGAAGACTGCAAAGCAGAAAACGATTTCCTGTCCGACTACAACAACAAGCTCCATCTTAAAGTTGTTGAGCTTGAGGAGGAATTGAGCATATTTTTGATGATAAACCAGAACCTGTACTCACAAAGAACTGAACTGGAAGAGCAGGTCCAGCAGCTGCAGGAGGAGAATAAGGCCCTCCACCAGACAAAGAGAAACAACAAGAATCTGGGCCTTAAAGTTGTTGAACTTGAGGAGGAAATGGGCAGATTTTTGCTGATAAACCAGAACATGTTCTCCCACAGAACTGAACTGGAAGAGCAGGTCCAGCAGCTGCAGGAGGAGAACAAAGCCCTCCGTGAGACAAATAAAAAACTGTCCAAAATGGAGATTAACCATGATGAAAAGATGAAACAGGCAAGATCGTGGTTAAAGCTGAAGGAGGCTGTAACGCAACTGAAAACTGAAAGACAGCTGTTGAAAGAAAAGGAGGAAGAGGTTGCAAATGAAAAAAGGATACTGGAAGAAAGTAAGAAGCAGTATCGGGGGATGACATCCAAAGTAGAGAATGATGAGAACATCCTCAAAGAGAAACAGCAAGGTTTGGAGGAAGAGATGAGGAAAGTTACTGAGAAGAACAGAGACCTCCAAAAACAGAAAGATGAACTGGAAAATGAGAAAAAGAAAGTGGAAGAGGTCAAAAGACAGGCTGAAGAAATGAAACAAGCAATCGAGAGGGAGATGGAGTATGTGAAAGATAAGAAAAATGACTTGGTAAGACAAGGATGGCAAATGTGTGAGGACAAGAAAACACATAAGATGGAAATAGAAGCTTTCCAAGCAGCAAAAGCTGATCTGCAGGAGAAAAGTAAAGACCTGCAACTGCTGTGGCGAACGATGAACGAGGAAAAGGCCCAGATAAGATCGATGAAGGTACAAGAAAAGGAAAATTCTCTAAAAGTACAGAAAGAGAAGAAGAGGCTCTTGAGAGAGAGAATGTTCTCAAGAGACTACAGGAAAGAACTGGAAATGGTACTGAAGGAACTGGAGATGGAAAAGACACGAATCTTTGGCAGCACACAAGGCAAGGCCAGACAAGGCAAGTTTATTTGTGTAGCACAATTCAACACAATGTAATTCAAAGTGCTTTACATCAACATTAAAAGTGGCAAGACACAATTAAAACATAAATAACAAATAAAATGAAATAAAATGATAAGAAAAGAGGTAAAATAATAGAAAGCACAAGTTGTTAAAAAGTAAGGGCAGTAGAGTACAGCAGGTACACATCATATTCTTAAAATGGCAAGAATTACGTTTCTATACGGTCAAAACGTACAAAGACCGGGTCAAATACATTATTACAAAAGTAATCTGTCACAATTCGTACGGTGAATTAAACCAATTTGACAATTCTATGCCACAATGCCTGTTTCCAGGTCTTATTTCACACAACAGACGGGAATTACGTTTCTATGCGGTCAAAACTTACAAAGACCGGGTCAAATACAGCATTAGAAAGAAATCTGTGCCGTTTCGTGCGGTAAATCAAATCAATTTGACAATTCTACGTCAAAAAACCTGCATTCAGGGCTTATCCATAACTTTGCGCAGTTTTCAAAAGGTATTTAATTTGAGAGTACGCTTAAATAACAAATAAAATGAAATAAAATGATAAGAAAAGAGGTAAAATAATAAAAAGCACAAGTTGTTAAAAAATAAGGGCAGTAGAGTACAGCAGGTAAGTATTTAATTTAGGAGTACACTTCAGTAAACAGTAATGTTTTTATCCTGATTTAAAGGATCTACAGTTGGAGCAGACCTCAGGTCTACAGGAAGTTTGTTCCACCGGTGAGGAGCAGAATAACTGAACGCTGCCTCACCTTGCTTGGTTCTGGTTCTTGGAACCACAACAAACCAGATCCAGATGAACCTCAGGGGTCTGGGAGCTTCATAGGAACTAACAGATCAACCATGTATTTTGGTCCAAGACCATTCAGGTCTTTGTAGACCAGCAGTAAGATTTAAACTCTATCCTTTGACTCAGTGGAAGCCAGTGTACTTTATTTCATGACCGGTGTAATGTGGTCCAGTTTACTGGTGTTTGTAAGGACTCTCAGCGTTCTGGATCAGCTGCAGCTGCCTGATAGATTTCTTGTTAAGGCCTGTAAAGATGCCATTGCAATAATCCAACCTACTGAAAATGAGTGCATGGATAAGTTTTTCCGTGTCTTGTTTAGACAGAGTTTAGGCAGATTTAGTGATAAACTTTAGATGGCTGTTGAAGTTCAGGTCTGAGTCAATAATTACACCAAGATTTCTGGCTTGATTTGTAGCTGTCAATGACATAGAGTCAAGGTGATGTTTTCCCTTTCACTTTTAGGGCCAAAAATGATCACCTCTGTTTTTTCTGCATTTAGATGGAGAACATTCTGGCACACAAGACACACAAGACCAAGAGTGTGCAGAACTCAAGAGAGAGGTGGAAAACGAGAAGGAAAAGGAAGCCTCACAGAAAAAAGAGCTGCAAGAGGAGACGAATCAATGAGATGAACAGGAGACGAAAGAACTGGAGAAAGACAGAGACATCAAGAGTCAAGGAGACAATGAGTCAAGGAGACAATGAGAAGAAAGAAAAAAGATGGGGTGGCACCATTCCCAGGTGTCTATGTCTTATGTTGTCAGTATGAATGGGAGGATGTTGGACCGTTTCCTCCTCCGTCTGGGGGCTCCGGCGGCGCCGGGGGCGCCCGTGGAGGTACGGTGGGGCCCTGGCCCGGCTCGGAGGGCCGGCCCCCGTCTACTGGATGGCCGGTGGGGGGACGCGGGTGTCTTATCAGGGCCGGCTTTGCTGGTCCTGCTTCCTGGCTTCGGCCTCTTCTCCCCCTCCTTCCCCTCCCTGTTTTTATGGCATTAATCACATGCACTCAACACCAGGGGCGGGAGGGGGTCCCACATCACCCGCGCTCCCTCACCGGCCTGGGATACGTGGGTCGGGGTACCCGGGCCCGGCGGGGCTCGCCGTGCAGCCTGGGGTGCCTTCTGGCAGTGCTGGACCCCCCCGGGGAGGGGGAAACGGTGCGTGATTGTGTGTCTGTGTTGGTGAGAATGCGGTATGGAAGGGTCCTGCCATGGAGGATTTGAGCCTCCATTGGCAGGACATCAAAACTAAATAATAAAAAAAACAAATGATAAAGATCAGTCCGCTGAGCATCTGTTCTGTAATGTTAATATTACGGTGTCATGTTAAGCCATATCTCCTGGGATTATTACAATATAACTGAATGTATTTACACAGAAACAGGTTTGATGTGAACTGGATACTAGATATCTCTCATAATTTTCGCTAACTTCATTTTTATTTTGCTCATGTTTATGCAACTCTTGGGGCCACATTTTCTCTGGTTAGCATGTTTTAGCCACAATATTGTTGACTTACAGATTATAACAACCATTGCAACAGCAGTTGAGTGTCTGTCATTTCTGAAATAAGCCCCGAAATGTGGTCCATCATTGTTACAAGAGGGGAGGGAAAAGCAGGAGTTCTTGTGGTTGAGGAAAGAAAAAGTTCTCTGATATCTGCAGAGAAGCTGAGATGACAACAGGTCTGTCTGAGGGAGCACGACGGACCGATACCGACGCTGAATGATCACAAGAACTCATCTGGGCTCAAACAGAACCTTTAAGGAAGCTTCAGAATGAGGAGATGTCGATTTCGATAAACAGAAATAAACACTGATGGAAACTTTAGATTTCTGATTCTGAAATGATGCTATCTATTAAGAAGTACAAACAACATGCATTACATGGATGTTTGTTCATGCAGTAGAAGAAGAACAAAATTAATCAAAACGTTTCCTGAAAGCAGCGTTTACTAGAACCGAGATCATTTTGAGTTGACTCTTTGCAGAAGCAAGCACCTTCTAACGTTCAAGAACAGTCTGTTATATATGATATATTACCTATGATCATTTAATATTAACAGGGAGCAAGAAAAGACATGCTGTTCAAGGCTGGAAAGACGTCCCAAAGATGTATTTCAGTGGATCAGACACATTGTAGCTGCTGAATGAGGGTGCTGCATGTTAGAATAAGGAATTGGTCTACTCATGTTCCTGGTGATCTTTCACTGTTCACTTACGTTTCAGGGAATGAGAAAGTTCTGTGTGGAGGGGCAGCGGGACTTTAGGGAGTATTTTAACACAAGACCTAAGTGTCATGGGCAGCACTAGAGGAGACTCGAGGTCTAAATGTGAACAATGCACCGTTCATAATCACTGACAGAACCAAAGTTACAACTTTCTATGTGAGCTCACGATGACACGAGTCTCAAAACCAGCGCCTCAGACGAACAGTTGCTGCTGATGTGTTGTGGCTTGGACAGATCGCAGCTAGTCCTCAGAGGAGAACAGCTATGAGAGGTTTTATTGTGGAGGAGGGGTATTTTTAAGGTTGAGGTTGTGTGTAATAGTAATTAGGGTGGAGGTTGAGTTAAAGAATCTAAGAAACATGGTTTCATAGATGCAGCAGCTCATTGAGCTCCCTAGAAGAGGCCAGAGTGTGAGGAGGCGACTGGGAGGGAGATCCAGGAGCTGCAGTATGGAGGTGTGGACTGATGAAGAGGAGGTTACCTGAGAGGGGGAAGAGGGCGAGGATCTGGCTGGACCCCGCGCAGCTGCCGCAGGTTCCACCACAGACTCACTGGGCTCCTCCCCACTCATAGCAGTATCTACAAAAGCAAGCGATCCCATTCATCAGCCTTACTTAAAGTATAAAAGTAAAAGTAATGTAAGGGGGAAAAAAGCCATTAAGGACAAAAGCCATTGAAAATTAATGCATCTTAGTATAATGCAAATATATTAAAGAACCATATATGTGTACTATTGAGCATTAACATGTGTTTCAGAGAGCAGGAGATATGATGACTAGTTGTCTATAAGTATTGTAAAGTCAAACTTCAGAGGCATGTTATCATTTATCCTAACCTTTATTGGAATGTACATCCAAGTTTAGTTGCAGGAATCTGAGGGAACGGATGTAAGAACAAAACTGGACAAGAACATCTGAAACAACCACAACCAAATTCACTCTATCCGGATGGAGCAATTTAACTGGATAGTTTTTTTTTAAAGGCTGAAATGAAATAGAGTAACGAGGCTGTTTTTAAAATGTAAGGAGTAAAAAGTACAGATAATTGCGTGAAAATGTAAGGAGTAAAAGTAAAAAGTCGTCTGAAAAATAATTACTCCAGTGAAGTATAGATAACCAAAATGTATACTTAAGTAAGGTAACAAAGTATTTGTACGAAGCATACAAAGTGATTTTTATTTTCTTGGCTGTTATTGGTGGTGCTGTTTCAGCACATGCTGTCCCGTTTACTTCACGTCTGCCTGGCTCTCAAATGAAGATCCAGTGCCGGGGCTGAAAACTAACGCGTGTGGTCAGAGGAGGCTCGAGACCTCTGAACATGTGCTGATCTCACATCTTCCTCTCATTACATCCGCCATATGAAAACCAATGTCAGCGATTAGCTAGTTAGAGAAGCATGTAATCCAAGCCCTCTTACTTGATAAGTAATCAGTTACAACACAAAGTAACTGATGTTCTTTTGCTGACTGCTGGATAGAGAAAAGACTTTGAGTTGTTCATATATTTTCCTCCTGCTCTGTAAGCTTCAAAAAGCTGTCAATAACCCTTTTAAAACCCTGGCAATAACCCGGATTTGCACGGCCATGTAAACGCCAATAACCCTTTTGAATAACCCGAATTTGCTCATATTCCGGTTTTTAAAAACCTGAATATGACCCCTGGGTTACTCCTTTTAAAACCCAAATATTCGGTCATGTAAACGCCAAACAGAATATCCCCATCAAACGGAACATGAATTTGTTTTCTGCACATGCTCTGTTCACAAGGAATCCTGGTCTTTTTTTTTTTTTTTTTTTCTGGTCTTTTGAGTCCAGGAAGTTCTTCTAAACACGGTGAAACGCAAGACCACGCCACACTTTTGGAGTGAGGAGGAGACTAATCACTTCATAAATGTAATGAAGAATATGAACATTTTGTCATTTGTAGACAGTAGAAAGTACGGGGATAGCGATATTTACAAGAAGGTGAGCGAAAAGTTGCGCGAAGCAGCATTTGTTTTGAATTTGGATACAGGAAGACGAAGCGGAAATGGCGGGAATTGCGTCATGATGTTCTCCGTGCGTCACTGGTTTTATCCAGATATCCCGAATGATTAATTACCATGTAAACGGAATATTCCGAATGTTTCAGTAACCGGAATATTAGCAATAACCTGAATTTTGACTGCATGTAAACATAGTCATTGTCGTTGCCCACACAACTGGGCCGTGTCCTGCCGGGCCTCATGGCTGCAGGCCGTGGTTACTCACGCCCAGGCAAGGGGGACGAGGAGGACATGACATTTATATCTGTAAAAAATGTTATAATGCAAACTGTAGATGCTGCAAGGTAAAAGCTGAAGGTCCACAGAGTAAAAAACAAAAATCCCAAACTACAATAAAGAGTGTGAGTGACTGTCGTTCCTGTTCTGAGTAGCCGTCCACTTGTCTCATCGAGCTAAATGTCTCTGCAGGGAAGAAAAATCACTGATGAAACAGTTTGGACTCCGTGCAATCTAGAGACGGGAGACAGGATGTGTTTCAAATATCTAAAATGTCAAACATGAGTACCGGCATCGGAGACGGGGATGAAGGCATCTCTTGTTTTAGTTGCTCAGTGAAAAGTTCAGGCCTAAAAAACCAACACGAGTTTTGACACCCAGGTTCAAATGTACCATAAATAAGGAAATATTACTAAAAGAGGAAGGATATCCATCTGCATCATGAAACTCAGGTCTGTGAAGATTATTGGGTTTATATTTTACTCAGCTTTTGATAACAAGCTGGATCTGACTGCTGGCAGACAAGATGGTGCATGGTGTGGTCTTCCCAGGGAGATCCTCTCTGGCAGCCCCGTCATGAACAGATCTCCTGGAAACATCAGGAACTTGGAGTACGGCAGCTTGGCTGCTTCAGGAAGACTTCAGCCGGGGAAGAGGAGATCATGTGTTTATTGATTAAAATAAAAAAGTCAGGCTCTCGTATTTAGTGTGTTTGGCCTGATTTCAATGAGTGACCACAAAATGATCTTCTATGCAGTAAGTCTGATTTTTAAGTTCTGGGAGCATATACTGTATTTTTACGCACTATAAAGCACGTTTAAAATCCTTCAGTTTTCTGGTTTGCAACGTCAGACAACGTTAGATGACTAATTATGTAGTGCTTGCAATCACCCATCATCCAACATCTAGTCAACGTCACCTTAAAGTTTGAATGACCTGACTGTTTTATTGCACTTTATATGTTTTATCATGTGCTTTATAATGCAGTGCACCTCGTGGTCCACAAAATGCGGTATTCACCGATGCTCAGGTTAATTAATCACCATCAATACTTTTCCCTCAATGACACGTTTCATATCCTGTTTGTCATATCCAAATAAACACACAAATAAATCTCCACTCATTTGATGAAATCAGCCCCACAATCAAGTAAATATCAACAGTGAAACAACATCCATACGCAGTACTCGAGTTGTAAAAAAGAAAATCAGGGGGGGATGGTGGATTTTATCATATGGGGACAGATAATTTGTGCTGATTACAAATAATATAATATATTACAAATAATAGCAGTGACCAAAACACCTGCAGAATTACTGCAGGAATGACATAGCAGCAGTTAAATGTAGCCTTCTGTAAGCTTTAAATATCCACTGGACTTACATCAAATACATCAAAACACAACAATAAAAAACAGTTTTCTGAACTTATCAATATGACTCTGTCCTTCACAGGATAAGTAAAATGGATCACTGCAAAAACTCAAAATCTTAACAAGAATATTTGTCTTATTTCTAGTTAAAATGTCTCATTTTAGTAAAAAAATCTCATTACACTTAAAACAAGACTCATCACTGGAAAAAACAACAATTTTCACCTGTTTCAAGTAGATTTTCACTTAAAATAAGTAGAAAAATCTGCCAGTGGAACAAGATTTTTTTTCTTGTAATGAGAAGATAAATCTTGTCCCACTGGTAGATTTTCCTACTTATTTCAAGTGAAAATTTACTTGAAACAGGTGAAAATTGTCACATTTTTCTGGTGTTATTTTCCTGGTGATGACTTTAAATGTTGAAATAGCAGTAAAACCACATTCATTGATGAAATGACATAAGGGATGGAAAGGAGGGATGGCAGTTTTACAGGGGGGATGATTTGGACCGTTTTTATTTCAGGGGGGATGCCATCCCCCCTCATCCCCCCTCAATTTGAGTACTGTCCATACGGGAACATATTCCCCCATTTGGGAGGATGTATGTTTGTGTGACGCTGAGCTGTGGGTCACTGGAGTTCACTGTAACTCTCTGTGTTACCAGAAGTTTGACAAACATTTGTACTCGAGACTAAATGCTCCTGAAACGATTGATGGAGAGATGCAGCACTTCATGTCTGATTCTGGAGGGAGAATGTCAGAGGGTCAACTACCCTGTTACGTCACAAACTTCACTCTAGAAACACCTCATCTGCAATATTGTGCTGCAAAAACCACAAGTATTGTCTGCTGAGTTACTGGGGGGTCTGGTCTGGTTTGATTTAAACCTGCATGTCTGAACATCATAAACATTTACTGTAAATAGCAGTGAAAGATATGATCAGTATTTCAGCGTAAAACTCTGATCGATGTCATCAATCACTAAATAAAGGGAAAATAAATCCAGTTTCACCATCAAAGTAATGTGAATATCAAACATTCCTCCCAGTTCAGAGAGAATGTCCATGTGTGTGAATCCTCCGTTATGATGACATGTTTATGAACCTCATGTCTGCATGTGAAAGAAGTCATTTGGTGCTTTTAACATGTGTTACATTTTTAATATCTTTAAAATCTGTAAAGGTTCAAATCACATTTATTGACATCTTCATCTCATGGATTATTGTTAAAAGCTAACTTGTGTTTGTTCAGTGGTGGGTGTTGCATCATAAGGAGGTTCAGCGGTCACAAAGGCGAACATTCTAGAATCCGGTCCCTATAAAAACCAGCGTGGAACTCTGCACTGATCTGTAGTATCTTGTACCTTCAAGACGCTGCCTGTCGCGAGCTTCTCTGGTGAAAACGACGTCTAAGACTCAGAAAACACCACAGAAAACGCTGCAGAACCTCTCACCAACATTTGATCCACTTCCTTCTGTGCTCATTGTGGAAATGGCTTTTAGAGGACGTCCAACAACGAGACCGGGATTTGTGAGCTCTGCCAACGACGGCGCTCAATCCCAGGTCTCGGACGGTCTCGGCCAACTCCAAATGGAGGAAGAAGACTGCAAAGCAGAAAACGATTTCCTGTCCGACTACAACAACAAGCTCCATCTTAAAGTTGTTGAGCTTGAGGAGGAATTGAGCATATTTTTGATGATAAACCAGAACCTGTACTCACAAAGAACTGAACTGGAAAAGCAGGTCCAGCAGCTACAGGAGGAGAATAAGGCCCTCCGCCAGACAAAGAGAAACAACAAGAATCTGGGCCTTAAAGTTGTTGAACTTGAGGAGGAATTGAGCAGATTTTTGATGATAAACCAGAACATGTTCTCCCACAGAACTGAACTGGAAGAGCAGGTCCAGCAGCTGCAGGAGGAGAACAAAGCCCTCCGTGAGACAAATAAAAAACTGTCCAAAATGGAGATTAACCATGATGAAAAGATGAAACAGGCAAGATCGTGGTTAAAGCTGAAGGAGGCTGTAACGCAACTGAAAACTGAAAAACAGCTGTTGAAAGAAAAGGAGGAAGAGGTTGCAAATGAAAAAAGGATACTGGAAGAAAGTAAGAAGCAGTATCGGGGGATGACATCCAAAGTAGAGAATGATGAGAACATCCTCAAAGAGAAACAGCAAGGTTTGGAGGAAGAGATGAGGAAAGTTACTGAGAAGAACAGAGACCTCCAAAAACAGAAAGATGAACTGGAAAATGAGAAAAAGAAAGTGGAAGAGGTCAAAAGACAGGCTGAAGAAATGAAACAAGCAATCGAGAGGGAGATGGAGTATGTGAAAGATAAGAAAAATGACTTGATAAGACAAGGATGGCAAATGTGTGAGGACAAGAAAACACATAAGATGGAAATAGAAGCTTTCCAAGCAGCAAAAGCTGATCTGCAGGAGAAAAGTAAAGACCTGCAACTGCTGTGGCGAACGATGAACGAGGAAAAGGCCCAGATAAGATCGATGAAGGTACAAGAAAAGGAAAATTCTCTAAAAGTACAGAAAGAGAAGAAGAGGCTCTTGAGAGAGAGAATGTTCTCAAGAGACTACAGGAAAGAACTGGAAATGGTACTGAAGGAACTGGAGATGGAAAAGACACGAATCTTTGGCAGCACACAAGGCAAGGCCAGACAAGGCAAGTTTATTTGTGTAGCACAATTCAACACAATGTAATTCAAAGTGCTCTACATCAACATTAAAAGTGGCAAGACACAATTAAAACATAAATAACAAATAAAATGAAATAAAATGATAAGAAAAGAGGTAAAATAATAGAAAGCACAATTTGTTAAAAAGTAAGGGCAGTAGAGTACAGCAGGTACACATCATATTCTTAAAATGGCAAGAATTACGTTTCTATACGGTCAAAACGTACAAAGACCGGGTCAAATACATTATTACAAAAGTAATCTGTCACAATTCGTACGGTGAATTAAACCAATTTGACAATTCTATGCCACAATGCCTGTTTCCAGGTCTTATTTCACACAACAGACGGGAATTACGTTTCTATGCGGTCAAAACGTACAAAGACCGGGTCAAATACAGTATTAGAAAGAAATCTGTGCCGTTTCGTGCGGTAAATCAAATCAATTTGACAATTCTACGTCAAAAAACCTGCATTCAGGGCTTATCCATAACTTTGCGCAGTTTTCAAAAGGTATTTAATTTGAGAGTACGCTTAAATAACAAATAAAATGAAATAAAATGATAAGAAAAGAGGTAAAATAATAAAAAGCACAAGTTGTTAAAAAATAAGGGCAGTAGAGTCCAGCAGGTAAGTATTTAATTTAGGAGTATGCTTCAGTAAACAGTAATGTTTTTAGGCCTGATTTAAAGGATCTACAGTTGGAGCAGACCTCAGGTCTACAGGAAGTTTGTTCCACCGGTGAGGAGCAGAATAACTGAACGCTGCCTCACCTTGCTTGGTTCTGGTTCTTGGAACCACAACAAACCAGATCCAGATGAACCTCAGGGGTCTGGGAGCTTCATAGGAACTAACAGATCCAGCATGTATTTTGGTCCAAGACCATTCAGGTCTTTGTAGACCAGCAGTAAGATTTTAAACTCTATCCTTTGACTCAGTGGAAGCCAGTGTACTGATTTCATGACCGGTGTAATGTGGTCCAGTTTACTGGTGTTTGTAAGGACTCTCAGCGTTCTGGATCAGCTGCAGCTGCCTGATAGATTTCTTGTTAAAGGGATTGTGACATGAAAAACACATTTTTCTTGATTTTTTGTGTTTTGTTGGGTGTCTTGACATCAATTACACCCAAAAAACAACGAACTTTTAACATTCAGTGTATTGTGTGCTTTCTGGGATTTTCCGCATAACTGTGCAAAAACGGCGCATGTGGTTTGCTGGCGGATCGTTACGTAACGATCCGCTAAATCACCGCCCCCTCCACCCAGCTCCCTGTCTCCTCTCCTCTCCAGCGCACCATAAAGGCTGATTTATGGTTCCGCGTTACACCGACGCCTACGGCGTAGGGTTACGCGGCGACGCGCACCGTACGCTGAACCCTACGGCGTAGGGCTCTGCGTCGATTTAACGCGGAACCATAAATCAGGCTTAACACGGAGCTGTTTAGTGTTTAGAGCCTCTTTTGTTCTAATCACCGGAGGAAAACTGCTAAGAACACCCGCGGCCACTGACTGGACTTAAGATAAGGTGACACTGCTGCTTGCATGCCTTTATTTTTATGATTGTTTGCTGTGGTTCGCCGTGCTGCTTTTCCGTGCATGCTTCGCCTGTCGCTCCGACGCCGCTGTGAGCGTATGGCTGGAGGAGGAGGAGGTTTGGAGGAGGAGCGGAGCAATGATTGACAGGAAAGGGGGGAAAGGAAGCATTTTTCACGGCGCAAAAAAACACTGTAATAAAAAGCCAGGAATAGAGTACTAGAGTGAATATTTTCTTGTTACACTCTTTTAGACACATTTGAGGGATGTTGGCCAAGACTTTTAATAGTGTTAAAAGCATGTTAAAAATGATGTCACAATACCTTTAAGGCTTGTAAAGATGCCATTGCAATAATCCAACCTACTGAAAATGAGTGCATGGATAAGTTTTTCCGTGTCTTGTTTAGACAGAATCCCCTTAATTCTAGCAATGTTTTTTAGGTGGTAATAGGCAGATTTAGTGATAAACTTTAGATGGCTGTTGAAGTTCAGGTCTGAGTCAATAATTACACCAAGATTTCTGGCTTGATTTGTAGCTGTCAATGACATAGAGTCAAGGTGATGTTTTCCCTTTCACTTTTAGGGCCAAAAATGATCACCTCTGTTTTTTCTGCATTTAGATGGAGAACATTCTGGCACACAAGACACACAAGACCAAGAGTGTGCAGAACTCAAGAGAGAGGTGGAAAACGAGAAGGAAAAGGAAGCCGCACAGAAAAAAGAGCTGCAAGAGGAGACGAATCAATGAGATGAACAGGAGACGAAAGAACTGGAGAAAGCGCTTGGGCGTCTCCGGGTCTCCCGGGGGGGGCTGGGCCGTGGACGTGGGGGCCCCACTCGGAGGGCCCGGCCCTGGGTGTCTATGTCTTATGTTGTCAGTATGAATGGGAGGATGTTGGACCGTTTCCCCCTCCGTCTGGGGGCTCCGGCGGCGCCGGGGGCGCCCGTGGAGGTACGGTGGGGCCCTGGCCCGGCTCGGAGGGCCGGCCCCCGTCTACTGGATGGCCGGTGGGGGGACGCGGGTGTCTTATCAGGGCCGGCTTTGCTGGTCCTGCTTCCTGGCTTCGGCCTCTTCTCCCCCTCCTTCCCCCCCTACACGATTCATACGCACATAGGCGAAGGGCGGGGGGCCCGGGTCGTGGGGGGCATTGTCCCACGTGGCCCGGCACTCCCCGCCTCACGGTTTTAACAGCAAAATAGACACTGCACATTCAACACTTAATAAATACATTTGACAAGGACACGTAGTTCGGGAGGGGGGGGGTCGGTGTCAAATCGATACTTGGCCCTCCCCCTCCCTGTTTTTATGGCATTAATCACATGCACTCAACACCAGGGGCGGGAGGGGGTCCCACATCACCCGCGCTCCCTCACTGGCCTGGGATAGGTGGGTCGGGGTACCGACCCACCTATCCCAGGGCTCGCCGTGCAGCCTGGGGTGCCTTCTGGCAGTGCTGGACCCCCCCGGGGAGGGGGAAACGGTGCGTGATTGTGTGTCTGTGTCGGTGAGAATGCGGTATGGAAGGGTCCTGCCATGGAGGATTTGAGCCTCCATTGGCAGGACATCAAAACTTAATAATAAAAAAAAAAAAAAAATGATAAAGATCAGTCCGCTGAGCATCTGTTCTGTAATGTTAATATTACGGTGTCATGTTAAGCCATATCTCCTGGGATTATTACAATATAACTGAATGTATTTACACAGAAACAGGTTTGATGTGAACTGGATACTAGATATCTCTCATAATTTTCGCTAACTTCATTTTTATTTTGCTCATGTTTATGCAACTCTTGGGGCCACATTTTCTCTGGTTAGCATGTTTTAGCCACAATATTGTTGACTTACAGATTATAACAACCATTGCAACAGCAGCTGAGTGTCTGTAATTTCTGAAATAAGCCCCGAAATGTGGTCCATCATTGTTACAAGAGGGGAGGGAAAAGCAGGAGTTCTTGTGGTTGAGGAAAGAAAAAGTTCTCTGATATCTGCAGAGAAGCTGAGATGACAACAGGTCTGTCTGAGGGAGCACGACGGACCGATACCGACGCTGAATGATCACAAGAACTCATCTGGGCTCAAACAGAACCTTTAAGGAAGCTTCAGAATGAGGAGATGTCGATTTCGATAAACAGAAATAAACACTGATGGAAACTTTAGATTTCTGATTCTGAAATGATGCTATCTATTAAGAAGTACAACCAACATGCATTACATGGATGTTTGTTCATGCAGTAGAAGAAGAACAAAATTAATCAAAACGTTTCCTGAAAGCAGCGTTTACTAGAACCGAGATCATTTTGAGTTGACTCTTTGCAGAAGCAAGCACCTTCTAACGTTCAAGAACAGTCTGTTATATATGATATATTACCTATGATCATTTAATATTAACAGGGAGCAAGAAAAGACATGCTGTTCAAGGCTGGAAAGACGTCCCAAAGATGTATTTCAGTGGATCAGACACATTGTAGCTGCTGAATGAGGGTGCTGCATGTTAGAATAAGGAATTGGTCTACTCATGTTCCTGGTGATCTTTCACTGTTCACTTACGTTTCAGGGAATGAGAAAGTTCTGTGTGGAGGGGCAGCGGGACTTTAGGGAGTATTTTAACACAAGACCTAAGTGTCATGGGCAGCACTAGAGGAGACTCGAGGTCTAAATGTGAACAATGCACCGTTCATAATCACTGACAGAACCAAAGTTACAACTTTCTATGTGAGCTCACGATGACACGAGTCTCAAAACCAGCGCCTCAGACGAACAGTTGCTGCTGATGTGTTGTGGCTTGGACAGATCGGAGCTAGTCCTCAGAGGAGAACAGCTATGAGAGGTTTTATTGTGGAGGAGGGGTATTTTTAAGGTTGAGGTTGTGTGTAATAGTAATTAGGGTGGAGGTTGAGTTAAAGAATCTAAGAAACATGGTTTCATAGATGCAGCAGCTCATTGAGCTCCCTAGAAGAGGCCAGAGTGTGAGGAGGCGACTGGGAGGGAGATCCAGGAGCTGCAGTATGGAGGTGTGGACTGATGAAGAGGAGGTTACCTGAGAGGGGGAAGAGGGCGAGGATCTGGCTGGACCCCGCGCAGCTGCCGCAGGTTCCACCACAGACTCACTGGGCTCCAGTGGTGGACAGTAACGGAGTAAATTTACTTGAGTACTGTACTTAAGTACATATCCAGAGGATTTGTACTTTACTTGAGTATTAGATTTCTTTGGTACTTATTACTCTTACTTGAATACATTTCCAAGACAAATATTTTTACTTTTACTCGAGTAAATTTCTAGGAAGGCTGAAAAGTACTCGTTACTTTCAGGTCTGCTCTTTTATCTTCTTCCCTAAAATCCTATTTTTAGACGGATATTGGGAGACAGGCACAGAGACAGACATTGGGAGACAGTTTGTTATGCTCTATATTGCTATATTGTGCTGGTACATGTCCTTCCTGTAAAGTTAAGTGACTTCAACATTGAGTTATTGAAAGCAGAGATGTAGTTTTTTGTAAACAGTGGTCTATGAGGGGGATCCAGACTTAGTTGGATGGTGCAGGTTCATTTGGTTTCAGTCCATGATTGTTAATAAACTCTGCATCATCTGCTGTCCTCTTATGATGCCATTCATTTGATTTGTTTTTGGTGTTTCTGCAGGTTTTATATAACATTGTGGTTCTAAAAGCAGCACAACAGTGCAGCTGGTTTCAAAGAGTTAATTCTCAGAAACAAGAGTTAAAAGATCCTTAAATTAATTTAGAAAAAATATAGTAATTTACTGATGTGGAAAATAAGAAATTTACTCTTACTCTTACTCTTACTTTTACTGAAAGTAAATTTAAAAGCATTTACTTTTGGATACTTAAGTACCTTTAAAAGCAAGTACTTTTCTACTCTTACTCGAGTAATATTTTGACTGAGCTACTTTTACTTGTAACAGAGTAAATTTTGACCAGTAGTATTTGTACTCTTACTCAAGTACTGGGGTCGAGTACTCTGTCCACCTCTGCTGGGCTCCTCCCCACTCATAGCAGTATCTACAAAAGCAAGCGATCCCATTCATCAGCCCTACTTAAAGTATAAAAGTAAAAGTAATGTAAGGGGGAAAAAGCCATTAAGGACAAAAGACATTGAAAATGAATGCATCTTAGTATAATGCAAATATATTAAAGAACCATATATGTGTACTATTGAGCATTAACACGTGTTTCAGAGAGCAGGAGATATGATGACTAGTTGTCTATAGGTATTGTAAAGTCAAACTTCAGAGGCATGTTATCATTTATCCTAACCTTTACTGGAATGTACATCCAAGTTTAGTTGCAGGAATCTGAGGGAACGGATGTAAGAACAAAACTGGACAAGAACATCTGAAACAACCACAACCAAATTCACTCTATCCGGATGGAGCAATTAAACTGGATAGTTTTTTTTAAAGGCCGAAATGAAATAGAGTAACGAGCTGTTTTTAAAATGTAAGGAGTAAAAAGTACAGATAATTGCGTGAAAATGTAAGGAGTAAAAGTAAAAAGTCGTCTGAAAAATAATTACTCCAGTGAAGTATAGATAACCAAAATGTATACTTAAGTAAGGTAACGAAGTATTTGTACGAAGCATACAAAGTGATTTTTATTTTCTTGGCTGTTATTGGTGGTGCTGTTTCAGCACATGCTGTCCCGTTTACTTCACGTCTGCCTGGCTCTCAAATGAAGATCCAGTGCCGGGGCTGAAAACTAACGCGTGTGGTCAGAGGAGGCTCGAGACCTCTGAACACGTGCTGATCTCGCATCTTCCTCTCATTACATCCGCCATATGAAAACCAATGTCAGCGATGAGCTAGTTAGAGAAGCATGTAATCCAAGCCTGCTTACTTGATAAGTAATCAGTTACAACACAAAGTAACTGATGTTCTTTTGCTGACTGCTGGATAGAGAAAAGACTTTGAGTTGTTCATATATTTTCCTCCTGCTCTGTAAGCTTCAAAAAGCTGTCAATAACCCTTTTAAAACCCTGGCAATAACCCGGATTTGCACGGCCATGTAAACGCCAATAACCCTTTTGAATAACCCGAATTTGCTCATATTCCGGTTTTTAAAAACCCGAATATGACCCCTGGGTTACTCCTTTTAAAACCCAAATATTCGGTCATGTAAACGCCAAACAGAATATCCCCATCAAACGGAACATGAATTTGTTTTCTGCACATGCTCTGTTCACAAGGAATCCTGGTCTTTTTTTTTTTTTTTTTTTCTGGTCTTTTGAGTCCAGGAAGTTCTTCTAAACACGGTGAAACGCAAGACCACGTCACACTTTTGGAGTGAGGAGGAGACTAATCACTTCATAAATGTAATGAAGGATATGAACATTTCTGCATTTGTAGACAGTAGAAAGTACGGGGATAGCGAGATTTACAAGAAGGTGAGCGAAAAGTTGCGCGAAGCAGCATTTGTTTTGAATTTGGAAACAGGAAGAAGAAGCGGAAATGGCGGGAATTGCGTCATGATGTTCTCCGTGCGTCACTGGTTTTATCCAGATATCCCGAATGATTAATTACCATGTAAACGGAATATTCTGAATGTTTCAGTAACCGGAATATTAGCAATAACCTGAATTTTGACTGCATGTAAACATAGTAATTGTCGTTGCCCACACGACTGGGCCGTGCCCTGCCGGGCCTCATGGCTGCAGGCCGTGGTTACTCACGCCCAGACAAGGGGGACGAGGAGGACATGACATTTATATCTGTAAAAAATGTTATAATGCAAACTGTAGATGCTGCAAGGTAAAAGCTGAAGGTCCACAGAGTAAAAAACAAAAATCCCAAACTACAATAAAGAGTGTGAGTGACTGTCGTTCCTGTTCTGAGTAGCCGTCCACTTGTCTCATCGAGCTAAATGTCTCTGCAGGGAAGAAAAATCACTGATGAAACAGTTTGGACTCCGTGCAATCTGGAGACAGGAGACAGGATGTGTTTCAAATATCTAAAATGTCAAACATGAGTCGGCATCAGAGACGGGGATGAAGGCATCTCTTGTTTTAGTTGCTCAGTGAAAAGTTCAGGCCTAAAAAACCAACACGAGTTTTGACACCCAGGTTCAAATGTACCATAAATAAGGAAATATTACTAAAAGAGGAAGGATATCCATCTGCATCATGAAACTCAGGTCTGTGAAGATTATTTGGTTTATATTTTACTCAGCTTTTGATAACAAGCTGGATCTGACTGCTGGCAGACAAGATGGTGCATGGTGTGGTCTTCCCAGGGAGATTCTCTCTAGCAGCCCCGTCATGAACAGATCTCCTGGAAACATCAGGAACTTGGAGTACGGCAGCTTGGCTGCTTCAGGAAGACTTCAGCCGGGTAAGAGGAGATCATGTGTTTATTGATTTAAATCAAAAGTCAGGCTCTCATATTTAGTGTGTTTGGCCTGATTTCAATGAGCAACCACAAAATGATCTTCTATGCAGTAAGTCTGATTTTTAAGTTCTGGGAGCATATACTGTATTTTTCGCACTATAAAGCACGCTTAAAATCCTTCAGTTTTCTGGGTTGCAACTTCAGACAACGTTAGATGACTAATTATGTAGTGCTTGCAATCACCCATCATCCAAAATCTAGTCAACGTCACCTTAAAGTTTGAATGACCTGACTGTTTTATTGCGCTTTATATGTTTTATCATGTGCTTTATAATGCATTGCGCTTCGTGGTCCGCAAAATACGGTATTCACCGATGCTCAGGTTAATTAATCACCATCAATACTTTTCACTCAATGACAGGTTTCATATCCTGTTTGTCATATCCAAATAAACACACAAATAAATCTCCACTCATTTGATGAAATCAGCCCCACAATCAAGTAAATATCAACAGTGAAACAACATCCATACGCAGTACTCGAGTTGTAAAAAAAATCAGGGGGGATGGTGGATTTTATCATATGGGGACAGATAATTTGTGCTGATTACAAATAATATAATATATTACAAATAATAGCACTGACCAAAACGCCTGCAGAAATACTGCAGGAATGACATAGCAGCAGTTAAATGCAGCCTTCTGTAAGCTTTAAATATCCACTGGGCTTACATCAAATACATCAAAACACAACAATAAAAAACAGTTTTCTGAACTTATCAATATGACTCTGTCCTTCACAGGATACGTAAAATGGATCACTGCAAAAACTCAAAATCTTAACAAGAATATTTGTCTTATTTCTAGTTAAAATGTCTCATTTTAGTAAAAAAAATCCCATTACACTTAAAACAAGACTCATCACTGGAAAAAACAACAATTTTCACCTGTTTCAAGTAGATTTTCACTTGAAATAAGTAGAAAAATCTGCCAGTGGAACAAGATTTTTTTGCTTGTAATAAGAAGATAAATCTTGTCCCACTGGCAGATTTTACTACTTATTTCAAGTAAAAATTTACTTGAAACAGGTGAAAATTGTCAAATATTTCTGGTGTTATTTTTCTGGTGATGACTCTAAATGTTGAAATAGCAGTAAAACCACATTCATTGATGAAATGACATAAGGGATGGAAAGGAAGGATGGCAGTTTTACAGGGGGGGGTGATTTGGACCGTTTTTATTTCAGGGGGGATGCCATCCCCCTCATCCCCCTCAACTCCAGTACTGTCCATACGGGAACATATTCCCCCATTTGGGAGGATGTATGTTTGTGTGACGCTGAGCTGTGGAGTCACTGGAGTTCACTGTGACTCTCTGTGTTACCAGAAGTTTGACAAACATTTGTAAACGAGACTAAATGCTCCTGAAACGATTCATGCAGAGATGCAGCACTTCATGTCTGATTCTGGAGGGAGAATGTCAGAGGGTCAACTACCCTGTTACGCCACAAACTTCACTCAAGAAACGCCTCATCTGCAATATTGTGCAGCAAAAACCACAAGTATTGTCTGCTGAGTTACTGGGGGGTCTGGTCTGGTTTGATTTAAACCTGCATGTCTGAACATCATAAACATTTACTGTAAATAGCAGTGAAAGATATGATCAGTATTTCAGCGTAAAACTCTGATCGATGTCATCAATCACTAAATAAAAGGAAAATAAATCCAGTTTCACCATCAAATAATGTGAATATCAAACATTCCTCCCAGTTCAGAGAGAATGTCCATGTGTGTGAATCCTCCCTTATAATGACATGTTTATGAACCTCATGTCTGCATGTGAAAGATCTCATTTGGTGCTTTTTAACATGTGTTACATTTTTAATATCTTTAAAATCTGTAAAGGTTCAAATCACATTTATTGACATCTTCATCTCATGGATTATTGTTAAAAGCTAACTTGTGTTTGTTCAGTGGTGGGTGTTGCATCATAAGGAGGTTCAGCGGTCACAAAGGCGAACATTCTAGAATCCGGTGCCTATAAAAACCAGGAATGGAACTCTGCACTGATCTGTAGTATCTTGTACCTTCAAGACGCTGCCTGTCGCGAGCTTCTCTGGTGAAAACGACGTCTAAGACTCAGAAAACACCACAGACAACGCTTCAGAACCTCTCACGAACAATTGATTCACTTCCTTCTGTGCTCATTGTGGAAATGGCTTTTAGAGGACGTCCAACAACGAGACCGGGATTTGTGAGCTCTGCCAACGACGGCGCTCAATCCCAGGTCTCGGACGGTCTCGGCCAACTCCACATGGAGGAAGAAGACTGCAAAGCAGAAAACGATTTCCTGTCCGACTACAACAACAAGCTCCATCTTAAAGTTGTTGAGCTTGAGGAGGAATTGAGCATATTTTTGATGATAAACCAGAACCTGTACTCACAAAGAACTGAACTGGAAGAGCAGGTCCAGCAGCTGCAGGAGGAGAATAAGGCCCTCAGCCAGACAAAGAGAAACAACAAGAATCTGGGCCTTAAAGTTGTTGAACTTGAGGAGGAAATGGGCAGATTTTTGCTGATAAACCAGAACATGTTCTCCCACAGAACTGAACTGGAAGAGCAGGTCCAGCAGCTGCAGGAGGAGAACAAAGCCCTCCGTGAGACAAATAAAAAACTGTCCAAAATGGAGATTAACCATGATGAAAAGATGAAACAGGCAAGATCGTGGTTAAAGCTGAAGGAGGCTGTAACGCAACTGAAAACTGAAAAACAGCTGTTGAAGGAAAAGGAGGAAGAGGTTGCAAATGAAAAAAGGATACTGGAAGAAAGTAAGAAGCAGTATCGGGGGATGACATCCAAAGTAGAGAATGATGAGAACATCCTCAAAGAGAAACAGCAAGGTTTGGAGGAAGAGATGAGGAAAGTTACTGAGAAGAACAGAGACCTCCAAAAACAGAAAGATGAACTGGAAAATGAGAAAAAGAAAGTGGAAGAGGTCAAAAGACAGGCTGAAGAAATGAAACAAGCAATCGAGAGGGAGATGGAGTATGTGAAAGATAAGAAAAATGACTTGGTAAGACAAGGATGGCAAATGTGTGAGGACAAGAAAACACATAAGATGGAAATAGAAGCTTTCCAAGCAGCAAAAGCTGATCTGCAGGAGAAAAGTAAAGACCTGCAACTGCTGTGGCGAACGATGAACGAGGAAAAGGCCCAGATAAGATCGATGAAGGTACAAGAAAAGGAAAATTCTCTAAAAGTACAGAAAGAGAAGAAGAGGCTCTTGAGAGAGAGAATGTTCTCAAGAGACTACAGGAAAGAACTGGAAATGGTACTGAAGGAACTGGAGATGGAAAAGACACGAATCTTTGGCAGCACACAAGGCAAGGCCAGACAAGGCAAGTTTATTTGTGTAGCACAATTCAACACAATGTAATTCAAAGTGCTTTACATCAACATTAAAAGTGGCAAGACACAATTAAAACATAAATAACAAATAAAATGAAATAAAATGATAAGAAAAGAGGTAAAATAATAGAAAGCACAAGTTGTTAAAAAGTAAGGGCAGTAGAGTACAGCAGGTACACATCATATTCTTAAAATGGCAAGAATTACGTTTCTATACGGTCAAAACGTACAAAGACCGGGTCAAATACATTATTACAAAAGTAATCTGTCACAATTCGTACGGTGAATTAAACCAATTTGACAATTCTATGCCACAATGCCTGTTTCCAGGTCTTATTTCACACAACAGACGGGAATTACGTTTCTATGCGGTCAAAACTTACAAAGACCGGGTCAAATACAGTATTAGAAAGAAATCTGTGCCGTTTCGTGCGGTAAATCAAATCAATTTGACAATTCTACGTCAAAAAACCTGCATTCAGGGCTTATCCATAACTTTGCGCAGTTTTCAAAAGGTATTTAATTTGAGAGTACGCTTAAATAACAAATAAAATGAAATAAAATGATAAGAAAAGAGGTAAAATAATAAAAAGCACAAGTTGTTAAAAAATAAGGGCAGTAGAGTCCAGCAGGTAAGTATTTAATTTAGGAGTACACTTCAGTAAACAGTAATGTTTTTAGGCCTGATTTAAAGGATCTACAGTTGGAGCAGACCTCAGGTCTACAGGAAGTTTGTTCCACCGGTGAGGAGCAGAATAACTGAACGCTGCCTCACCTTGCTTGGTTCTGGTTCTGGAACCACAACAAACCAGATCCAGATGAACCTCAGGGGTCTGGGAGCTTCATAGGAACTAACAGGTCCAGCAGGGATTTTGGTCCAAGACCATTCAGGTCTTTGTAGACCAGCAGTAAGATTTTAAACTCTATCCTTTGACTCACTGGAAGCCAGTGTACTGATTTCATGACCGGTGTAATGTGGTCCAGTTTACTGGTGTTTGTAAGGACTCTCAGCGTTCTGGATCAGCTGCAGCTGCCTGACAGATTTCTTGTTAAGGCTTGTAAAGATGCCATTGCAATAATCCAACCTACTGAAAATGAGTGCATGGATAAGTTTTTCCGTGTCTTGTTTAGACAGAATCCCCTTAATTCTAGCAATGTTTTTCAGGTGGTAATAGGCAGATTTAGTGATAAACTTTAGATGGCTGTTGAAGTTCAGATCTGAGTCAATAATTACACCAAGATTTCTGGCTTGATTTGTAGCTGTCAATAACATAGAGTCAAGGTGATGTTTTCCCTTTCACTTTTAGGGCCAAAAATGATCACCTCTGTTTTTTCTGCATTTAGATTGAGAACATTCTGGCACACAAGACACACAAGACCAAGAGTGTGCAGAACTCAAGAGAGAAGTGGAAAACGAGAAGGAAAAGGAAGCCGCACAGAAAAAAGAGCTGCAAGAGGAGACGAATCAATGAGATGAACAGGAGACGAAAGAACTGGAGAAAGCGCTTGGGCGTCTCCGGGTCTCCCCGGGGGGGCTGGGCCGTGGACGTGGGGGCCCCACTCGGAGGGCCCGGCCCTGGGTGTCTATGTCTTATGTTGTCAGTATGAATGGGAGGATGTTGGACCGTTTCCCTCCGTCTGGGGGCTCCGGCGGCGCCGGGGGCGCCCGTGGAGGTACGGTGGGGCCCTGGCCCGGCTCGGAGGGCTGGCTCCCGTCTACTGGATGGCCGGTGGGGGGACGCGGGTGTCTTATCAGGGCCGGCTTTGCTGGTCCTGCCTCCTGGCTTCGGCCTCTTCTCCCCCTCCTTCCCCTCCCTGTTTTTATGGCATTAATCACATGCACTCAACACCAGGGGCGGGAGGGGGTCCCACATCACCCGCGCTCCCTCACCGGCCTGGGATACGTGGGTCGGGGTACCCGGGCCCGGCGGGGCTCGCCGTGCAGCCTGGGGTGCCTTCTGGCAGTGCTGGACCCCCCCGGGGAGGGGGAAACGGTGCGTGATTGTGTGTCTGTGTCGGTGAGAATGCGGTATGGAAGGGTCCTGCCATGGAGGATTTGAGCCTCCATTGGCAGGCCATCAAAACTAAATAATAAAAAAAAAAATGATAAAGATCAGTCCGCTGAGCATCTGTTCTGTAATGTTAATATTACGGTGTCATGTTAAGCCATATCTCCTGGGATTATTACAATATAACTGAATGTATTTACACAGAAACAGGTTTGATGTGAACTGGATACTAGATATCTCTCATAATTTTCGCTAACTTCATTTTTATTTTGCTCATGTTTATGCAACTCTTGGGGCCACATTTTCTCTGGTTAGCATGTTTTAGCCACAATATTGTTGACTTACAGATTATAACAACCATTGCAACAGCAGCTGAGTGTCTGTAATTTCTGAAATAAGCCCCGAAATGTGGTCCATCATTGTTACAAGAGGGGAGGGAAAAGCAGGAGTTCTTGTGGTTGAGGAAAGAAAAAGTTCTCTGATATCTGCAGAGAAGCTGAGATGACAACAGGTCTGTCTGAGGGAGCACGACGGACCGATACCGACGCTGAATGATCACAAGAACTCATCTGGGCTCAAACAGAACCTTTAAGGAAGCTTCAGAATGAGGAGATGTTGATTTCGATAAACAGAAATAAACACTGATGGAAACTTTAGATTTCTGATTCTGAAATGATGCTATCTATTAAGAAGTACAAACAACATGCATTACATGGATGTTTGTTCATGCAGTAGAAGAAGAACAAAATGAATCAAAACGTTTCCTGAAAGCAGCGTTTACTAGAACCGAGATCATTTTGAGTTGACTCTTTGCAGAAGCAAGCACCTTCTAACGTTCAAGAACAGTCTGTTATATATGATATATTACCTATGATCATTTAATATTAACAGGGAGCAAGAAAAGACATGCTGTTCAAGGCTGGAAAGACGTCCCAAAGATGTATTTCAGTGGATCAGACACATTGTAGCTGCTGAATGAGGGTGCTGCATGTTAGAATAAGGAATTGGTCTACTCATGTTCCTGGTGATCTTTCACTGTTCACTTACGTTTCAGGGAATGAGAAAGTTCTGTGTGGAGGGGCAGCGGGACTTTAGGGAGTATTTTAACACAAGACCTAAGTGTCATGGGCAGCACTAGAGGAGACTCGAGGTCTAAATGTGAACAATGCACCGTTCATAATCACTGACAGAACCAAAGTTACAACTTTCTATGTGAGCTCACGATGACACGAGTCTCAAAACCAGCGCCTCAGACGAACAGTTGCTGCTGATGTGTTGTGGCTTGGACAGATCGCAGCTAGTCCTCAGAGGAGAACAGCTATGAGAGGTTTTATTGTGGAGGAGGGGTATTTTTAAGGTTGAGGTTGTGTGTAATAGTAATTAGGGTGGAGGTTGAGTTAAAGAATCTAACAAACATGGTTTCATAGATGCAGCAGCTCATTGAGCTCCCTAGAAGAGGCCAGAGTGTGAGGAGGCGACTGGGAGGGAGATCCAGGAGCTGCAGTATGGAGGTGTGGACTGATGAAGAGGAGGTTACCTGAGAGGGGGAAGAGGGCGAGGATCTGGCTGGACCCCGCGCAGCTGCCGCAGGTTCCACCACAGACTCACTGGGCTCCAGTGGTGGACAGTAACGGAGTAAATTTACTTGAGTACTGTACTTAAGTACATATCCAGAGGATTTGTACTTTACTTGAGTATTAGATTTCTTTGGTACTTATTACTCTTACTTGAATACATTTCCAAGACAAATATTTTTACTTTTACTCGAGTAAATTTCTAGGAAGGCTGAAAAGTACTCGTTACTTTCAGGTCTGCTCTTTTATCTTCTTCCCTAAAATCCTATTTTTAGACGGATATTGGGAGACAGGCACAGAGACAGACATTGGGAGACAGTTTGTTATGCTCTATATTGCTATATTGTGCTGGTACATGTCCTTCCTGTAAAGTTAAGTGACTTCAACATTGAGTTATTGAAAGCAGAGATGTAGTTTTTTGTAAACAGTGGTCTATGAGGGGGATCCAGACTTAGTTGGATGGTGCAGGTTCATTTGGTTTCAGTTCATGATTGTTAATAAACTCTGCATCATCTGCTGTCCTCTTATGATGCCATTCATTTGATTTGTTTTTGGTGTTTCTGCAGGTTTTATATAACATTGTGGTTCTAAAAGCAGCACATCAGTGCAGCTGGTTTCAAAGAGTTAATTCTCAGAAACAATAGTTAAAAGATCCTTAAATTAATTTAGAAAAAATATAGTAATTTACTGATGTGGAAAATAAGAAATTTACTCTTACTCTTACTCTTACTTTTACTGAAAGTAAATTTAAAAGCATTTACTTTTGTATACTTAAGTACCTTTAAAAGCAAGTACTTTTCTACTCTTACTCGAGTAATATTTTGACTGAGCTACTTTTACTTGTAACAGAGTAAATTTTGACCAGTAGTATTTGTACTCTTACTCAAGTACTGGGGTCGAGTACTCTGTCCACCTCTGCTGGGCTCCTCCCCACTCATAGCAGTATCTACAAAAGCAAGCGATCCCATTCATCAGCCTTACTTAAAGTATAAAAGTAAAAGTAATGTAAGGGGGAAAAAGCCATTAAGGACAAAAGACATTGAAAATTAATGCATCTTAGTATAATGCAAATATATTAAAGAACCACATATGTGTACTATTGAGCATTAACATGTGTTTCAATTTCAATTTTCAATTTCAATTTTATTTATATAGCGTCTAATACAACAGAGTTGTCTCTAGACGCTTTACAGAGACCCATACCCAGAACATGACCCCCGAGCAGTTATTACATAAACAATGGCAGGTAAAAACTCCCCTAGTGGGAGAAAAAACCTTAAGCCAAACAGTGGCAAGGAAAAACTCCCCTTTAGGAGGGAAGAAACCTTGAGCAGGACCTGGATCATAAGGGGGGACCCTCCTGCCGAGGGCCAGACTGGTGGGTCAGGGACGGCAACAGCACAGCAGGCAGGTGGAAGCAGCAACGGGATGACCAGGGGTGGGGACCGCAGGCCAGCACGCAGCTCCCGAAGCTCCGGCCCAATCAGCAAGTCCCAGGTTGGGGTGCAGGGTCAGGGAAAGACTTGTGCTCCGTAATGCAAGCTACAAGCCACCCACGACCACCTGCAGGACAAAAGAGAGAAAAGGGAGGAGAAGGGGGGGCCAGCAACGGGATGACCAGGGGTGGGGACCGCAGGCCAGCATGCAGCTCCCGAAGCTCCGGCCCAATCAGCAAGTCCCAGTTTGGGGTGCAGGGTCAGGGAAAGACTTGTGCTCCGTAATGCAAGCTACAAGCCACCCACGACCACCTGCAGGTTCCGGTGTCCGGCAAAGGATGCTGCAACATGGACAAAAGAGAGAAAAGGGAGGAGAAGGGGGGGCCAGCACAAGAAACTACAGGAGCGACTCTGACACACTAAAGTTTACACTACCTAGATATTTACCAACACCAGCTAGAGGTTTACTAAACACTAACTATAGGCTTTACTAAACAGAAATGTTTTAAGTTTAGTTTTAAAGGTGGAGGTGGTGTCAGCCTCCTTAACCCAGATTGGAAGTTGGTTCCATAGGAGTGGTGCCTGATAGCAGAACGCCCGCCCTCCAAATCTACATTTAGATACTCTAGGAACTACGAGTAAACCTGCACTCTGAGAACGGAGAGCTCTGACAGGAACATAAGGCACTATCAGGTCTTGCAAATAATGCGGAGCTAAGCCGTTTTGGGCTTTATACGCAAGTAATAAAATTTTAAATTGGATTCTGAATTTTACGGGTAACCAATGGAGCGACGCTAACACTGGAGAGACGTGGTCTCTCCTGCTAATTCCTGTCAGTACTCGTGCTGCTGCATTCTGGATCAGCTGGAGCCTATTCAGCAAATTACTTGGACATCCTGCTAACAACACATTACAGTAATCTAGTCTAGAAGATACAAACGCATGAACTAGTTTTTCTGCATCACTCTGCGAGAGGATTTTCCTAATCTTTGCAATATTACGGAGATGGAAAAAGGCTATTTTACAAACCTGATTGACATATGGTTTAAACGACAAATCCTGATCGAAAATAACACCAAGGTTTCTCACAGTTGCACTGGAAGCCATCGCAACACCATCTAATCCCTTCCTAAGATGCTCTGGACCAAGAATGATAACCTCTGTTTTATCTGAATTTAAGAGGTTTCAGAGAGCAGGAGATATGATGACTAGTTGTCTATAAGTATTGTAAAGTCAAACTTCAGAGGCATGTTATCATTTATCCTAACCTTTACTGGAATGTACATCCAAGTTTAGTTGCAGGAATCTGAGGGAACGGATGTAAGAACAAAACTGGACAAGAACATCTGAAACAACCACAACCAAATTCACTCTATCCGGATGGAGCAATTTAACTGGATAGTTTTTTTTAAAGGCCGAAATGAAATAGAGTAACGAGGCTGTTTTTAAAATGTAAGGAGTAAAAAGTACAGATAATTGCGTGAAAATGTAAGGAGTAAAAGTAAAAAGTCGTCTGAAAAATAATTACTCCAGTGAAGTATAGATAACCAAAATGTATACTTAAGTAAGGTAACGAAGTATTTGTACGAAGCATACAAAGTGATTTTTATTTTCTTGGCTGTTATTGGTGGTGCTGTTTCAGCACATGCTGTCCCGTTTACTTCACGTCTGCCTGGCTCTCAAATGAAGATCCAGTGCCGGGGCTGAAAACTAACGCGTGTGGTCAGAGGAGGCTGGAGACCTCTGAACACGTGCTGATCTCACATCTTCCTCTCATTACATCTGCCATATGAAAACCAATGTCAGCGATGAGCTAGTTAGAGAAGCATGTAATCCAAGCCCGCTTACTTGATAAGTAATCAGTTACTACACAAAGTAACTGATGTTCTTTTGCTGACTGCTGGATAGAGAAAAGACTTTGAGTTGTTCATATATTTTCCTCCTGCTCTGTAAGCTTCAAAAAGCTGTCAATAACCCTTTTAAAACCCTGGCAATAACCCGGATTTGCACGGCCATGTAAACGCCAATAACCCTTTTGAATAACCCGAATTTGCTCATATTCCGGTTTTTAAAAACCCGAATATGACCCCTGGGTTACTCCTTTTAAAACCCAAATATTCGGTCATGTAAACGCCAAACAGAATATCCCCATCAAACAGAACATGAATTTGTTTTCTGCACATGCTCTGTTCATAAGGAATCCTGGTCTTTTTTTTTTTTTTTTTTTCTGGTCTTTTGAGTCCAGGAAGTTCTTCTAAACACGGTGAAACGCAAGACCACGTCACACTTTTGGAGTGAGGAGGAGACTAATCACTTCATAAATGTAATGAAGAATATGAACATTTTGGCATTTGTAGACAGTAGAAAGTACGGGGATAGCGAGATTTACAAGAAGGTGAGCGAAAAGTTGCGCAAAGCAGCATTTGTTTTGAATTTGGATACAGGAAGACGAAGCGGAAATGGCGGGAATTGCGTCATGATGTTCTCCGTGCGTCACTGGTTTTATCCAGATATCCCGAATGATTAATTACCATGTAAACGGAATATTCCGAATGTTTCAGTAACCAGAATATTAGCAATAACCTGAATTTTGACTGCATGTAAACATAGTAATTGTCGTTGCCCACACGACTGGGCCGTGTCCTGCCGGGCCTCATGGCTACAGGCCGTGGTTACTCGCGCCCAGACAAGGGGGACGAGGAGGACATGACATTTATATCTGTAAAAAATGTTATAATGCAAACTGTAGATGCTGCAAGGTAAAAGCTGAAGGTCCACGGAGTAAAAAACAAAAATCCCAAACTACAATAAAGAGTGTGAGTGACTGTCGTTCCTGTTCTGAGTAGCCGTCCACTTGTCTCATCGAGCTAAATGTCTCTGCAGGGAATAAAAATCACTAATGAAACAGTTTGGACTCCGTGCAATCTGGAGACGGGAGACAGGATGTGTTTCAAATATCTAAAATGTCAAACATGAGTACCGGCATCGGAGACGGGGATGAAGGCATCTCTTGTTTTAGTTGCTCAGTGAAAAGTTCAGGCCTAAAAAACCAACACGAGTTTTGACACCCAGGTTCAAATGTACCATAAATAAGGAAATATTACTAAAAGAGGAAGGATATCCATCTGCATCATGAAACTCAGGTCTGTGAAGATTATTTGGTTTATATTTTACTCAGCTTTTGATAACAAGCTGGATCTGACTGCTGGCAGACAAGATGGTGCATGGTGTGGTCTTCCCAGGGAGATCCTCTCTGGCAGCCCCGTCATGAACAGATCTTCTGGAAACATCTGGAACTTGGAGTACGGCAGCTTGGCTGCTTCAGGAAGACTTCAGCCGGGTAAGAGGAGATCATGTGTTTATTGATTTAAATCAAAAGTCAGCCCCACAATCAAGTAAATATCAACAGTGAAACAACATCCATACGCAGTACTCGAGTTGTAAAAAAAATCAGGGGGGATGGTGGATTTTATCATATGGGGACAGATAATTTGTGCTGATTACAAATAATATAATATATTACAAATAATAGCACTGACCAAAACGCCTGCAGAAATACTGCAGGAATGACATAGCAGCAGTTAAATGCAGCCTTCTGTAAGCTTTAAATATCCACTGGGCTTACATCAAATACATCAAAACACAACAATAAAAAACAGTTTTCTGAACTTATCAATATGACTCTGTCCTTCACAGGATACGTAAAATGGATCACTGCAAAAACTCAAAATCTTAACAAGAATATTTGTCTTATTTCTAGTTAAAATGTCTCATTTTAGTAAAAAAAATCCCATTACACTTAAAACAAGACTCATCACTGGAAAAAACAACAATTTTCACCTGTTTCAAGTAGATTTTCACTTGAAATAAGTAGAAAAATCTGCCAGTGGAACAAGATTTTTTTGCTTGTAATAAGAAGATAAATCTTGTCCCACTGGCAGATTTTACTACTTATTTCAAGTAAAAATTTACTTGAAACAGGTGAAAATTGTCAAATATTTCTGGTGTTATTTTTCTGGTGATGACTCTAAATGTTGAAATAGCAGTAAAACCACATTCATTGATGAAATGACATAAGGGATGGAAAGGAAGGATGGCAGTTTTACAGGGGGGGGTGATTTGGACCGTTTTTATTTCAGGGGGGATGCCATCCCCCTCATCCCCCTCAACTCCAGTACTGTCCATACGGGAACATATTCCCCCATTTGGGAGGATGTATGTTTGTGTGACGCTGAGCTGTGGAGTCACTGGAGTTCACTGTGACTCTCTGTGTTACCAGAAGTTTGACAAACATTTGTAAACGAGACTAAATGCTCCTGAAACGATTCATGCAGAGATGCAGCACTTCATGTCTGATTCTGGAGGGAGAATGTCAGAGGGTCAACTACCCTGTTACGCCACAAACTTCACTCAAGAAACGCCTCATCTGCAATATTGTGCAGCAAAAACCACAAGTATTGTCTGCTGAGTTACTGGGGGGTCTGGTCTGGTTTGATTTAAACCTGCATGTCTGAACATCATAAACATTTACTGTAAATAGCAGTGAAAGATATGATCAGTATTTCAGCGTAAAACTCTGATCGATGTCATCAATCACTAAATAAAAGGAAAATAAATCCAGTTTCACCATCAAATAATGTGAATATCAAACATTCCTCCCAGTTCAGAGAGAATGTCCATGTGTGTGAATCCTCCCTTATAATGACATGTTTATGAACCTCATGTCTGCATGTGAAAGATCTCATTTGGTGCTTTTTAACATGTGTTACATTTTTAATATCTTTAAAATCTGTAAAGGTTCAAATCACATTTATTGACATCTTCATCTCATGGATTATTGTTAAAAGCTAACTTGTGTTTGTTCAGTGGTGGGTGTTGCATCATAAGGAGGTTCAGCGGTCACAAAGGCGAACATTCTAGAATCCGGTGCCTATAAAAACCAGGAATGGAACTCTGCACTGATCTGTAGTATCTTGTACCTTCAAGACGCTGCCTGTCGCGAGCTTCTCTGGTGAAAACGACGTCTAAGACTCAGAAAACACCACAGACAACGCTTCAGAACCTCTCACGAACAATTGATTCACTTCCTTCTGTGCTCATTGTGGAAATGGCTTTTAGAGGACGTCCAACAACGAGACCGGGATTTGTGAGCTCTGCCAACGACGGCGCTCAATCCCAGGTCTCGGACGGTCTCGGCCAACTCCAAATGGAGGAAGAAGACTGCAAAGCAGAAAACGATTTCCTGTCCGACTACAACAACAAGCTCCATCTTAAAGTTGTTGAGCTTGAGGAGGAATTGAGCATATTTTTGATGATAAACCAGAACCTGTACTCACAAAGAACTGAACTGGAAGAGCAGGTCCAGCAGCTGCAGGAGGAGAATAAGGCCCTCAGCCAGACAAAGAGAAACAACAAGAATCTGGGCCTTAAAGTTGTTGAACTTGAGGAGGAAATGGGCAGATTTTTGCTGATAAACCAGAACATGTTCTCCCACAGAACTGAACTGGAAGAGCAGGTCCAGCAGCTGCAGGAGGAGAACAAAGCCCTCCGTGAGACAAATAAAAAACTGTCCAAAATGGAGATTAACCATGATGAAAAGATGAAACAGGCAAGATCGTGGTTAAAGCTGAAGGAGGCTGTAACGCAACTGAAAACTGAAAAACAGCTGTTGAAGGAAAAGGAGGAAGAGGTTGCAAATGAAAAAAGGATACTGGAAGAAAGTAAGAAGCAGTATCGGGGGATGACATCCAAAGTAGAGAATGATGAGAACATCCTCAAAGAGAAACAGCAAGGTTTGGAGGAAGAGATGAGGAAAGTTACTGAGAAGAACAGAGACCTCCAAAAACAGAAAGATGAACTGGAAAATGAGAAAAAGAAAGTGGAAGAGGTCAAAAGACAGGCTGAAGAAATGAAACAAGCAATCGAGAGGGAGATGGAGTATGTGAAAGATAAGAAAAATGACTTGGTAAGACAAGGATGGCAAATGTGTGAGGACAAGAAAACACATAAGATGGAAATAGAAGCTTTCCAAGCAGCAAAAGCTGATCTGCAGGAGAAAAGTAAAGACCTGCAACTGCTGTGGCGAACGATGAACGAGGAAAAGGCCCAGATAAGATCGATGAAGGTACAAGAAAAGGAAAATTCTCTAAAAGTACAGAAAGAGAAGAAGAGGCTCTTGAGAGAGAGAATGTTCTCAAGAGACTACAGGAAAGAACTGGAAATGGTACTGAAGGAACTGGAGATGGAAAAGACACGAATCTTTGGCAGCACACAAGGCAAGGCCAGACAAGGCAAGTTTATTTGTGTAGCACAATTCAACACAATGTAATTCAAAGTGCTTTACATCAACATTAAAAGTGGCAAGACACAATTAAAACATAAATAACAAATAAAATGAAATAAAATGATAAGAAAAGAGGTAAAATAATAGAAAGCACAAGTTGTTAAAAAGTAAGGGCAGTAGAGTACAGCAGGTACACATCATATTCTTAAAATGGCAAGAATTACGTTTCTATACGGTCAAAACGTACAAAGACCGGGTCAAATACATTATTACAAAAGTAATCTGTCACAATTCGTACGGTGAATTAAACCAATTTGACAATTCTATGCCACAATGCCTGTTTCCAGGTCTTATTTCACACAACAGACGGGAATTACGTTTCTATGCGGTCAAAACTTACAAAGACCGGGTCAAATACAGTATTAGAAAGAAATCTGTGCCGTTTCGTGCGGTAAATCAAATCAATTTGACAATTCTACGTCAAAAAACCTGCATTCAGGGCTTATCCATAACTTTGCGCAGTTTTCAAAAGGTATTTAATTTGAGAGTACGCTTAAATAACAAATAAAATGAAATAAAATGATAAGAAAAGAGGTAAAATAATAAAAAGCACAAGTTGTTAAAAAATAAGGGCAGTAGAGTCCAGCAGGTAAGTATTTAATTTAGGAGTACACTTCAGTAAACAGTAATGTTTTTAGGCCTGATTTAAAGGATCTACAGTTGGAGCAGACCTCAGGTCTACAGGAAGTTTGTTCCACCGGTGAGGAGCAGAATAACTGAACGCTGCCTCACCTTGCTTGGTTCTGGTTCTGGAACCACAACAAACCAGATCCAGATGAACCTCAGGGGTCTGGGAGCTTCATAGGAACTAACAGGTCCAGCAGGGATTTTGGTCCAAGACCATTCAGGTCTTTGTAGACCAGCAGTAAGATTTTAAACTCTATCCTTTGACTCACTGGAAGCCAGTGTACTGATTTCATGACCGGTGTAATGTGGTCCAGTTTACTGGTGTTTGTAAGGACTCTCAGCGTTCTGGATCAGCTGCAGCTGCCTGACAGATTTCTTGTTAAGGCTTGTAAAGATGCCATTGCAATAATCCAACCTACTGAAAATGAGTGCATGGATAAGTTTTTCCGTGTCTTGTTTAGACAGAATCCCCTTAATTCTAGCAATGTTTTTCAGGTGGTAATAGGCAGATTTAGTGATAAACTTTAGATGGCTGTTGAAGTTCAGATCTGAGTCAATAATTACACCAAGATTTCTGGCTTGATTTGTAGCTGTCAATAACATAGAGTCAAGGTGATGTTTTCCCTTTCACTTTTAGGGCCAAAAATGATCACCTCTGTTTTTTCTGCATTTAGATTGAGAACATTCTGGCACACAAGACACACAAGACCAAGAGTGTGCAGAACTCAAGAGAGAAGTGGAAAACGAGAAGGAAAAGGAAGCCGCACAGAAAAAAGAGCTGCAAGAGGAGACGAATCAATGAGATGAACAGGAGACGAAAGAACTGGAGAAAGCGCTTGGGCGTCTCCGGGTCTCCCCGGGGGGGCTGGGCCGTGGACGTGGGGGCCCCACTCGGAGGGCCCGGCCCTGGGTGTCTATGTCTTATGTTGTCAGTATGAATGGGAGGATGTTGGACCGTTTCCCTCCGTCTGGGGGCTCCGGCGGCGCCGGGGGCGCCCGTGGAGGTACGGTGGGGCCCTGGCCCGGCTCGGAGGGCTGGCTCCCGTCTACTGGATGGCCGGTGGGGGGACGCGGGTGTCTTATCAGGGCCGGCTTTGCTGGTCCTGCCTCCTGGCTTCGGCCTCTTCTCCCCCTCCTTCCCCTCCCTGTTTTTATGGCATTAATCACATGCACTCAACACCAGGGGCGGGAGGGGGTCCCACATCACCCGCGCTCCCTCACCGGCCTGGGATACGTGGGTCGGGGTACCCGGGCCCGGCGGGGCTCGCCGTGCAGCCTGGGGTGCCTTCTGGCAGTGCTGGACCCCCCCGGGGAGGGGGAAACGGTGCGTGATTGTGTGTCTGTGTCGGTGAGAATGCGGTATGGAAGGGTCCTGCCATGGAGGATTTGAGCCTCCATTGGCAGGCCATCAAAACTAAATAATAAAAAAAAAAATGATAAAGATCAGTCCGCTGAGCATCTGTTCTGTAATGTTAATATTACGGTGTCATGTTAAGCCATATCTCCTGGGATTATTACAATATAACTGAATGTATTTACACAGAAACAGGTTTGATGTGAACTGGATACTAGATATCTCTCATAATTTTCGCTAACTTCATTTTTATTTTGCTCATGTTTATGCAACTCTTGGGGCCACATTTTCTCTGGTTAGCATGTTTTAGCCACAATATTGTTGACTTACAGATTATAACAACCATTGCAACAGCAGCTGAGTGTCTGTAATTTCTGAAATAAGCCCCGAAATGTGGTCCATCATTGTTACAAGAGGGGAGGGAAAAGCAGGAGTTCTTGTGGTTGAGGAAAGAAAAAGTTCTCTGATATCTGCAGAGAAGCTGAGATGACAACAGGTCTGTCTGAGGGAGCACGACGGACCGATACCGACGCTGAATGATCACAAGAACTCATCTGGGCTCAAACAGAACCTTTAAGGAAGCTTCAGAATGAGGAGATGTTGATTTCGATAAACAGAAATAAACACTGATGGAAACTTTAGATTTCTGATTCTGAAATGATGCTATCTATTAAGAAGTACAAACAACATGCATTACATGGATGTTTGTTCATGCAGTAGAAGAAGAACAAAATGAATCAAAACGTTTCCTGAAAGCAGCGTTTACTAGAACCGAGATCATTTTGAGTTGACTCTTTGCAGAAGCAAGCACCTTCTAACGTTCAAGAACAGTCTGTTATATATGATATATTACCTATGATCATTTAATATTAACAGGGAGCAAGAAAAGACATGCTGTTCAAGGCTGGAAAGACGTCCCAAAGATGTATTTCAGTGGATCAGACACATTGTAGCTGCTGAATGAGGGTGCTGCATGTTAGAATAAGGAATTGGTCTACTCATGTTCCTGGTGATCTTTCACTGTTCACTTACGTTTCAGGGAATGAGAAAGTTCTGTGTGGAGGGGCAGCGGGACTTTAGGGAGTATTTTAACACAAGACCTAAGTGTCATGGGCAGCACTAGAGGAGACTCGAGGTCTAAATGTGAACAATGCACCGTTCATAATCACTGACAGAACCAAAGTTACAACTTTCTATGTGAGCTCACGATGACACGAGTCTCAAAACCAGCGCCTCAGACGAACAGTTGCTGCTGATGTGTTGTGGCTTGGACAGATCGCAGCTAGTCCTCAGAGGAGAACAGCTATGAGAGGTTTTATTGTGGAGGAGGGGTATTTTTAAGGTTGAGGTTGTGTGTAATAGTAATTAGGGTGGAGGTTGAGTTAAAGAATCTAACAAACATGGTTTCATAGATGCAGCAGCTCATTGAGCTCCCTAGAAGAGGCCAGAGTGTGAGGAGGCGACTGGGAGGGAGATCCAGGAGCTGCAGTATGGAGGTGTGGACTGATGAAGAGGAGGTTACCTGAGAGGGGGAAGAGGGCGAGGATCTGGCTGGACCCCGCGCAGCTGCCGCAGGTTCCACCACAGACTCACTGGGCTCCAGTGGTGGACAGTAACGGAGTAAATTTACTTGAGTACTGTACTTAAGTACATATCCAGAGGATTTGTACTTTACTTGAGTATTAGATTTCTTTGGTACTTATTACTCTTACTTGAATACATTTCCAAGACAAATATTTTTACTTTTACTCGAGTAAATTTCTAGGAAGGCTGAAAAGTACTCGTTACTTTCAGGTCTGCTCTTTTATCTTCTTCCCTAAAATCCTATTTTTAGACGGATATTGGGAGACAGGCACAGAGACAGACATTGGGAGACAGTTTGTTATGCTCTATATTGCTATATTGTGCTGGTACATGTCCTTCCTGTAAAGTTAAGTGACTTCAACATTGAGTTATTGAAAGCAGAGATGTAGTTTTTTGTAAACAGTGGTCTATGAGGGGGATCCAGACTTAGTTGGATGGTGCAGGTTCATTTGGTTTCAGTTCATGATTGTTAATAAACTCTGCATCATCTGCTGTCCTCTTATGATGCCATTCATTTGATTTGTTTTTGGTGTTTCTGCAGGTTTTATATAACATTGTGGTTCTAAAAGCAGCACATCAGTGCAGCTGGTTTCAAAGAGTTAATTCTCAGAAACAATAGTTAAAAGATCCTTAAATTAATTTAGAAAAAATATAGTAATTTACTGATGTGGAAAATAAGAAATTTACTCTTACTCTTACTCTTACTTTTACTGAAAGTAAATTTAAAAGCATTTACTTTTGGATACTTAAGTACCTTTAAAAGCAAGTACTTTTCTACTCTTACTCGAGTAATATTTTGACTGAGCTACTTTTACTTGTAACAGAGTAAATTTTGACCAGTAGTATTTGTACTCTTACTCAAGTACTGGGGTCGAGTACTCTGTCCACCTCTGCTGGGCTCCTCCCCACTCATAGCAGTATCTACAAAAGCAAGCGATCCCATTCATCAGCCTTACTTAAAGTATAAAAGTAAAAGTAATGTAAGGGGGAAAAAAGCCATTAAGGACAAAAGACATTGAAAATTAATGCATCTTAGTATAATGCAAATATATTAAAGAACCATATATGTGTACTATTGAGCATTAACATGTGTTTCAGAGAGCAGGAGATATGATGACTAGTTGTCTATAGGTATTGTAAAGTCAAACTTCAGAGGCATGTTATCATTTATCCTAACCTTTACTGGAATGTACATCCAAGTTTAGTTGCAGGAATCTGAGGGAACGGATGTAAGAACAAAACTGGACAAGAACATCTGAAACAACCACAACCAAATTCACTCTATCCGGATGGAGCAATTTAACTGGATAGTTTTTTTTAAAGGCCGAAATGAAATAGAGTAACGAGGCTGTTTTTAAAATGTAAGGAGTAAAAGTTTTCTGAACTTATCAATATGACTCTGTCCTTCACAGGATAAGTAAAATGGATCACTGCAAAAACTCAAAATAAGAATATTTGTCCTATTTCTAGTTAAAATGTCTAATTTTATTAAAAACATCTCATTACACTTAAAACAAGACTCATCACTGGAAAAAACAACAATTTTGACCTGTTACAAGTAGATTTTCACTTGAAATAAGTAGAAAAATCTGCCAGTGGAACAAGATTTTTTTGCTTGTAATGAGAAGATAAATCTTGTCCCACTGGCAGATTTTCCTACTTATTTCAAGTGAAAATTTACTTGAAACAGGTGAAAATTGTCACATTTTTCTGGTGTTATTTTTCTGGTGATGACTCTAAATGTTGAAATAGCAGTAAAACCACATTCATTGATGAAATGACACAAGGGATGGAAAGGGGGGAAGGCAGTTTTACAGGGGGGATGATTTGGACCATTTTTATTTCAGGGGGGATGCCATCCCCCCTCATCCCCCCTCATTTCGAGTACTGTCCATACGGGAACATATTCCCCCATTTGGGAGGATGTATGTTTGCGTGACGCTGAGCTGTGGGTCACTGGAGTTCACTGTAACTCTCTGTGTTACCAGAAGTTTGACAAACATTTGTACACGAGACTAAATGCTCCTGAAATGATTGATGGAGAGATGCAGCACTTCATGTCTGATTCTGGAGGGAGAATGTCAGAGGGTCAACTACCCTGTTACCTCACAAACTTCACTCTAGAAACACCTCATCTGCAATATTGTGCTGCAAAAACCACAAGTATTGTCTGCTGAGTTACTGGGGGGTCTGGTCTGGTTTAATTTAAACCTGCATGTCTGAACATCATAAACATTTACTGTAAATAGCAGTGAAAGATATGATCAGTATTTCAGCGTAAAACTCTGATCGATGTCATCAATCACTAAATAAAGGGAAAATAAATCCAGTTTCACCATCAAAGTAATGTGAATATCAAACATTCCTCCCAGTTCAGAGAGAATGTCCATGTGTGTGAATCCTCCGTTATAATGACATGTTTATGAACCTCATGTCTGCATGTGAAAGATCTCATTTGGTGCTTTTTAACATGTGTTACATTTTTAATATCTTTAAAATCTGTAAAGGTTCAAATCACATTTATTGACATCTTCATCTCATGGATTATTGTTAAAAGCTAACTTGTGTTTGTTCAGTGGTGGGTGTTGCATCATAAGGAGGTTCAGCGGTCACAAAGGCGAACATTCTAGAATCCGGTCCCTATAAAAACCAGCGTGGAACTCTGCACTGATCTGTAGTATCTTGTACCTTCAAGACGCTGCCTGTCGCGAGCTTCTCTGGTGAAAACGACGTGTAAGACTCAGAAAACACCACAGAAAACGCTTCAGAACCTCTCACGAACATTTGATCCACTTCTTTCTGTGCTCATTGTGGAAATGGCTTTTAGAGGACGTCCAACAACGAGACCGGGATTTGTGAGCTCTGCCAACGACGGCGCTCAATCCCAGGTCTCGGACGGTCTCGGCCAACTCCAAATGGAGGAAGAAGACTGCAAAGCAGAAAACGATTTCCTGTCCGACTACAACAACAAGCTCCATCTTAAAGTTGTTGAGCTTGAGGAGGAATTGAGCATATTTTTGATGATAAACCAGAACCTGTACTCACAAAGAACTGAACTGGAAGAGCAGGTCCAGCAGCTGCAGGAGGAGAATAAGGCCCTCAGCCAGACAAAGAGAAACAACAAGAATCTGGGCCTTAAAGTTGTTGAACTTGAGGAGGAAATGGGCAGATTTTTGCTGATAAACCAGAACATGTTCTCCCACAGAACTGAACTGGAAGAGCAGGTCCAGCAGCTGCAGGAGGAGAACAAAGCCCTCCGTGAGACAAATAAAAAACTGTCCAAAATGGAGATTAACCATGATGAAAAGATGAAACAGGCAAGATCATGGTTAAAGCTGAAGGAGGCTGTAACGCAACTGAAAACTGAAAAACAGCTGTTGAAGGAAAAGGAGGAAGAGGTTGCAAATGAAAAAAGGATACTGGAAGAAAGTAAGAAGCAGTATCGGGGGATGACATCCAAAGTAGAGAATGATGAGAACATCCTCAAAGAGAAACAGCAAGGTTTGGAGGAAGAGATGAGGAAAGTTACTGAGAAGAACAGAGACCTCCAAAAACAGAAAGATGAACTGGAAAATGAGAAAAAGAAAGTGGAAGAGGTCAAAAGACAGGCTGAAGAAATGAAACAAGCAATCGAGAGGGAGATGGAGTATGTGAAAGATAAGAAAAATGACTTGATAAGACAAGGATGGCAAATGTGTGAGGACAAGAAAACACATAAGATGGAAATAGAAGCTTTCCAAGCAGCAAAAGCTGATCTGCAGGAGAAAAGTAAAGACCTGCAACTGCTGTGGCGAACGATGAACGAGGAAAAGGCCCAGATAAGATCGATGAAGGTACAAGAAAAGGAAAATTCTCTAAAAGTACAGAAAGAGAAGAAGAGGCTCTTGAGAGAGAGAATGTTCTCAAGAGACTACAGGAAAGAACTGGAAATGGTACTGAAGGAACTGGAGATGGAAAAGACACGAATCTTTGGCAGCACACAAGGCAAGGCCAGACAAGGCAAGTTTATTTGTGTAGCACAATTCAACACAATGTAATTCAAAGTGCTTTACATCAACATTAAAAGTGGCAAGACACAATTAAAACATAAATAACAAATAAAATGAAATAAAATGATAAGAAAAGAGTTAAAATAATAGAAAGCACAAGTTGTTAAAAAGTAAGGGCAGTAGAGTACAGCAGGTACACATCATATTCTTAAAATGGCAAGAATTACGTTTCTATACGGTCAAAACGTACAAAGACCGGGTCAAATACATTATTACAAAAGTAATCTGTCACAATTCGTACGGTGAATTAAACCAATTTGACAATTCTATGCCACAATGCCTGTTTCCAGGTCTTATTTCACACAACAGACGGGAATTACGTTTCTATGCGGTCAAAACTTACAAAGACCGGGTCAAATACAGCATTAGAAAGAAATCTGTGCCGTTTCGTGCGGTAAATCAAATCAATTTGACAATTCTACGTCAAAAAACCTGCATTCAGGGCTTATCCATAACTTTGCGCAGTTTTCAAAAGGTATTTAATTTGAGAGTACGCTTAAATAACAAATAAAATGAAATAAAATGATAAGAAAAGAGGTAAAATAATAAAAAGCACAAGTTGTTAAAAAATAAGGGCAGTAGAGTACAGCAGGTAAGTATTTAATTTAGGAGTACACTTCAGTAAACAGTAATGTTTTTAGGCCTGATTTAAAGGATCTACAGTTGGAGCAGACCTCAGGTCTACAGGAAGTTTGTTCCACCGGTGAGGAGCAGAATAACTGAACGCTGCCTCATCTTGCTTGGTTCTGGTTCTTGGAACCACAACAAACCAGATCCAGATGAACCTCAGGGGTCTGGGAGCTTCATAGGAACTAACAGATCAACCATGTATTTTGGTCCAAGACCATTCAGGTCTTTGTAGACCAGCAGTAAGATTTTAAACTCTATCCTTTGACTCAGTGGAAGCCAGTGTACTTTATTTCATGACCGGTGTAATGTGGTCCAGTTTACTGGTGTTTGTAAGGACTCTCAGCGTTCTGGATCAGCTGCAGCTGCCTGATAGATTTCTTGTTAAGGCCTGTAAAGATGCCATTGCAATAATCCAACCTACTGAAAATGAGTGCATGGATAAGTTTTTCCGTGTCTTGTTTAGACAGAATCCCCTTAATTCTAGCAATGTTTTTTAGGTGGTAATAGGCAGATTTAGTGATAAACTTTAGATGGCTGTTGAAGTTCAGGTCTGAGTCAATAATTACACCAAGATTTCTGGCTTGATTTGTAGCTGTCAATGACATAGAGTCAAGGTGATGTTTTCCCTTTCACTTTTAGGGCCAAAAATGATCACCTCTGTTTTTTCTGCATTTAGATGGAGAACATTCTGGCACACAAGACACACAAGACCAAGAGTGTGCAGAACTCAAGAGAGAGGTGGAAAACGAGAAGGAAAAGGAAGCCTCACAGAAAAAAGAGCTGCAAGAGGAGACGAATCAATGAGATGAACAGGAGACGAAAGAACTGGAGAAAGACAGAGACATCAAGAGTCAAGGAGACAATGAGTCAAGGAGACAATGAGAAGAAAGAAAAAAGATGGGGTGGCACCATTCCCAGGTGTCTATGTCTTATGTTGTCAGTATGAATGGGAGGATGTTGGACCGTTTTTCCCCTCCGTCTGGGGGCTCCGGCGGCGCCGGGGGCGCCCGTGGAGGTACGGTGGGGCCCTGGCCCGGCTCGGAGGGCCGGCCCCCGTCTACTGGATGGCCGGTGGGGGGACGCGGGTGTCTTATCAGGGCCGGCTTTGCTGGTCCTGCCTCCTGGCTTCGGCCTCTTCTCCCCCTCCTTCCCCTCCCTGTTTTTATGGCATTAATCACATGCACTCAACACCAGGGGCGGGAGGGGGTCCCACATCACCCGCGCTCCCTCACCGGCCTGGGATACGTGGGTCGGGGTACCCGGGCCCAGCGGGGCTCGCCGTGCAGCCTGGGGTGCCTTCTGGCAGTGCTGGACCCCCCCGGGGAGGGGGAAACGGTGCGTGATTGTGTGTCTGTGTCGGTGAGAATGCGGTATGGAAGGGTCCTGCCATGGAGGATTTGAGCCTCCATTGGCAGGCCATCAAAACTAAATAATAAAAAAAAAAATGATAAAGATCAGTCCGCTGAGCATCTGTTCTGTAATGTTAATATTACGGTGTCATGTTAAGCCATATCTCCTGGGATTATTACAATATAACTGAATGTATTTACACAGAAACAGGTTTGATGTGAACTGGATACTAGATATCTCTCATAATTTTCGCTAACTTCATTTTTATTTTGCTCATGTTTATGCAACTCTTGGGGCCACATTTTCTCTGGTTAGCATGTTTTAGCCACAATATTGTTGACTTACAGATTATAACAACCATTGCAACAGCAGCTGAGTGTCTGTAATTTCTGAAATAAGCCCCGAAATGTGGTCCATCATTGTTACAAGAGGGGAGGGAAAAGCAGGAGTTCTTGTGGTTGAGGAAAGAAAAAGTTCTCTGATATCTGCAGAGAAGCTGAGATGACAACAGGTCTGTCTGAGGGAGCACGACGGACCGATACCGACGCTGAATGATCACAAGAACTCATCTGGGCTCAAACAGAACCTTTAAGGAAGCTTCAGAATGAGGAGATGTCGATTTCGATAAACAGAAATAAACACTGATGGAAACTTTAGATTTCTGATTCTGAAATGATGCTATCTATTAAGAAGTACAAACAACATGCATTACATGGATGTTTGTTCATGCAGTAGAAGAAGAACAAAATGAATCAAAACGTTTCCTGAAAGCAGCGTTTACTAGAACCGAGATCATTTTGAGTTGACTCTTTGCAGAAGCAAGCACCTTCTAACGTTCAAGAACAGTCTGTTATATATGATATATTACCTATGATCATTTAATATTAACAGGGAGCAAGAAAAGACATGCTGTTCAAGGCTGGAAAGACGTCCCAAAGATGTATTTCAGTGGATCAGACACATTGTAGCTGCTGAATGAGGGTGCTGCATGTTAGAATAAGGAATTGGTCTACTCATGTTCCTGGTGATCTTTCACTGTTCACTTACGTTTCAGGGAATGAGAAAGTTCTGTGTGGAGGGGCAGCGGGACTTTAGGGAGTATTTTAACACAAGACCTAAGTGTCATGGGCAGCACTAGAGGAGACTCGAGGTCTAAATGTGAACAATGCACCGTTCATAATCACTGACAGAACCAAAGTTACAACTTTCTATGTGAGCTCACGATGACACGAGTCTCAAAACCAGCGCCTCAGACGAACAGTTGCTGCTGATGTGTTGTGGCTTGGACAGATCGCAGCTAGTCCTCAGAGGAGAACAGCTATGAGAGGTTTTATTGTGGAGGAGGGGTATTTTTAAGGTTGAGGTTGTGTGTAATAGTAATTAGGGTGGAGGTTGAGTTAAAGAATCTAAGAAACATGGTTTCATAGATGCAGCAGCTCATTGAGCTCCCTAGAAGAGGCCAGAGTGTGAGGAGGCGACTGGGAGGGAGATCCAGGAGCTGCAGTATGGAGGTGTGGACTGATGAAGAGGAGGTTACCTGAGAGGGGGAAGAGGGCGAGGATCTGGCTGGACCCCGCGCAGCTGCCGCAGGTTCCACCACAGACTCACTGGGCTCCAGTGGTGGACAGTAACGGAGTAAATTTACTTGAGTACTGTACTTAAGTACATATCCAGAGGATTTGTACTTTACTTGAGTATTAGATTTCTTTGGTACTTATTACTCTTACTTGAATACATTTCCAAGACAAATATTTTTACTTTTACTCGAGTAAATTTCTAGGAAGGCTGAAAAGTACTCGTTACTTTCAGGTCTGCTCTTTTATCTTCTTCCCTAAAATTCTATTTTTAGACGGATATTGGGAGACAGGCACAGAGACAGACATTGGGAGACAGTTTGTTATGCTCTATATTGCTATATTGTGCTGGTACATGTCCTTCCTGTAAAGTTAAGTGACTTCAACATTGAGTTATTGAAAGCAGAGATGTAGTTTTTTGTAAACAGTGGTCTATGAGGGGGATCCAGACTTAGTTGGATGGTGCAGGTTCATTTGGTTTCAGTCCATGATTGTTAATAAACTCTGCATCATCTGCTGTCCTCTTATGATGCCATTCATTTGATTTGTTTTTGGTGTTTCTGCAGGTTTTATATAACATTGTGGTTCTAAAAGCAGCACATCAGTGCAGCTGGTTTCAAAGAGTTAATTCTCAGAAACAATAGTTAAAAGATCCTTAAATTAATTTAGAAAAAATATAGTAATTTACTGATGTGGAAAATAAGAAATTTACTCTTACTCTTACTCTTACTTTTACTGAAAGTAAATTTAAAAGCATTTACTTTTGGATACTTAAGTACCTTTAAAAGCAAGTACTTTTCTACTCTTACTCGAGTAATATTTTGACTGAGCTACTTTTACTTGTAACAGAGTAAATTTTGACCAGTAGTATTTGTACTCTTACTCAAGTACTGGGGTCGAGTACTCTGTCCACCTCTGCTGGGCTCCTCCCCACTCATAGCAGTATCTACAAAAGCAAGCGATCCCATTCATCAGCCTTACTTAAAGTATAAAAGTAAAAGTAATGTAAGGGGGAAAAAAGCCATTAAGGACAAAAGACATTGAAAATTAATGCATCTTAGTATAATGCAAATATATTAAAGAACCATATATGTGTACTATTGAGCATTAACATGTGTTTCAGAGAGCAGGAGATATGATGACTAGTTGTCTATAGGTATTGTAAAGTCAAACTTCAGAGGCATGTTATCATTTATCCTAACCTTTACTGGAATGTACATCCAAGTTTAGTTGCAGGAATCTGAGGGAACGGATGTAAGAACAAAACTGGACAAGAACATCTGAAACAACCACAACCAAATTCACTCTATCCGGATGGAGCAATTTAACTGGATAGTTTTTTTTAAAGGCCGAAATGAAATAGAGTAACGAGGCTGTTTTTAAAATGTAAGGAGTAAAAGTTTTCTGAACTTATCAATATGACTCTGTCCTTCACAGGATAAGTAAAATGGATCACTGCAAAAACTCAAAATAAGAATATTTGTCCTATTTCTAGTTAAAATGTCTAATTTTATTAAAAACATCTCATTACACTTAAAACAAGACTCATCACTGGAAAAAACAACAATTTTGACCTGTTACAAGTAGATTTTCACTTGAAATAAGTAGAAAAATCTGCCAGTGGAACAAGATTTTTTTGCTTGTAATGAGAAGATAAATCTTGTCCCACTGGCAGATTTTCCTACTTATTTCAAGTGAAAATTTACTTGAAACAGGTGAAAATTGTCACATTTTTCTGGTGTTATTTTTCTGGTGATGACTCTAAATGTTGAAATAGCAGTAAAACCACATTCATTGATGAAATGACACAAGGGATGGAAAGGGGGGAAGGCAGTTTTACAGGGGGGATGATTTGGACCATTTTTATTTCAGGGGGGATGCCACCCCCCCTCACCCCCCCCTCAATTTGAGTACTGTCCATACGGGAACATATTCCCCCATTTGGGAGGATGTATGTTTGTGTGACGCTGAGCTGTGGAGTCACTGGAGTTCACTGTAACTCTCTGTGTTACCAGAAGTTTGACAAACATTTGTACACGAGACTAAATGCTCCTGAAATGATTGATGGAGAGATGCAGCACTTCATGTCTGATTCTGGAGGGAGAATGTCAGAGGGTCAACTACCCTGTTACCTCACAAACTTCACTCTAGAAACACCTCATCTGCAATATTGTGCTGCAAAAACCACAAGTATTGTCTGCTGAGTTACTGGGGGGTCTGGTCTGGTTTGATTTAAACCTGCATGTCTGAACATCATAAACATTTACTGTAAATAGCAGTGAAAGATATGATCAGTATTTCAGCGTAAAACTCTGATCGATGTCATCAATCACTAAATAAAGGGAAAATAAATCCAGTTTCACCATCAAAGTAATGTGAATATCAAACATTCCTCCCAGTTCAGAGAGAATGTCCATGTGTGTGAATCCTCCGTTATAATGACATGTTTATGAACCTCATGTCTGCATGTGAAAGAAGTCATTTGGTGCTTTTTAACATGTGTTACATTTTTAATATCTTTAAAATCTGTAAAGGTTCAAATCACATTTATTGACATCTTCATCTCATGGATTATTGTTAAAAGCTAACTTGTGTTTGTTCAGTGGTGGGTGTTGCATCATAAGGAGGTTCAGCGGTCACAAAGGCGAACATTCTAGAATCCGGTCCCTATAAAAACCAGCGTGGAACTCTGCACTGATCTGTAGTATCTTGTACCTTCAAGACGCTGCCTGTCGCGAGCTTCTCTGGTGAAAACGACGTCTAAGACTCAGAAAACACCACAGAAAACGCTGCAGAACCTCTCACGAACATTTGATCCACTTCTTTCTGTGCTCATTGTGGAAATGGCTTTTAGAGGACGTCCAACAACGAGACCGGGATTTGTGAGCTCTGCCAACGACGGCGCTCAATCCCAGGTCTCGGACGGTCTCGGCCAACTCCAAATGGAGGAAGAAGACTGCAAAGCAGAAAACGATTTCCTGTCCGACTACAACAACAAGCTCCATCTTAAAGTTGTTGAGCTTGAGGAGGAATTGAGCATATTTTTGATGATAAACCAGAACCTGTACTCACAAAGAACTGAACTGGAAGAGCAGGTCCAGCAGCTGCAGGAGGAGAATAAGGCCCTCAGCCAGACAAAGAGAAACAACAAGAATCTGGGCCTTAAAGTTGTTGAACTTGAGGAGGAAATGGGCAGATTTTTGCTGATAAACCAGAACATGTTCTCCCACAGAACTGAACTGGAAGAGCAGGTCCAGCAGCTGCAGGAGGAGAACAAAGCCCTCCGTGAGACAAATAAAAAACTGTCCAAAATGGAGATTAACCATGATGAAAAGATGAAACAGGCAAGATCATGGTTAAAGCTGAAGGAGGCTGTAACGCAACTGAAAACTGAAAAACAGCTGTTGAAGGAAAAGGAGGAAGAGGTTGCAAATGAAAAAAGGATACTGGAAGAAAGTAAGAAGCAGTATCGGGGGATGACATCCAAAGTAGAGAATGATGAGAACATCCTCAAAGAGAAACAGCAAGGTTTGGAGGAAGAGATGAGGAAAGTTACTGAGAAGAACAGAGACCTCCAAAAACAGAAAGATGAACTGGAAAATGAGAAAAAGAAAGTGGAAGAGGTCAAAAGACAGGCTGAAGAAATGAAACAAGCAATCGAGAGGGAGATGGAGTATGTGAAAGATAAGAAAAATGACTTGGTAAGACAAGGATGGCAAATGTGTGAGGACAAGAAAACACATAAGATGGAAATAGAAGCTTTCCAAGCAGCAAAAGCTGATCTGCAGGAGAAAAGTAAAGACCTGCAACTGCTGTGGCGAACGATGAACGAGGAAAAGGCCCAGATTAGATCGATGAAGGTACAAGAAAAGGAAAATTCTCTAAAAGTACAGAAAGAGAAGAAGAGGCTCTTGAGAGAGAGAATGTTCTCAAGAGACTACAGGAAAGAACTGGAAATGGTACTGAAGGAACTGGAGATGGAAAAGACACGAATCTTTGGCAGCACACAAGGCAAGGCCAGACAAGGCAAGTTTATTTGTGTAGCACAATTCAACACAACGTAATTCAAAGTGCTCTACATCAACATTAAAAGTGGCAAGACACAATTAAAACATAAATAACAAATAAAATGAAATAAAATGATAAGAAAAGAGGTAAAATAATAGAAAGCACAAGTTGTTAAAAAGTAAGGGCAGTAGAGTACAGCAGGTACACATCATATTCTTAAAATGGCAAGAATTACGTTTCTATACGGTCAAAACGTACAAAGACCGGGTCAAATACATTATTACAAAAGTAATCTGTCACAATTCGTACGGTGAATTAAACCAATTTGACAATTCTATGCCACAATGCCTGTTTCCAGGTCTTATTTCACACAACAGACGGGAATTACGTTTCTATGCGGTCAAAACTTACAAAGACCGGGTCAAATACAGCATTAGAAAGAAATCTGTGCCGTTTCGTGCGGTAAATCAAATCAATTTGACAATTCTACGTCAAAAAACCTGCATTCAGGGCTTATCCATAACTTTGCGCAGTTTTCAAAAGGTATTTAATTTGAGAGTACGCTTAAATAACAAATAAAATGAAATAAAATGATAAGAAAAGAGGTAAAATAATAAAAAGCACAAGTTGTTAAAAAATAAGGGCAGTAGAGTACAGCAGGTAAGTATTTAATTTAGGAGTACGCTTCAGTAAACAGTAATGTTTTTAGGCCTGATTTAAAGGATCTACAGTTGGAGCAGACCTCAGGTCTACAGGAAGTTTGTTCCACCGGTGAGGAGCAGAATAACTGAACGCTGCCTCACCTTGCTTGGTTCTGGTTCTTGGGAACCACAACAAACCAGATCCAGATGAACCTCAGGGGTCTGGGAGCTTCATAGGAACTAACAGATCAACCATGTATTTTGGTCCAAGACCATTCAGGTCTTTGTAGACCAGCAGTAAGATTTAAACTCTATCCTTTGACTCAGTGGAAGCCAGTGTACTTTATTTCATGACCGGTGTAATGTGGTCCAGTTTACTGGTGTTTGTAAGGACTCTCAGCGTTCTGGATCAGCTGCAGCTGCCTGATAGATTTCTTGTTAAGGCCTGTAAAGATGCCATTGCAATAATCCAACCTACTGAAAATGAGTGCATGGATAAGTTTTTCCGTGTCTTGTTTAGACAGAATCCCCTTAATTCTAGCAATGTTTTTTAGGTGGTAATAGGCAGATTTAGTGATAAACTTTAGATGGCTGTTGAAGTTCAGGTCTGAGTCAATAATTACACCAAGATTTCTGGCTTGATTTGTAGCTGTCAATGACATAGAGTCAAGGTGATGTTTTCCCTTTCACTTTTAGGGCCAAAAATGATCACCTCTGTTTTTTCTGCATTTAGATGGAGAACATTCTGGCACACAAGACACACAAGACCAAGAGTGTGCAGAACTCAAGAGAGAGGTGGAAAACGAGAAGGAAAAGGAAGCCTCACAGAAAAAAGAGCTGCAAGAGGAGACGAATCAATGAGATGAACAGGAGACGAAAGAACTGGAGAAAGACAGAGACATCAAGAGTCAAGGAGACAATGAGTCAAGGAGACAATGAGAAGAAAGAAAAAAGATGGGGTGGCACCATTCCCAGGTGTCTATGTCTTATGTTGTCAGTATGAATGGGAGGATGTTGGACCGTTTCCCCCTCCGTCTGGGGGCTCCGGCGGCGCCGGGGGCGCCCGTGGAGGTACGGTGGGGCCCTGGCCCGGCTCGGAGGGCCGGCCCCCGTCTACTGGATGGCCGGTGGAGGGACGCGGGTGTCTTATCAGGGCCGGCTTTGCTGGTCCTGCTTCCTGGCTTCGGCCTCTTCTCCCCCTCCTTCCCCTCCCTGTTTTTATGGCATTAATCACATGCACTCAACACCAGGGGCGGGAGGGGGTCCCACATCACCCGCGCTCCCTCACCGGCCTGGGATAGGTGGGTCGGGGTACCCGGGCCCGGCGGGGCTCGCCGTGCAGCCTGGGGTGCCTTCTGGCAGTGCTGGACCCCCCCGGGGAGGGGGAAACGGTGCGTGATTGTGTGTCTGTGTCAGTGAGAATGCGGTATGGAAGGGTCCTGCCATGGAGGATTTGAGCCTCCATTGGCAGGACATCAAAACTTAATAATAAAAAAAACAAATGATAAAGATCAGTCCGCTGAGCATCTGTTCTGTAATGTTAATATTACGGTGTCATGTTAAGCCATATCTCCTGGGATTATTACAATATAACTGAATGTATTTACACAGAAACAGGTTTGATGTGAACTGGATACTAGATATCTCTCATAATTTTCGCTAACTTCATTTTTATTTTGCTCATGTTTATGCAACTCTTGGGGCCACATTTTCTCTGGTTAGCATGTTTTAGCCACAATATTGTTGACTTACAGATTATAACAACCATTGCAACAGCAGCTGAGTGTCTGTCATTTCTGAAATAAGCCCCGAAATGTGGTCCATCATTGTTACAAGAGGGGAGGGAAAAGCAGGAGTTCTTGTGGTTGAGGAAAGAAAAAGTTCTCTGATATCTGCAGAGAAGCTGAGATGACAACAGGTCTGTCTGAGGGAGCACGACGGACCGATACCGACGCTGAATGATCACAAGAACTCATCTGGGCTCAAACAGAACCTTTAAGGAAGCTTCAGAATGAGGAGATGTCGATTTCGATAAACAGAAATAAACACTGATGGAAACTTTAGATTTCTGATTCTGAAATGATGCTATCTATTAAGAAGTACAACCAACATGCATTACATGGATGTTTGTTCATGCAGTAGAAGAAGAACAAAATGAATCAAAACGTTTCCTGAAAGCAGCGTTTACTAGAACCGAGATCATTTTGAGTTGACTCTTTGCAGAAGCAGCACCTTCTAACGTTCAAGAACAGTCTGTTATATATGATATATTACCTATGATCATTTAATATTAACAGGGAGCAAGAAAAGACATGCTGTTCAAGGCTGGAAAGACGTCCCAAAGATGTATTTCAGTGGATCAGACACATTGTAGCTGCTGAATGAGGGTGCTGCATGTTAGAATAAGGAATTGGTCTACTCATGTTCCTGGTGATCTTTCACTGTTCACTTACGTTTCAGGGAATGAGAAAGTTCTGTGTGGAGGGGCAGCGGGACTTTAGGGAGTATTTTAACACAAGACCTAAGTGTCATGGGCAGCACTAGAGGAGACTCGAGGTCTAAATGTGAACAATGCACCGTTCATAATCACTGACAGAACCAAAGTTACAACTTTCTATGTGAGCTCACGATGACACGAGTCTCAAAATCAGCGCCTCAGACGAACAGTTGCTGCTGATGTGTTGTGGCTTGGACAGATCGCAGCTAGTCCTCAGAGGAGAACAGCTATGAGAGGTTTTATTGTGGAGGAGGGGTATTTTTAAGGTTGAGGTTGTGTGTAATAGTAATTAGGGTGGAGGTTGAGTTAAAGAATCTAAGAAACATGGTTTCATAGATGCAGCAGCTCATTGAGCTCCCTAGAAGAGGCCAGAGTGTGAGGAGGCGACTGGGAGGGAGATCCAGGAGCTGCAGTATGAAGGTGTGGACTGATGAAGAGGAGGTTACCTGAGAGGGGGAAGAGGGCGAGGATCTGGCTGGACCCCGCGCAGCTGCCGCAGGTTCCACCACAGACTCACTGGGCTCCTCCCCACTCATAGCAGTATCTACAAAAGCAAGCGATCCCATTCATCAGCCTTACTTAAAGTATAAAAGTAAAAGTAATGTAAGGGGGAAAAAAGCCATTAAGGACAAAAGCCATTGAAAATTAATGCATCTTAGTATAATGCAAATATATTAAAGAACCATATATGTGTACTATTGAGCATTAACATGTGTTTCAGAGAGCAGGAGATATGATGACTAGTTGCATATAAATATTGTAATGGTGCAAAAAGTCAAACTTCAGAGGCATGTTATCATTTATCCTAACCTTTATTGGAATGTACATCCAAGTTTAGTTGCAGGAATCTGAGGGAACGGATGTAAGAACAAAACTGGACAAGAACATCTGAAACAACCACAACCAAATTCACTCTATCCGGATGGAGCAATTTAACTGGATAGTTTTTTTTAAAGGCCGAAATGAAATAGAGTAACGAGGCTGTTTTTAAAATGTAAGGAGTAAAAAGTACAGATAATTGCGTGAAAATGTAAGGAGTAAAAGTAAAAAGTCGTCTGAAAAATAATTACTCCAGTGAAGTATAGATAACCAAAATGTATACTTAAGTAAGGTAACAAAGTATTTGTACGAAGCATACAAAGTGATTTTTATTTTCTTGGCTGTTATTGGTGGTGCTGTTTCAGCACATGCTGTCCCGTTTACTTCACGTCTGCCTGGCTCTCAAATGAAGATCCAGTGCCGGGGCTGAAAACTAACGCGTGTGGTCAGAGGAGGCTGGAGACCTCTGAACACGTGCTGATCTCGCATCTTCCTCTCATTACATCCGCCATATGAAAACCAATGTCAGCGATGAGCTAGTTAGAGAAGCATGTAATCCAAGCCCGCTTACTTGATAAGTAATCAGTTACAACACAAAGTAACTGATGTTCTTTTGCTGACTGCTGGATAGAGAAAAGACTTTGAGTTGTTCATATATTTTCCTCCTGCTCTGTAAGCTTCAAAAAGCTGTCAATAACCCTTTTAAAACCCTGGCAATAACCCGGATTTGCACGGCCATGTAAACGCCAATAACCCTTTTGAATAACCCGAATTTGCTCATATTCCGGTTTTTAAAAACCCGAATATGACCCCTGGGTTACTCGTTTTAAAACCCAAATATTCGGTCATGTAAACGCCAAACAGAATATCCCCATCAAACGGAACATGAATTTGTTTTCTGCACATGCTCTGTTCACAAGGAATCCTGGTCTTTTTTTTTTTTTTTTTTCTGGTCTTTTGAGTCCAGGAAGTTCTTCTAAACACGGTGAAACGCAAGACCACGTCACACTTTTGGAGTGAGGAGGAGACTAATCACTTCATAAATGTAATGAAGAATATGAACATTTTGGCATTTGTAGACAGTAGAAAGTACGGGGATAGCGATATTTACAAGAAGGTGAGCGAAAAGTTGCGCGAAGCAGCATTTGTTTTGAATTTGGATACAGGAAGACGAAGCGGAAATGGCGGGAATTGCGTCATGATGTTCTCCGTGCGTCACTGGTTTTATCCAGATATCCCGAATGATTAATTACCATGTAAACGGAATATTCCGAATGTTTCAGTAACCGGAATATTAGCAATAACCTGAATTTTGACTGCATGTAAACATAGTCATTGTCGTTGCCCACACGACTGGGCCGTGCCCTGCCGGGCCTCATGGCTGCAGGCCGTGGTTACTCACGCCCAGGCAAGGGGGACGAGGAGGACATGACATTTATATCTGTAAAAAATGTTATAATGCAAACTGTAGATGCTGCAAGGTAAAAGCTGAAGGTCCACAGAGTAAAAAACCAAAATCCCAAACTACAATAAAGAGTGTGAGTGACTGTCGTTCCTGTTCTGAGTAGCCGTCCACTTGTCTCATCGAGCTAAATGTCTCTGCAGGGAAGAAAAATCACTGATGAAACAGTTTGGACTCCGTGCAATCTGGAGACAGGAGACAGGATGTGTTTCAAATATCTAAAATGTCAAACATGAGTCGGCATCAGAGACGGGGATGAAGGCATCTCTTGTTTTAGTTGCTCAGTGAAAAGTTCAGGCCTAAAAAACCAACACAAGTTTTGACACCCAGGTTCAAATGTACCATAAATAAGGAAATATTACTAAAAGAGGAAGGATATCCATCTGCATCATGAAACTCAGGTCTGTGAAGATTATTTGGTTTATATTTTACTCAGCTTTTGATAACAAGCTGGATCTGACTGCTGGCAGACAAGATTGTGCATGGTGTGGTCTTCCCAGGGAGATTCTCTCTGGCAGCCCCGTCATGAACAGATCTTCTGGAAACATCTGGAACTTGGAGTACGGCAGCTTGGCTGCTTCAGGAAGACTTCAGCCGGGGAAGAGGAGATCATGTGTTTATTGATTTAAATCAAAAGTCAGGCTCTCATATTTAGTGTGTTTGGCCTGATTTCAATGAGCGACCACAAAATGATCTTCTATGCAGTAAGTCTGATTTTTAAGTTCTGGGAGCATATACTGTATTTAAAGCACGCTTAAAATCCTTCAGTTTTCTGGGTTGCAACATCAGACAACGTTAGATGACTAATTATGTAGTGCTTGCAAGCAACCATCATCCAACATCTAGTCAACGTCACCTTAAAGTTTGAATGACCTGACTGTTTTATTGCGCTTTATATGTTTTATCATGTGCTTTATAATGCAGTGCACCTCGCGGTCCACAAAATACGGTATTCACCGATGCTCAGGTTAATTAATCACCATCAATACTTTTCCCTCAATGACAGGTTTCATATCCTGTTTGTCATATCCAAATAAACACACAAATAAATCTCCACTCATTTGATGAAATCAGCCCCACAATGAGGCAAATATCAACAGTGAAACAACATCCATATTCAGTACTCGAGTTGTAAAAAAAAATCAGGGGGGATGGTGGATTTTATCATATGGGGACAGATCATTTGTGCTGATTACAAATAATATAATATATTACAAATAATAGCAGTGACCAAAACACCTGCAGAAATTCTGCAGGAATGACATAGCAGCAGTTAAATGCAGCCTTCTGTAAGCTTTAAATATCCACTGGGCTTACATCAAATACATCAAAACACAACAATAAAAAACAGTTTTCTGAACTTATCAATATGACTCTGTCCTTCACAGGATAAGTAAAATGAATCACTGCAAAAACTCAAAATCTTAACAAGAATATTTGTCTTATTTCTAGTTAAAATGTCTCATTTTAGTAAAAAAATCTCATTACACTTAAAACAAGACTCATCACTGGAAAAAACAACAATTTTCACCTGTTTCAAGTAGATTTTCACTGGAAATAAGTAGAAAAATCTGCCAGTGGAACAAGATTTTTTTGCTTGTAATGAGAATATAAATCTTGTCCCACTGGCAGATTTTCCTACTTATTTCATGTGAAAATGTACTTGAAACAGGTGAAAATTGTCACATTTTTCTCGTGTTATTTTTCTGGTGATGACTCTAAATGTTGAAATAGCAGTAAAACCACATACATTGATGAAATGACATAAGGGATGGAAAGGGGGGATGGCAGTTTTACAGGGGGATGATTTTGACCGTTTTTATTTCAGGGGGGAAGCCATCCCCCCTCATCCCCCCTCAACTCCAGTACTTTCCATACGGGAACATATTCCCCCATCTGGGAGGATGTATGTTTATGTGACGCTGAGCTGTGGAGTCACTGAGCTTCACTGTAACTTTCTGTGTTACCAGAAGTTTGACAAACATTTGTACACGAGACTAAATGCTCCTGAAATGATTGATGGAGAGATGCAGCACTTCATGTCTGATTCTGGAGGGAGAATGTCAGAGGGTCAACTACCCTGTTACGTCACAAACTTCACTCAAGAAACGCCTCATCTGCAATATTGTGCTGCAAAAACCACAAGTATTGTCTGCTGAGTTACTGGGGGGTCTGGTCTGGTTTGATTTAAACCTGCATGTCTGAACATCATAAACATTTACTGTAAATAGCAGTGAAAGATATGATCAGTATTTCAGCGTAAAACTCTGATCGATGTCATCAATCACTAAATAAAAGGAAAATAAATCCAGTTTCACCATCAAAGTAATGTGAATATCAAACATTCCTCCCAGTTCAGAGAGAATGTCCATGTGTGTGAATCCTCCGTTATAATGACATGTTTATGAACCTCATGTCTGCATGTGAAAGATCTCATTTGGTGCTTTTAACATGTGTTACATTTTTAATATCTTTAAAATCTGTAAAGGTTCAAATCACATTTATTGACATCTTCATCTCATGGATTATTGTTAAAAGCTAACTTGTGTTTGTTCAGTGGTGGGTGTTGCATCATAAGGAGGTTCAGCGGTCACAAAGGCGAACATTCTAGAATCCGGTGCCTATAAAAACCAGCATGGAACTCTGCACTGATCTGTAGTATCTTGTACCTTCAAGACGCTGCCTGTCGCGAGCTTCTCTGGTGAAAACGACGTCTAAGACTCAGAAAACACCACAGAAAACGCTGCAGAACCTCTCACGAACATTTGATCCACTTCTTTCTGTGCTCATTGTGGAAATGGCTTTTAGAGGACGTCCAACAACGAGACCGGGATTTGTGAGCTCTGCCAACGACGGCGCTCAATCCCAGGTCTCGGACGGTCTCGGCCAACTCCAAATGGAGGAAGAAGACTGCAAAGCAGAAAACGATTTCCTGTCCGACTACAACAACAAGCTCCATCTTAAAGTTGTTGAGCTTGAGGAGGAATTGAGCATATTTTTGATGATAAACCAGAACCTGTACTCACAAAGAACTGAACTGGAAGAGCAGGTCCAGCAGCTGCAGGAGGAGAATAAGGCCCTCAGCCAGACAAAGAGAAACAACAAGAATCTGGGCCTTAAAGTTGTTGAACTTGAGGAGGAAATGGGCAGATTTTTGCTGATAAACCAGAACATGTTCTCCCACAGAACTGAACTGGAAGAGCAGGTCCAGCAGCTGCAGGAGGAGAACAAAGCCCTCCGTGAGACAAATAAAAAACTGTCCAAAATGGAGATTAACCATGATGAAAAGATGAAACAGGCAAGATCATGGTTAAAGCTGAAGGAGGCTGTAACGCAACTGAAAACTGAAAAACAGCTGTTGAAGGAAAAGGAGGAAGAGGTTGCAAATGAAAAAAGGATACTGGAAGAAAGTAAGAAGCAGTATCGGGGGATGACATCCAAAGTAGAGAATGATGAGAACATCCTCAAAGAGAAACAGCAAGGTTTGGAGGAAGAGATGAGGAAAGTTACTGAGAAGAACAGAGACCTCCAAAAACAGAAAGATGAACTGGAAAATGAGAAAAAGAAAGTGGAAGAGGTCAAAAGACAGGCTGAAGAAATGAAACAAGCAATCGAGAGGGAGATGGAGTATGTGAAAGATAAGAAAAATGACTTGGTAAGACAAGGATGGCAAATGTGTGAGGACAAGAAAACACATAAGATGGAAATAGAAGCTTTCCAAGCAGCAAAAGCTGATCTGCAGGAGAAAAGTAAAGACCTGCAACTGCTGTGGCGAACGATGAACGAGGAAAAGGCCCAGATAAGATCGATGAAGGTACAAGAAAAGGAAAATTCTCTAAAAGTACAGAAAGAGAAGAAGAGGCTCTTGAGAGAGAGAATGTTCTCAAGAGACTACAGGAAAGAACTGGAAATGGTACTGAAGGAACTGGAGATGGAAAAGACACGAATCTTTGGCAGCACACAAGGCAAGGCCAGACAAGGCAAGTTTATTTGTGTAGCACAATTCAACACAACGTAATTCAAAGTGCTCTACATCAACATTAAAAGTGGCAAGACACAATTAAAACATAAATAACAAATAAAATGAAATAAAATGATAAGAAAAGAGGTAAAATAATAGAAAGCACAAGTTGTTAAAAAGTAAGGGCAGTAGAGTACAGCAGGTACACATCATATTCTTAAAATGGCAAGAATTACGTTTCTATACGGTCAAAACGTACAAAGACCGGGTCAAATACATTATTACAAAAGTAATCTGTCACAATTCGTACGGTGAATTAAACCAATTTGACAATTCTATGCCACAATGCCTGTTTCCAGGTCTTATTTCACACAACAGACGGGAATTACGTTTCTATGCGGTCAAAACTTACAAAGACCGGGTCAAATACAGTATTAGAAAGAAATCTGTGCCGTTTCGTGCGGTAAATCAAATCAATTTGACAATTCTACGTCAAAAAACCTGCATTCAGGGCTTATCCATAACTTTGCGCAGTTTTCAAAAGGTATTTAATTTGAGAGTACGCTTAAATAACAAATAAAATTAAAGCTGCAAGCAGCGATGAACGGGCCCTCGCACTCACGGCCACCGCCCCCATAAGCATATCAGAAATGACACCACCCACGACTTCCTATGTCAAAACATTCAAAAGTTATAGCAGAAAAAAGGGACAACCAATCAGAAGAAGGGGCGGGGCTAATTAAGGCCAACAAAGCTTAAGGACTCATTACAGAATCCCATGACACCACCCACAACTTCCTATGTCAAACCATTCAAAAGTTATGGCAGAGAAAAGTATTCTAGGGGGCGCTGTTGAGCCGTTAGGCCACGCCCATTAATGCAAACCATGAAATATCAAATTTATCGCCAAGCCTGGCTTGCATGCAAAATTTGGTGACTTTTGGAGAACTATCAAATATGGACCAATCAGATTTCAAAATGGCCGACTTCCTGTTCGGTTTCGGCCATGGCTCCAAGAGACTTTTCTTTAAGTTGTGCCATGATACAGGTGTGTAGCGATTTTCGTGCATGTACGTCAAACCGTATTGTGGGGCTTGAGGCACAAAGTTTTCCAGGGGGCGCTGTTGAGCCATTTTGCCACGCCCATTAATCCAAACCATGAAACATCAAATTTATCGCCAGGCCTGCCTTGCATGCAAAATATGGTGACTTTTGGGGAACTATCAAATATGGACCAATCAGATGAAGGGGGGCCGCGCCTTTTGGCGTCTAGCGTCGCCACGGTAACACTTTTGAAAGAGAAAAGTAATGCGTGTAGTCGCAGGATAGAGACGCACATTTTGATGTATAACACATCTGGGTTCACGATACGGTTCGGGCCGTATTAATTCTCGAAGGAATGGCATATATTGCTCCAAAATTACGCGATTAATTCAGAATGTTCAAAATGGCCGACTTCCTGTTCGGTTTCGGCCATGGCGCCAAGAGACTTTTCTTTTAGTTGCGACATGATACAGGTGTGTACCGATTTTCGTTCATGTACGTCAAACCGTATTGTGGGGCTTGAGGCGCAACGTTTTTTCTATCTGAACCAATCAGATGAAGGGTGGGCGCACTTTTTGGCGTCTAGCGTCGCCACGGTAACGCTTTTGAAAGAGAAAACTAATGCGTGGTGTCGGAGGATGGAGACGCACATTTTTATGTATAACACACCTGGGTGCACGTTACGGTTCGGGCCGTATTAACTGCCGAAGGAAGGCATCAATTTCGCCAAAATGACGCGATTAATTCAAAATGGCCGACTTCCTGTTCGTTTTCTCGACATGACGCCCAGAGACTTTTCTTTAAGTTGTGTACTGATACAGGTGTGTACAGATTTTCGTGCATGTACGACAAACCGCATTGTGGGGCTTGAGGCACAAAGTTTTCTAGGGGGCGCTGTTGAGCCGTTAGGCCACGCCCATTAATGCAAACCATTAAATATCAAATTTTTCGCCAGACCTGGCTTGCATGCAAAATTTGGTGACTTTTTGGGCACGTTTAGGGGGGCAAAAAGGCCTTCCTTTTGTCAGAACAATAAGAAGAAGAAGAAGAAGAAGAATTCCTGCAATTACAATAGGGCCTTCGCACTGCAAGTGCTCGGGCCCTAATGAAATAAAATGATAAGAAAAGAGGTAAAATAATAAAAAGCACAAGTTGTTAAAAAATAAGGGCAGTAGAGTCCAGCAGGTAAGTATTTAATTTAGGAGTACGCTTCAGTAAACAGTAATGTTTTTAGGCCTGATTTAAAGGATCTACAGTTGGAGCAGACCTCAGGTCTACAGGAAGTTTGTTCCACCGGTGAGGAGCAGAATAACTGAACGCTGCCTCACCTTGCTTGGTTCTGGTTCTGGAACCACAACAAACCAGATCCAGATGAACCTCAGGGGTCTGGGAGCTTCATAGGAACTAACAGATCAACCATGTATTTTGGTCCAAGACCATTCAGGTCTTTGTAGACCAGCAGTAAGATTTTAAACTCTATCCTTTGACTCACTGGAAGCCAGTGTACTGATTTCATGACCGGTGTAATGTGGTCCAGTTTACTGGTGTTTGTAAGGACTCTCAGCGTTCTGGATCAGCTGCAGCTGCCTGATAGATTTCTTGTTAAGGCTTGTAAAGATGCCATTGCAATAATCCAACCTACTGAAAATGAGTGCATGGATAAGTTTTTCCGTGTCTTGTTTAGACAGAATCCCCTTAATTCTAGCAATGTTTTTCAGGTGGTAATAGGCAGATTTAGTGATAAACTTTAGATGGCTGTTGAAGTTCAGGTCTGAGTCAATAATTACACCAAGATTTCTGGCTTGATTTGTAGCTGTCAATGACATAGAGTCAAGGTGATGTTTTCCCTTTCACTTTTAGGGCCAAAAATGATCACCTCTGTTTTTTCTGCATTTAGATGGAGAACATTCTGGCACACAAGACACACAAGACCAAGAGTGTGCAGAACTCAAGAGAGAGGTGGAAAACGAGAAGGAAAAGGAAGCCGCACAGAAAAAAGAGCTGCAAGAGGAGACGAATCAATGAGATGAACAGGAGACGAAAGAACTGGAGAAAGCGCTTGGGCGTCTCCGGGTCTCCCCGGGGGGGCTGGGCCGTGGACGTGGGGGCCCCACTCGGAGGGCCCGGCCCTGGGTGTCTATGTCTTATGTTGTCAGTATGAATGGGAGGATGTTGGACCGTTTCCCTCCGTCTGGGGGCTCCGGCGGCGCCGGGGGCGCCCGTGGAGGTACGGTGGGGCCCTGGCCCGGCTCGGAGGGCTGGCTCCCGTCTACTGGATGGCCGGTGGGGGGACGCGGGTGTCTTATCAGGGCCGGCTTTGCTGGTCCTGCCTCCTGGCTTCGGCCTCTTCTCCCCCTCCTTCCCCTCCCTGTTTTTATGGCATTAATCACATGCACTCAACACCAGGGGCGGGAGGGGGTCCCACATCACCCGCGCTCCCTCACCGGCCTGGGATACGTGGGTCGGGGTACCCGGGCCCGGCGGGGCTCGCCGTGCAGCCTGGGGTGCCTTCTGGCAGTGCTGGACCCCCCCGGGGAGGGGGAAACGGTGCGTGATTGTGTGTCTGTGTCGGTGAGAATGCGGTATGGAAGGGTCCTGCCATGGAGGATTTGAGCCTCCATTGGCAGGCCATCAAAACTAAATAATAAAAATAAAAAATGATAAAGATCAGTCCGCTGAGCATCTGTTCTGTAATGTTAATATTACGGTGTCATGTTAAGCCATATCTCCTGGGATTATTACAATATAACTGAATGTATTTACACAGAAACAGGTTTGATGTGAACTGGATACTAGATATCTCTCATAATTTTCGCTAACTTCATTTTTATTTTGCTCATGTTTATGCAACTCTTGGGGCCACATTTTCTCTGGTTAGCATGTTTTAGCCACAATATTGTTGACTTACAGATTATAACAACCATTGCAACAGCAGCTGAGTGTCTGTAATTTCTGAAATAAGCCCTGAAATGTGGTCCATCATTGTTACAAGAGGGGAGGGAAAAGCAGGAGTTCTTGTGGTTGAGGAAAGAAAAAGTTCTCTGATATCTGCAGAGAAGCTGAGATGACAACAGGTCTGTCTGAGGGAGCACGACGGACCGATACCGACGCTGAATGATCACAAGAACTCATCTGGGCTCAAACAGAACCTTTAAGGAAGCTTCAGAATGAGGAGATGTCGATTTCGATAAACAGAAATAAACACTGATGGAAACTTTAGATTTCTGATTCTGAAATGATGCTATCTATTAAGAAGTACAAACAACATGCATTACATGGATGTTTGTTCATGCAGTAGAAGAAGAACAAAATGAATCAAAACGTTTCCTGAAAGCAGCGTTTACTAGAACCGAGATCATTTTGAGTTGATTCTTTGCAGAAGCAAGCACCTTCTAACGTTCAAGAACAGTCTGTTATATATGATATATTACCTATGATCATTTAATATTAACAGGGAGCAAGAAAAGACATGCTGTTCAAGGCTGGAAAGACGTCCCAAAGATGTATTTCAGTGGATCAGACACATTGTAGCTGCTGAATGAGGGTGCTGCATGTTAGAATAAGGAATTGGTCTACTCATGTTCCTGGTGATCTTTCACTGTTCACTTACGTTTCAGGGAATGAGAAAGTTCTGTGTGGAGGGGCAGCGGGACTTTAGGGAGTATTTTAACACAAGACCTAAGTGTCATGGGCAGCACTAGAGGAGACTCGAGGTCTAAATGTGAACAATGCACCGTTCATAATCACTGACAGAACCAAAGTTACAACTTTCTATGTGAGCTCACGATGACACGAGTCTCAAAACCAGCGCCTCAGACGAACAGTTGCTGCTGATGTGTTGTGGCTTGGACAGATCGCAACTAGTCCTCAGAGGAGAACCGCTATGAGAGGTTTTATTGTGGAGGAGGGGTATTTTTAAGGTTGAGGTTGTGTGTAATAGTAATTAGGGTGGAGGTTGAGTTAAAGAATCTAAGAAACATGGTTTCATAGATGCAGCAGCTCATTGAGCTCCCTAGAAGAGGCCAGAGTGTGAGGAGGCGACTGGGAGGGAGATCCAGGAGCTGCAGTATGGAGGTGTGGACTGATGAAGAGGAGGTTACCTGAGAGGGGGAAGAGGGCGAGGATCTGGCTGGACCCCGCGCAGCTGCCGCAGGTTCCACCACAGACTCACTGGGCTCCAGTGGTGGACAGTAACGGAGTAAATTTACTTGAGTACTGTACTTAAGTACATATCCAGAGGATTTGTACTTTACTTGAGTATTAGATTTCTTTGGTACTTATTACTCTTACTTGAATACATTTCCAAGACAAATATTTTTACTTTTACTCGAGTAAATTTCTAGGAAGGCTGAAAAGTACTCGTTACTTTCAGGTCTGCTCTTTTATCTTCTTCCCTAAAATCCTATTTTTAGACGGATATTGGGAGACAGGCACAGAGACAGACATTGGGAGACAGTTTGTTATGCTCTATATTGCTATATTGTGCTGGTACATGTCCTTCCTGTAAAGTTAAGTGACTTCAACATTGAGTTATTGAAAGCAGAGATGTAGTTTTTTGTAAACAGTGGTCTATGAGGGGGATCCAGACTTAGTTGGATGGTGCAGGTTCATTTGGTTTCAGTCCATGATTGTTAATAAACTCTGCATCATCTGCTGTCCTCTTATGATGCCATTCATTTGATTTGTTTTTGGTGTTTCTGCAGGTTTTATATAACATTGTGGTTCTAAAAGCAGCACAACAGTGCAGCTGGTTTCAAAGAGTTAATTCTCAGAAACAATAGTTAAAAGATCCTTAAATTAATTTAGAAAAAATATAGTAATTTACTGATGTGGAAAATAAGAAATTTACTCTTACTCTTACTCTTACTTTTACTGAAAGTAAATTTAAAAGCATTTACTTTTGTATACTTAAGTACCTTTAAAAGCAAGTACTTTTCTACTCTTACTCGAGTAATATTTTGACTGAGCTACTTTTACTTGTAACAGAGTAAATTTTGACCAGTAGTATTTGTACTCTTACTCAAGTACTGGGGTCGAGTACTCTGTCCACCTCTGCTGGGCTCCTCCCCACTCATAGCAGTATCTACAAAAGCAAGCGATCCCATTCATCAGCCTTACTTAAAGTATAAAAGTAAAAGTAATGTAAGGGGGAAAAAGCCATTAAGGACAAAAGACATTGAAAGTTAATGCATCTTAGTATAATGCAAATATATTAAAGAACCACATATGTGTACTATTGAGCATTAACATGTGTTTCAATTTCAATTTTCAATTTCAATTTTATTTATATAGCGTCTAATACAACAGAGTTGTCTCTAGACGCTTTACAGAGACCCATACCCAGAACATGACCCCCGAGCAGTTATTACATAAACAATGGCAGGTAAAAACTCCCCTAGTGGGAGAAAAAACCTTAAGCCAAACAGTGGCAAGGAAAAACTCCCCTTTAGGAGGGAAGAAACCTTGAGCAGGACCTGGATCATAAGGGGGGACCCTCCTGCCGAGGGCCAGACTGGTGGGTCAGGGACGGCAACAGCACAGCAGGCAGGTGGAAGCAGCAACGGGATGACCAGGGGTGGGGACCGCAGGCCAGCACGCAGCTCCCGAAGCTCTGGCCCAATCAGCAAGTCCCAGGTTGGGGTGCAGGGTCAGGGAAAGACTTGTGCTCCGTAATGCAAGCTACAAGCCACCCACGACCACCTGCAGGACAAAAGAGAGAAAAGGGAGGAGAAGGGGGGGCCAGCAACGGGATGACCAGGGGTGGGGACCGCAGGCCAGCATGCAGCTCCCGAAGCTCCGGCCCAATCAGCAAGTCCCAGTTTGGGGTGCAGGGTCAGGGAAAGACTTGTGCTCCGTAATGCAAGCTACAAGCCACCCACGACCACCTGCAGGTTCCGGTGTCCGGCAAAGGATGCTGCAACATGGACAAAAGAGAGAAAAGGGAGGAGAAGGGGGGGCCAGCACAAGAAACTACAGGAGCGACTCTGACACACTAAAGTTTACACTACCTAGATATTTACCAACACCAGCTAGAGGTTTACTAAACACTAACTATAGGCTTTACTAAACAGAAATGTTTTAAGTTTAGTTTTAAAGGTGGAGGTGGTGTCAGCCTCCTTAACCCAGATTGGAAGTTGGTTCCATAGTAGTGGCGCCTGATAGCAGAACGCCCGCCCTCCAAATCTACATTTAGATACTCTAGGAACTACGAGTAAACCTGCACTCTGAGAACGGAGAGCTCTGACAGGAACATAAGGCACTATCAGGTCTTGCAAATAATGCGGAGCTAAGCCGTTTTGGGCTTTATACGCAAGTAATAAAATTTTAAATTGGATTCTGAATTTTACGGGTAACCAATGGAGCGACGCTAACACTGGAGAGACGTGGTCTCTCCTGCTAATTCCTGTCAGTACTCGTGCTGCTGCATTCTGGATCAGCTGGAGCCTATTCAGCAAATTACTTGGACATCCTGCTAACAACACATTACAGTAATCTAGTCTAGAAGATACAAACGCATGAACTAGTTTTTCTGCATCACTCTGCGAGAGGATTTTCCTAATCTTTGCAATATTACGGAGATGGAAAAAGGCTATTTTACAAACCTGATTGACATATGGTTTAAACGACAAATCCTGATCGAAAATAACACCAAGGTTTCTCACAGTTGCACTGGAAGCCATCGCAACACCATCTAATCCCTTCCTAAGATGCTCTGGACCAAGAATGATAACCTCTGTTTTATCTGAATTTAAGAGGTTTCAGAGAGCAGGAGATATGATGACTAGTTGTCTATAGGTATTGTAAAGTCAAACTTCAGAGGCATGTTATCATTTATCCTAACCTTTACTGGAATGTACATCCAAGTTTAGTTGCAGGAATCTGAGGGAACGGATGTAAGAACAAAACTGGACAAGAACATCTGAAACAACCACAACCAAATTCACTCTATCCGGATGGAGCAATTTAACTGGATAGTTTTTTTTAAAGGCCGAAATGAAATAGAGTAACGAGGCTGTTTTTAAAATGTAAGGAGTAAAAAGTACAGATAATTGCGTGAAAATGTAAGGAGTAAAAGTAAAAAGTCGTCTGAAAAATAATTACTCCAGTGAAGTATAGATAACCAAAATGTATACTTAAGTAAGGTAACGAAGTATTTGTACGAAGCATACAAAGTGATTTTTATTTTCTTGGCTGTTATTGGTGGTGCTGTTTCAGCACATGCTGTCCCGTTTACTTCACGTCTGCCTGGCTCTCAAATGAAGATCCAGTGCCGGGGCTGAAAACTAACGCGTGTGGTCAGAGGAGGCTGGAGACCTCTGAACACGTGCTGATCTCGCATCTTCCTCTCATTACATCCGCCATATGAAAACCAATGTCAGCGATGAGCTAGTTAGAGAAGCATGTAATCCAAGCCCGCTTACTTGATAAGTAATCAGTTACTACACAAAGTAACTGATGTTCTTTTGCTGACTGCTGGATAGAGAAAAGACTTTGAGTTGTTCATATATTTTCCTCCTGCTCTGTAAGCTTCAAAAAGCTGTCAATAACCCTTTTAAAACCCTGGCAATAACCCGGATTTGCACGGCCATGTAAACGCCAATAACCCTTTTGAATAACCCGAATTTGCTCATATTCGGGTTTTTAAAAACCCGAATATGACCCCTGGGTTACTCCTTTTAAAACCCAAATATTCGGTCATGTAAACGCCAAACAGAATATCCCCATCAAACGGAACATGAATTTGTTTTCTGCACATGCTCTGTTCACAAGGAATCCTGGTCTTTTTTTTTTTTTTTTTTTCTGGTCTTTTGAGTCCAGGAAGTTCTTCTAAACACGGTGAAACGCAAGACCACGTCACACTTTTGGAGTGAGGAGGAGACTAATCACTTCATAAATGTAATGAAGGATATGAACATTTCTGCATTTGTAGACAGTAGAAAGTACGGGGATAGCGAGATTTACAAGAAGGTGAGCGAAAAGTTGCGCGAAGCAGCATTTGTTTTGAATTTGGAAACAGGAAGAAGAAGCGGAAATGGCGGGAATTGCGTCATGATGTTCTCCGTGCGTCACTGGTTTTATCCAGATATCCCGAATGATTAATTACCATGTAAACGGAATATTCTGAATGTTTCAGTAACCGGAATATTAGCAATAACCTGAATTTTGACTGCATGTAAACATAGTAATTGTCGTTGCCCACACGACTGGGCCGTGTCCTGCCGGGCCTCATGGCTGCAGGCCGTGGTTACTCACGCCCAGACAAGGGGGACGAGGAGGACATGACATTTATATCTGTAAAAAATGTTATAATGCAAACTGTAGATGCTGCAAGGTAAAAGCTGAAGGTCCACAGAGTAAAAAACAAAAATCCCAAACTACAATAAAGAGTGTGAGTGACTGTCGTTCCTGTTCTGAGTAGCCGTCCACTTGTCTCATCGAGCTAAATGTCTCTGCAGGGAAGAAAAATCACTGATGAAACAGTTTGGACTCCGTGCAATCTGGAGACGGGAGACAGGATGTGTTTCAAATATCTAAAATGTCAAACATGAGTACCAGTATCGGAGACGGGGATGAAGGCATCTCTTGTTTTAGTTGCTCAGTGAAAAGTTCAGGCCTAAAAAACCAACACGAGTTTTGACACCCAGGTTCAAATGTACCATAAATAAGGAAATATTACTAAAAGAGGAAGGATATCCATCTGCATCATGAAACTCAGGTCTGTGAAGATTATTTGGTTTATATTTTACTCAGCTTTTGATAACAAGCTGGATCTGACTGCTGGCAGACAAGATGGTGCATGGTGTGGTCTTCCCAGGGAGATTCTCTCTAGCAGCCCCGTCATGAACAGATCTCCTGGAAACATCAGGAACTTGGAGTACGGCAGCTTGGCTGCTTCAGGAAGACTTCAGCCGGGTAAGAGGAGATCATGTGTTTATTGATTTAAATCAAAAGTCAGGCTCTCATATTTAGTGTGTTTGGCCTGATTTCAATGAGCAACCACAAAATGATCTTCTATGCAGTAAGTCTGATTTTTAAGTTCTGGGAGCATATACTGTATTTTTCGCACTATAAAGCACGCTTAAAATCCTTCAGTTTTCTGGGTTGCAACTTCAGACAACGTTAGATGACTAATTATGTAGTGCTTGCAAGCAACCATCATCCAAAATCTAGTCAACGTCACCTTAAAGTTTGAATGACCTGACTGTTTTATTGCGCTTTATATGTTTTATCATGTGCTTTATAATGCATTGCGCTTCGTGGTCCGCAAAATACGGTATTCCCCGATGCTCAGGTTAATTAATCACCATCAATACTTTTCACTCAATGACAGGTTTCATATCCTGTTTGTCATATCCAAATAAACACACAAATAAATCTCCACTCATTTGATGAAATCAGCCCCACAATCAAGTAAATATCAACAGTGAAACAACATCCATACGCAGTACTCGAGTTGTAAAAAAAATCAGGGGGGATGGTGGATTTTATCATATGGGGACAGATAATTTGTGCTGATTACAAATAATATAATATATTACAAATAATAGCACTGACCAAAACGCCTGCAGAAATACTGCAGGAATGACATAGCAGCAGTTAAATGCAGCCTTCTGTAAGCTTTAAATATCCACTGGGCTTACATCAAATACATCAAAACACAACAATAAAAAACAGTTTTCTGAACTTATCAATATGACTCTGTCCTTCACAGGATACGTAAAATGGATCACTGCAAAAACTCAAAATCTTAACAAGAATATTTGTCTTATTTCTAGTTAAAATGTCTCATTTTAGTAAAAAAAATCCCATTACACTTAAAACAAGACTCATCACTGGAAAAAACAACAATTTTCACCTGTTTCAAGTAGATTTTCACTTGAAATAAGTAGAAAAATCTGCCAGTGGAACAAGATTTTTTTGCTTGTAATAAGAAGATAAATCTTGTCCCACTGGCAGATTTTACTACTTATTTCAAGTAAAAATTTACTTGAAACAGGTGAAAATTGTCAAATATTTCTGGTGTTATTTTTCTGGTGATGACTCTAAATGTTGAAATAGCAGTAAAACCACATTCATTGATGAAATGACATAAGGGATGGAAAGGAAGGATGGCAGTTTAACAGGGGGGATGATTTGGACCGTTTTTATTTCAGGGGGGATGCCATCCCCCTCATCCCCCTCAACTCCAGTACTGTCCATACGGGAACATATTCCCCCATTTGGGAGGATGTATGTTTGTGTGACGCTGAGCTGTGGAGTCACTGGAGTTCACTGTGACTCTCTGTGTTACCAGAAGTTTGACAAACATTTGTAAACGAGACTAAATGCTCCTGAAACGATTCATGCAGAGATGCAGCACTTCATGTCTGATTCTGGAGGGAGAATGTCAGAGGGTCAACTACCCTGTTACGCCACAAACTTCACTCAAGAAACGCCTCATCTGCAATATTGTGCAGCAAAAACCACAAGTATTGTCTGCTGAGTTACTGGGGGGTCTGGTCTGGTTTGATTTAAACCTGCATGTCTGAACATCATAAACATTTACTGTAAATAGCAGTGAAAGATATGATCAGTATTTCAGCGTAAAACTCTGATCGATGTCATCAATCACTAAATAAAAGGAAAATAAATCCAGTTTCACCATCAAATAATGTGAATATCAAACATTCCTCCCAGTTCAGAGAGAATGTCCATGTGTGTGAATCCTCCGTTATAATGACATGTTTATGAACCTCATGTCTGCATGTGAAAGATCTCATTTGGTGCTTTTTAACATGTGTTACATTTTTAATATCTTTAAAATCTGTAAAGGTTCAAATCACATTTATTGACATCTTCATCTCATGGATTATTGTTAAAAGCTAACTTGTGTTTGTTCAGTGGTGGGTGTTGCATCATAAGGAGGTTCAGCGGTCACAAAGGCGAACATTCTAGAATCCGGTGCCTATAAAAACCAGCGTGGAACTCTGCACTGATCTGTAGTATCTTGTACCTTCAAGACGCTGCCTGTCGCGAGCTTCTCTGGTGAAAACGACGTCTAAGACTCAGAAAACACCACAGAAAACGCTGCAGAACCTCTCACGAACATTTGATCCACTTCTTTCTGTGCTCATTGTGGAAATGGCTTTTAGAGGACGTCCAACAACGAGACCGGGATTTGTGAGCTCTGCCAACGACGGCGCTCAATCCCAGGTCTCGGACGGTCTCGGCCAACTCCAAATGGAGGAAGAAGACTGCAAAGCAGAAAACGATTTCCTGTCCGACTACAACAACAAGCTCCATCTTAAAGTTGTTGAGCTTGAGGAGGAATTGAGCATATTTTTGATGATAAACCAGAACCTGTACTCACAAAGAACTGAACTGGAAGAGCAGGTCCAGCAGCTGCAGGAGGAGAATAAGGCCCTCAGCCAGACAAAGAGAAACAACAAGAATCTGGGCCTTAAAGTTGTTGAACTTGAGGAGGAAATGGGCAGATTTTTGCTGATAAACCAGAACATGTTCTCCCACAGAACTGAACTGGAAGAGCAGGTCCAGCAGCTGCAGGAGGAGAACAAAGCCCTCCGTGAGACAAATAAAAAACTGTCCAAAATGGAGATTAACCATGATGAAAAGATGAAACAGGCAAGATCATGGTTAAAGCTGAAGGAGGCTGTAACGCAACTGAAAACTGAAAAACAGCTGTTGAAGGAAAAGGAGGAAGAGGTTGCAAATGAAAAAAGGATACTGGAAGAAAGTAAGAAGCAGTATCGGGGGATGACATCCAAAGTAGAGAATGATGAGAACATCCTCAAAGAGAAACAGCAAGGTTTGGAGGAAGAGATGAGGAAAGTTACTGAGAAGAACAGAGACCTCCAAAAACAGAAAGATGAACTGGAAAATGAGAAAAAGAAAGTGGAAGAGGTCAAAAGACAGGCTGAAGAAATGAAACAAGCAATCGAGAGGGAGATGGAGTATGTGAAAGATAAGAAAAATGACTTGGTAAGACAAGGATGGCAAATGTGTGAGGACAAGAAAACACATAAGATGGAAATAGAAGCTTTCCAAGCAGCAAAAGCTGATCTGCAGGAGAAAAGTAAAGACCTGCAACTGCTGTGGCGAACGATGAACGAGGAAAAGGCCCAGATAAGATCGATGAAGGTACAAGAAAAGGAAAATTCTCTAAAAGTACAGAAAGAGAAGAAGAGGCTCTTGAGAGAGAGAATGTTCTCAAGAGACTACAGGAAAGAACTGGAAATGGTACTGAAGGAACTGGAGATGGAAAAGACACGAATCTTTGGCAGCACACAAGGCAAGGCCAGACAAGGCAAGTTTATTTGTGTAGCACAATTCAACACAATGTAATTCAAAGTGCTTTACATCAACATTAAAAGTGGCAAGACACAATTAAAACATAAATAACAAATAAAATGAAATAAAATGATAAGAAAAGAGGTAAAATAATAGAAAGCACAAGTTGTTAAAAAGTAAGGGCAGTAGAGTACAGCAGGTACACATCATATTCTTAAAATGGCAAGAATTACGTTTCTATACGGTCAAAACGTACAAAGACCGGGTCAAATACATTATTACAAAAGTAATCTGTCACAATTCGTACGGTGAATTAAACCAATTTGACAATTCTATGCCACAATGCCTGTTTCCAGGTCTTATTTCACACAACAGACGGGAATTACGTTTCTATGCGGTCAAAACTTACAAAGACCGGGTCAAATACAGCATTAGAAAGAAATCTGTGCCGTTTCGTGCGGTAAATCAAATCAATTTGACAATTCTACGTCAAAAAACCTGCATTCAGGGCTTATCCATAACTTTGCGCAGTTTTCAAAAGGTATTTAATTTGAGAGTACGCTTAAATAACAAATAAAATGAAATAAAATGATAAGAAAAGAGGTAAAATAATAAAAAGCACAAGTTGTTAAAAAATAAGGGCAGTAGAGTACAGCAGGTAAGTATTTAATTTAGGAGTACACTTCAGTAAACAGTAATGTTTTTAGGCCTGATTTAAAGGATCTACAGTTGGAGCAGACCTCAGGTCTACAGGAAGTTTGTTCCACCGGTGAGGAGCAGAATAACTGAACGCTGCCTCACCTTGCTTGGTTCTGGTTCTTGGAACCACAACAAACCAGATCCAGATGAACCTCAGGGGTCTGGGAGCTTCATAGGAACTAACAGATCAACCATGTATTTTGGTCCAAGACCATTCAGGTCTTTGTAGACCAGCAGTAAGATTTAAACTCTATCCTTTGACTCAGTGGAAGCCAGTGTACTTTATTTCATGACCGGTGTAATGTGGTCCAGTTTACTGGTGTTTGTAAGGACTCTCAGCGTTCTGGATCAGCTGCAGCTGCCTGATAGATTTCTTGTTAAGGCCTGTAAAGATGCCATTGCAATAATCCAACCTACTGAAAATGAGTGCATGGATAAGTTTTTCCGTGTCTTGTTTAGACAGAATCCCCTTAATTCTAGCGATGTTTTTTAGGTGGTAATAGGCAGATTTAGTGATAAACTTTAGATGGCTGTTGAAGTTCAGGTCTGAGTCAATAATTACACCAAGATTTCTGGCTTGATTTGTAGCTGTCAATGACATAGAGTCAAGGTGATGTTTTCCCTTTCACTTTTAGGGCCAAAAATGATCACCTCTGTTTTTTCTGCATTTAGATGGAGAACATTCTGGCACACAAGACACACAAGACCAAGAGTGTGCAGAACTCAAGAGAGAGGTGGAAAACGAGAAGGAAAAGGAAGCCTCACAGAAAAAAGAGCTGCAAGAGGAGACGAATCAATGAGATGAACAGGAGACGAAAGAACTGGAGAAAGACAGAGACATCAAGAGTCAAGGAGACAATGAGTCAAGGAGACAATGAGAAGAAAGAAAAAAGATGGGGTGGCACCATTCCCAGGTGTCTATGTCTTATGTTGTCAGTATGAATGGGAGGATGTTGGACCGTTTCCTCCTCCGTCTGGGGGCTCCGGCGGCGCCGGGGGCGCCCGTGGAGGTACGGTGGGGCCCTGGCCCGGCTCGGAGGGCCGGCCCCCGTCTACTGGATGGCCGGTGGGGGGACGTGGGTGTCTTATCAGGGCCGGCTTTGCTGGTCCTGCTTCCTGGCTTCGGCCTCTTCTCCCCCTCCTTCCCCTCCCTGTTTTTATGGCATTAATCACATGCACTCAACACCAGGGGCGGGAGGGGGTCCCACATCACCCGCGCTCCCTCACCGGCCTGGGATAGGTGGGTCGGGGTACCCGGGCCCGGCGGGGCTCGCCGTGCAGCCTGGGGTGCCTTCTGGCAGTGCTGGACCCCCCCGGGGAGGGGGAAACGGTGCGTGATTGTGTGTCTGTGTCGGTGAGAATGCGGTATGGAAGGGTCCTGCCATGGAGGATTTGAGCCTCCATTGGCAGGACATCAAAACTTAATAATAAAAAAAACAAATGATAAAGATCAGTCCGCTGAGCATCTGTTCTGTAATGTTAATATTACGGTGTCATGTTAAGCCATATCTCCTGGGATTATTACAATATAACTGAATGTATTTACACAGAAACAGGTTTGATGTGAACTGGATACTAGATATCTCTCATAATTTTCGCTAACTTCATTTTTATTTTGCTCATGTTTATGCAACTCTTGGGGCCACATTTTCTCTGGTTAGCATGTTTTAGCCACAATATTGTTGACTTACAGATTATAACAACCATTGCAACAGCAGCTGAGTGTCTGTAATTTCTGAAATAAGCCCCGAAATGTGGTCCATCATTGTTACAAGAGGGGAGGGAAAAGCAGGAGTTCTTGTGGTTGAGGAAAGAAAAAGTTCTCTGATATCTGCAGAGAAGCTGAGATGACAACAGGTCTGTCTGAGGGAGCACGACGGACCGATACCGACGCTGAATGATCACAAGAACTCATCTGGGCTCAAACAGAACCTTTAAGGAAGCTTCAGAATGAGGAGATGTCGATTTCGATAAACAGAAATAAACACTGATGGAAACTTTAGATTTCTGATTCTGAAATGATGCTATCTATTAAGAAGTACAACCAACATGCATTACATGGATGTTTGTTCATGCAGTAGAAGAAGAACAAAATGAATCAAAACGTTTCCTGAAAGCAGCGTTTACTAGAACCGAGATCATTTTGAGTTGACTCTTTGCAGAAGCAAGCACCTTCTAACGTTCAAGAACAGTCTGTTATATATGATATATTACCTATGATCATTTAATATTAACAGGGAGCAAGAAAAGACATGCTGTTCAAGGCTGGAAAGACGTCCCAAAGATGTATTTCAGTGGATCAGACACATTGTAGCTGCTGAATGAGGGTGCTGCATGTTAGAATAAGGAATTGGTCTACTCATGTTCCTGGTGATCTTTCACTGTTCACTTACGTTTCAGGGAATGAGAAAGTTCTGTGTGGAGGGGCAGCGGGACTTTAGGGAGTATTTTAACACAAGACCTAAGTGTCATGGGCAGCACTAGAGGAGACTCGAGGTCTAAATGTGAACAATGCACCGTTCATAATCACTGACAGAACCAAAGTTACAACTTTCTATGTGAGCTCACGATGACACGAGTCTCAAAACCAGCGCCTCAGACGAACAGTTGCTGCTGATGTGTTGTGGCTTGGACAGATCGCAGCTAGTCCTCAGAGGAGAACAGCTATGAGAGGTTTTATTGTGGAGGAGGGGTATTTTTAAGGTTGAGGTTGTGTGTAATAGTAATTAGGGTGGAGGTTGAGTTAAAGAATCTAAGAAACATGGTTTCATAGATGCAGCAGCTCATTGAGCTCCCTAGAAGAGGCCAGAGTGTGAGGAGGCGACTGGGAGGGAGATCCAGGAGCTGCAGTATGGAGGTGTGGACTGATGAAGAGGAGGTTACCTGAGAGGGGGAAGAGGGCGAGGATCTGGCTGGACCCCGCGCAGCTGCCGCAGGTTCCACCACAGACTCACTGGGCTCCTCCCCACTCATAGCAGTATCTACAAAAGCAAGCGATCCCATTCATCAGCCTTACTTAAAGTATAAAAGTAAAAGTAATGTAAGGGGGAAAAAAGCCATTAAGGACAAAAGCCATTGAAAATTAATGCATCTTAGTATAATGCACATATATTAAAGAACCATATATGTGTACTATTGAGCATTAACATGTGTTTCAGAGAGCAGGAGATATGATGACTAGTTGTCTATAAGTATTGTAAAGTCAAACTTCAGAGGCATGTTATCATTTATCCTAACCTTTATTGGAATGTACATCCAAGTTTAGTTGCAGGAATCTGAGGGAACGGATGTAAGAACAAAACTGGACAAGAACATCTGAAACAACCACAACCAAATTCACTCTATCCGGATGGAGCAATTTAACTGGATAGTTTTTTTTAAAGGCCGAAATGAAATAGAGTAACAAGGCTGTTTTTAAAATGTAAGGAGTAAAAAGTACAGATAATTGCGTGAAAATGTAAGGAGTAAAAGTAAAAAGTCGTCTGAAAAATAATTACTCCAGTGAAGTATAGATAACCAAAATGTATACTTAAGTAAGGTAACAAAGTATTTGTACGAAGCATACAAAGTGATTTTTATTTTCTTGGCTGTTATTGGTGGTGCTGTTTCAGCACATGCTGTCCCGTTTACTTCACGTCTGCCTGGCTCTCAAATGAAGATCCAGTGCCGGGGCTGAAAACTAACGCGTGTGGTCAGAGGAGGCTGGAGACCTCTGAACACGTGCTGATCTCGCATCTTCCTCTCATTACATCTGCCATATGAAAACCAATGTCAGCGATTAGCTAGTTAGAGAAGCATGTAATCCAACTCTTACTTGATAAGTAATCAGTTACAACACAAAGTAACTGATGTTCTTTTGCTGACTGCTGGATAGAGAAAAGACTTTGAGTTGTTCATATATTTTCCTCCTGCTCTGTAAGCTTCAAAAAGCTGTCAATAACCCTTTTAAAACCCTGGCAATAACCCGGATTTGCACGGCCATGTAAACGCCAATAACCCTTTTGAATAACCCGAATTTGCTCATATTCCGGTTTTTAAAAACCCGAATATGACCCCTGGGTTACTCCTTTTAAAACCCAAATATTCGGTCATGTAAACGCCAAACAGAATATCCCCATCAAACGGAACATGAATTTGTTTTCTGCACATGCTCTGTTCACAAGGAATCCTGGTCTTTTTTTTTTTTTTTTTTTCTGGTCTTTTGAGTCCAGGAAGTTCTTCTAAACACGGCGAACCGCAAGACCACGCCACACTTTTGGAGTGAGGAGGAGACTAATCACTTCATAAATGTAATGAAGAATATGAACATTTTGGCATTTGTAGACAGTAGAAAGTACGGGGATAGCGATATTTACAAGAAGGTGAGCGAAAAGTTGCGCGAAGCAGCATTTGTTTTGAATTTGGAAACAGGAAGACGAAGCGGAAATGGCGGGAATTGCGTCATGATGTTCTCCGTGCGTCACTGGTTTTATCCAGATATCCCGAATGATTAATTACCATGTAAACGGAATATTCCGAATGTTTCAGTAACCGGAATATTAGCAATAACCTGAATTTTGACTGCATGTAAACATAGTAATTGTCGTTGCCCACACGACTGGGCCGTGCCCTGCCGGGCCTCATGGCTGCAGGCCGTGGTTACTCACGCCCAGGCAAGGGGGACGAGGAGGACATGACATTTATATCTGTAAAAAATGTTATAATGCAAACTGTAGATGCTGCAAGGTAAAAGCTGAAGGTCCACAGAGTAAAAAACCAAAATCCCAAACTACAATAAAGAGTGTGAGTGACTGTCGTTCCTGTTCTGAGTAGCCGTCCACTTGTCTCATCGAGCTAAATGTCTCTGCAGGGAAGAAAAATCACTGATGAAACCGTTTGGACTCTGTGCAATCTGGAGACGGGAGACAGGATGTGTTTCAAATATCTAAAATGTCAAACATGAGTACCAGTATCGGAGACGGGGATGAAGGCATCTCTTGTTTTAGTTGCTCAGTGAAAAGTTCAGGCCTAAAAAACCAACACGAGTTTTGACACCCAGGTTCAAATGTACCATAAATAAGGAAATATTACTAAAAGAGGAAGGATATCCATCTGCATCATGAAACTCAGGTCTGTGAAGATTATTTGGTTTATATTTTACTCAGCTTTTGATATCAAGCTGGATCTGACTGCTGGCAGACAAGATGGTGCATGGTGTGGTCTTCCCAGGGAGATTCTCTCTGGCAGCCCCGTCATGAACAGATCTCCTGGAAACATCAGGAACTTGGAGTACGGCAGCTTGGCTGCTTCAGGAAGACTTCAGCCGGGGAAGAGGAGATCATGTGTTTATTGATTAAAATAAAAAAGTCAGGCTCTCGTATTTAGTGTGTTTGGCCTGATTTCAATGAGTGACCACAAAATGATCTTCTATGCAGTAAGTCTGATTTTTAAGTTCTGGGAGCATATACTGTATTTTTACGCACTATAAAGCACGCTTAAAATCCTTCAGTTTTCTGGTTTGCAACGTCAGACAACGTTAGATGACTAATTATGTAGTGCTTGCAATCACCCATCATCCAACATCTAGTCAACGTCACCTTAAAGTTTGAATGACCTGACTGTTTTATTGCACTTTATATGTTTTATCATGTGCTTTATAATGCAGTGCACCTCGTGGTCCACAAAATGCGGTATTCACCGATGCTCAGGTTAATTAATCACCATCAATACTTTTCCCTCAATGACAGGTTTCATATCCTGTTTGTCATATCCAAATAAACACACAAATAAATCTCCACTCATTTGATGAAATCAGCCCCACAATCAAGTAAATATCAACAGTGAAACAACATCCATACGCAGTACTCGAGTTGTAAAAAAGAAAATCAGGGGGGGGATGGTGGATTTTATCATATGGGGACAGATAATTTGTGCTGATTACAAATAATATAATATATTACAAATAATAGCAGTGACCAAAACACCTGCAGAAATACTGCAGGAATGACATAGCAGCAGTTAAATGCAGCCTTCTGTAAGCTTTAAATATCCACTGGACTTACATCAAATACATCAAAACACAACAATAAAAAACAGTTTTCTGAACTTATCAATATGACTCTGTCCTTCACAGGATAAGTAAAATGGATCACTGCAAAAACTCAAAATCTTAACAAGAATATTTGTCTTATTTCTAGTTAAAATGTCTCATTTTAGTAAAAAAATCTCATTACACTTAAAACAAGACTCATCACTGGAAAAAACAACAATTTTCACCTGTTTCAAGTAGATTTTCACTTAAAATAAGTAGAAAAATCTGCCAGTGGAACAAGATTTTTTTTCTTGTAATGAGAAGATAAATCTTGTCCCACTGGTAGATTTTCCTACTTATTTCAAGTGAAAATTTACTTGAAACAGGTGAAAATTGTCACATTTTTCTGGTGTTATTTTCCTGGTGATGACTTTAAATGTTGAAATAGCAGTAAAACCACATTCATTGATGAAATGACATTAGGGATGGAAAGGAGGGATGGCAGTTTTACAGGGGGGATGATTTGGACCGTTTTTATTTCAGGGGGGATGCCATCCCCCCTCATCCCCCCTCAATTTGAGTACTGTCCATACGGGAAGATATTCCCCCATTTGGGAGGATGTATGTTTGTGTGACGCTGAGCTGTGGAGTCACTGGAGTTCACTGTAACTCTCTGTGTTACCAGAAGTTTGACAAACATTTGTACACGAGACTAAATGCTCCTGAAACGATTGATGGAGAGATGCAGCACTTCATGTCTGATTCTGGAGGGAGAATGTCAGAGGGTCAACTACCCTGTTACGTCACAAACTTCACTCAAGAAACGCCTCATCTGCAATATTGTGCTGCAAAAACCACAAGTATTGTCTGCTGAGTTACTGGGGGGTCTGGTCTGGTTTGATTTAAACCTGCATGTCTGAACATCATAAACATTTACTGTAAATAGCAGTGAAAGATATGATCAGTATTTCAGTGTAAAACTCTGATCGATGTCATCAATCACTAAATAAAGGGAAAATAAATCCAGTTTCACCATCAAAGTAATGTGTATATAAAACATTCCTCCCAGTTCAGAGAGAATATCCATGTGTGTGAATCCTCCGTTATAATGACATGTTTATGAACCTCATGTCTGCATGTGAAAGATCTCATTTGGTGCTTTTTAACATGTGTTACATTTTTAATATCTTTAAAATCTGTAAAGGTTCAAATCACATTTATTGACATCTTCATCTCATGGATTATTGTTAAAAGCTAACTTGTGTTTGTTCAGTGGTGGGTGTTGCATCATAAGGAGGTTCAGCGGTCACAAAGGCGAACATTCTAGAATCCGGTGCCTATAAAAACCAGCATGGAACTCTGCACTGATTTGTAGTATCTTGTACCTTCAAGACGCTGCCTGTCGCAAACTTCTCTGGTGAAAACGACGTCTAAGACTCAGAAAACACCACAGAAAACGCTTCAGAACCTCTGACGAACATTTGATCCACTTCCTTCTGTGCTCATTGTGGAAATGGCTTTTAGAGGACGTCCAACAACGAGACCGGGATTTGTGAGCTCTGCCAACGACGGCGCTCAATCCCAGGTCTCGGACGGTCTCGGCCAACTCCACATGGAGGAAGAAGACTGCAAAGCAGAAAACGATTTCCTGTCCGACTACAACAACAAGCTCCATCTTAAAGTTGTTGAGCTTGAGGAGGAATTGAGCATATTTTTGATGATAAACCAGAACCTGTACTCACAAAGAACTGAACTGGAAGAGCAGGTCCAGCAGCTGCAGGAGGAGAATAAGGCCCTCCACCAGACAAAGAGAAACAACAAGAATCTGGGCCTTAAAGTTGTTGAACTTGAGGAGGAAATGGGCAGATTTTTGCTGATAAACCAGAACATGTTCTCCCACAGAACTGAACTGGAAGAGCAGGTCCAGCAGCTGCAGGAGGAGAACAAAGCCCTCCGTGAGACAAATAAAAAACTGTCCAAAATGGAGATTAACCATGATGAAAAGATGAAACAGGCAAGATCGTGGTTAAAGCTGAAGGAGGCTGTAACGCAACTGAAAACTGAAAGACAGCTGTTGAAAGAAAAGGAGGAAGAGGTTGCAAATGAAAAAAGGATACTGGAAGAAAGTAAGAAGCAGTATCGGGGGATGACATCCAAAGTAGAGAATGATGAGAACATCCTCAAAGAGAAACAGCAAGGTTTGGAGGAAGAGATGAGGAAAGTTACTGAGAAGAACAGAGACCTCCAAAAACAGAAAGATGAACTGGAAAATGAGAAAAAGAAAGTGGAAGAGGTCAAAAGACAGGCTGAAGAAATGAAACAAGCAATCGAGAGGGAGATGGAGTATGTGAAAGATAAGAAAAATGACTTGGTAAGACAAGGATGGCAAATGTGTGAGGACAAGAAAACACATAAGATGGAAATAGAAGCTTTCCAAGCAGCAAAAGCTGATCTGCAGGAGAAAAGTAAAGACCTGCAACTGCTGTGGCGAACGATGAACGAGGAAAAGGCCCAGATAAGATCGATGAAGGTACAAGAAAAGGAAAATTCTCTAAAAGTACAGAAAGAGAAGAAGAGGCTCTTGAGAGAGAGAATGTTCTCAAGAGACTACAGGAAAGAACTGGAAATGGTACTGAAGGAACTGGAGATGGAAAAGACACGAATCTTTGGCAGCACACAAGGCAAGGCCAGACAAGGCAAGTTTATTTGTGTAGCACAATTCAACACAATGTAATTCAAAGTGCTTTACATCAACATTAAAAGTGGCAAGACACAATTAAAACATAAATAACAAATAAAATGAAATAAAATGATAAGAAAAGAGGTAAAATAATAGAAAGCACAAGTTGTTAAAAAGTAAGGGCAGTAGAGTACAGCAGGTACACATCATATTCTTAAAATGGCAAGAATTACGTTTCTATACGGTCAAAACGTACAAAGACCGGGTCAAATACATTATTACAAAAGTAATCTGTCACAATTCGTACGGTGAATTAAACCAATTTGACAATTCTATGCCACAATGCCTGTTTCCAGGTCTTATTTCACACAACAGACGGGAATTACGTTTCTATGCGGTCAAAACTTACAAAGACCGGGTCAAATACAGCATTAGAAAGAAATCTGTGCCGTTTCGTGCGGTAAATCAAATCAATTTGACAATTCTACGTCAAAAAACCTGCATTCAGGGCTTATCCATAACTTTGCGCAGTTTTCAAAAGGTATTTAATTTGAGAGTACGCTTAAATAACAAATAAAATGAAATAAAATGATAAGAAAAGAGGTAAAATAATAAAAAGCACAAGTTGTTAAAAAATAAGGGCAGTAGAGTACAGCAGGTAAGTATTTAATTTAGGAGTACACTTCAGTAAAAAGTAATGTTTTTAGGCCTGATTTAAAGGATCTACAGTTGGAGCAGACCTCAGGTCTACAGGAAGTTTGTTCCACCGGTGAGGAGCAGAATAACTGAACGCTGCCTCATCTTGCTTGGTTCTGGTTCTTGGAACCACAACAAACCAGATCCAGATGAACCTCAGGGGTCTGGGAGCTTCATAGGAACTAACAGATCAACCATGTATTTTGGTCCAAGACCATTCAGGTCTTTGTAGACCAGCAGTAAGATTTAAACTCTATCCTTTGACTCAGTGGAAGCCAGTGTAGTGATTTCATGACCGGTGTAATGTGGTCCAGTTTACTGGTGTTTGTAAGGACTCTCAGCGTTCTGGATCAGCTGCAGCTGCCTGATAGATTTCTTGTTAAGGCCTGTAAAGATGCCATTGCAATAATCCAACCTACTGAAAATGAGTGCATGGATACGTTTTTCCGTGTCTTGTTTAGACAGAATCCCCTTAATTCTAGCAATGTTTTTTAGGTGGTAATAGGCAGATTTAGTGATAAACTTTAGATGGCTGTTGAAGTTCAGGTCTGAGTCAATAATTACACCAAGATTTCTGGCTTGATTTGTAGCTGTCAATGACATAGAGTCAAGGTGATGTTTTCCCTTTCACTTTTAGGGCCAAAAATGATCACCTCTGTTTTTTCTGCATTTAGATGGAGAACATTCTGGCACACAAGACACACAAGACCAAGAGTGTGCAGAACTCAAGAGAGAGGTGGAAAACGAGAAGGAAAAGGAAGCCTCACAGAAAAAAGAGCTGCAAGAGGAGACGAATCAATGAGATGAACAGGAGACGAAAGAACTGGAGAAAGACAGAGACATCAAGAGTCAAGGAGACAATGAGTCAAGGAGACAATGAGAAGAAAGAAAAAAGATGGGGTGGCACCATTCCCAGGTGTCTATGTCTTATGTTGTCAGTATGAATGGGAGGATGTTGGACCGTTTCCCCCTCCGTCTGGGGGCTCCGGCGGCGCCGGGGGCGCCCGTGGAGGTACGGTGGGGCCCTGGCCCGGCTCGGAGGGCTGGCCCCCGTCTACTGGATGGCCGGTGGGGGGACGCGGGTGTCTTATCAGGGCCGGCTTTGCTGGTCCTGCTTCCTGGCTTCGGCCTCTTCTCCCCCTCCTTCCCCTCCCTGTTTTTATGGCATTAATCACATGCACTCAACACCAGGGGCGGGAGGGGGTCCCACATCACCCGCGCTCCCTCACCGGCCTGGGATAGGTGGGTCGGGGTACCCGGGCCCGGCGGGGCTCGCCGTGCAGCCTGGGGTGCCTTCTGGCAGTGCTGGACCCCCCCGGGGAGGGGGAAACGGTGCGTGATTGTGTGTCTGTGTCGGTGAGAATGCGGTATGGAAGGGTCCTGCCATGGAGGATTTGAGCCTCCATTGGCAGGACATCAAAACTTAATAATAAAAAAAACAAATGATAAAGATCAGTCCGCTGAGCATCTGTTCTGTAATGTTAATATTACGGTGTCATGTTAAGCCATATCTCCTGGGATTATTACAATATAACTGAATGTATTTACACAGAAACAGGTTTGATGTGAACTGGATACTAGATATCTCTCATAATTTTCGCTAACTTCATTTTTATTTTGCTCATGTTTATGCAACTCTTGGGGCCACATTTTCTCTGGTTAGCATGTTTTAGCCACAATATTGTTGACTTACAGATTATAACAACCATTGCAACAGCAGCTGAGTGTCTGTAATTTCTGAAATAAGCCCCGAAATGTGGTCCATCATTGTTACAAGAGGGGAGGGAAAAGCAGGAGTTCTTGTGGTTGAGGAAAGAAAAAGTTCTCTGATATCTGCAGAGAAGCTGAGATGACAACAGGTCTGTCTGAGGGAGCACGACGGACCGATACCGACGCTGAATGATCACAAGAACTCATCTGGGCTCAAACAGAACCTTTAAGGAAGCTTCAGAATGAAGAGATGTCGATTTCGATAAACAGAAATAAACACTGATGGAAACTTTAGATTTCTTTTTTTTTTAAACATTTTTTTTATTAACATTATTTCTTCATTACAACATGTTTGTGCATCAAGTAATACAAATTTGTGCAAAAATACCTGCTCTATAATTTTAAAAAAGCAAAAACAAAAGAAAACAAATATAAATCAACAAAATAGGAAATAAATAAACAAATAAAAAATTGCATGTACATATGAGAACACATGCCAGCATAGTCTTCCAAGAAAATAAGAAAGAAGGAAAAAGACATAATAAAATAATTCTGAACATGATAAGGAAACACATCCAATATACATGCAGACAGGATAACAATGCCTTCAGTCAAATAATGTAGAAGGCACTTATTAAAAATAACAGGTCACAAACATGTCAGATGCAAGGAGGATTATTCACACACACAAAAACAACACTTCCCATCCCACCCCCCACCCACCTCCCCAGTATGGCTCTCTATTACCTTTCATTCATATACCTACACAGTCTATATACACCTACACATCCACACACAAATATATCATAAATCTACATAGTGCAATACTAATGTAGATCCAGTAATACTATCCGTGTAGTACAGAGTCTAAAGATGGATTTGGTCCAGGAAGAGTAATCTCACGAGGTCATGTCCAGAGAAGGCAGAAGATCCATAAAGGGCCCCCAAATTTTCTGGAAGGTTCCAGGTTTCTTTCTTACATTGTATAATATCTTTTCAGGTGTACAGTAAGACACTAGCTCATTAATCCAGTGCCTCATCGATGGACAAGCTTCGGACTTCCAATTAATTAGGATGCATTTCTTCACTGCTGTGCTGGCAAGTAGAATGAAGTATTTCTTATAACTGTCCACGTTAACAGACCTTGTATCCCCCAAAATCCAGAGTTTTGGATCCTGCTCAATTTGGCATCCTGTTATCCTAGAAGTTAATGCAATAATGTCTTCCCAAAGTTTTCCTATCACTGGGCAGCTCCAAAACATGTGCAAGAGATCGCCTTCTGCCACTTTACACCTCTGACATCTTGAAGAAATGCTGTTGTCAAATGTATGTAATCTGTGAGGGGTGTAGTATGTTCTGTGCAATAAATTGAATTGTATTTGCCTATGTTTTGTTGATATTAACACAGTCTGTGCCTGCTCCAGTAAAGAATGCCAGTCCTCATCATAAACACATAAACACCATGTCTTTTTCCCACTTTCCTTTTTTAGATGTCTTATCATAAACAGGTAGATTGCCATTGATTATAGCATATATAGAAGATGTTAGTCCTTTTGTTGTTCTGCGTTGCTTGTGATATAAATGATTTTCAAAAGGGGTTTCTTCTGGAATGTCTGGGAAAGTGTCTTTGGAATTCTCTTTGACCCATTCTCTGATTTGCAGGAATTTAAAGAAACTATGTTCGGGGAGCTGAAATTTTTCCTTTAGTTGTTGGAAGTTGGCGAGTGTACTGTTAATATATAAATCTGCAACTGTTTGGATTTTTTTATCTTTCCACTTTCGTAATACAGCGTCTGAGATGTGGTGTGAGAGGTTGGGATTTCCCCATAAAGGAGTCCTCCTAAGAAATGAAATATTCAGATCCAACAGTGAGTGAGCTTCTTGCCATGCAGCAAAGGTATTCAGTATTATGGGGTTGTTCGTAATTGTAGTTAAACATTTTTTTGTACCTATAAATGGGACATCTTTCAAAGATGTAGACTTCATCTCGTATTGTTCAATCGAAACCCATCTAACTTCACTGTTTTCTGCATGTAGCCAGATCCAGATTGGTCGGTATTGAGAGGCAAGATAATAGTGTCTAAAGTTTGGTAGGTTAAGTCCTCCCTTTGAGTAAGGGGCCTGTAAGGAAATGAGCTTGACTCTAGGGGTTTTCTTTTGCCAAAGAAAAGGAGTAATAATTTTGTTAAGTTCCTTAAAGAAACCCTTTGGAATTTTTATTGAGAGACACTGAAACAGGTAAACAAACTTAGGTAAGATATTCATTTTTATGGTATTAATTCTGCCAATAAGAGACAGTGGAAGATCCATCCACCTTTGAAGGTCGAGTTTGGTTCGTTCTAATAGTTTTGTGTAGTTTTGTTTAAATATATGCCCGTCTGATTTGCCAATTTGTATACCCAAATATTTGAAGCCATCGCTGCACCATTTCAAGGGATCAGTGAGAGCTTTAATATTATTACCCTGTATATTTAGTGGTAAAATTTCACTTTTAGTGTAATTTAATTTATATCCTGAGACTGCGCTGTATTCTTTTAGACATTGCAATAAAGGGGGGATTGATGTGAACGGGTCACTTATATATAAAAGTAAGTCGTCCGCATATAAGGATAATTTATGCTCGTTCGTACCGAATTTGATTCCAGTTATGGAGGTATTATAACGGATGGCGATGGCTAATGGTTCGATCGCCAATGCGAATAATAAGGGTGAGCTTGGACAGCCTTGTCTACATCCTCTGGATAAGGAGAAGTTGGTAGAAAGAACATTATTTGTTAAAATGTTAGCTTTGGGAGCATTGAAGAGTGTTTTAATGAACTGAATACATTTTTCGCCGAACCCCATGGCCTCAAGTGTCCGAAAAAGAAAGCTTGGCTCAATTCTATCAAATGCTTTATTCGCATCCATAGACATTATCAACATAGGATTCCTATTTTTTTGAGCAGCACTCAGTATATGGAGCAGCCGCCGCACATTATCTGCTCCGTACCTGTTTTTAACAAACCCTGTTTGGTCAGCATGGATTATTTTTGGTATTATGTCTTCCAATCTGCAAGCAATTAATTTGGAAAGGATCTTATAATCTGCATTTAGGAGACTGAGGGGCCTATATGAGTCGCATTTCTGTTTGTCCTTACCTGGTTTTGGGAGCAGCGTAATTGTAGCTATTTCTAATGAAGCCGGTAATTTAGTATTTTCTAGAGCTTCTCTTATCATATTTGTGAGGGGAGTCAATAATTTTTCTGAAAAGGCCTTATAATACTCGATAGGGAAGCCGTCTGGTCCGGGTGTCTTGTTATTTTGTAGTGAATGAATGGATTGGAGTACTTCCTGCTCAGATATGTCAGCATCAAGTAGTTCTCTATCATCATCTTGCAATTTAGGAAGAGGAATTCCATCCAGAAATTGTTTGGCTCTTATATTTTCATCATCTTGTCCCGTTTTATATAAATTTTCATAAAATTGCTTAAATTCTGCATTTATAGATGCTGAGTCGTCGAGGTGTCTGCCTTCCTCTGTTACTATTGAGTGTATATATTTATCAGTCATCTCCTTCTTAATTTGCCAAGCTAAAAGTTTGCTTGTTTTGTTCCCAAATTCGTAATAATGATATCTAGTCCTGGCCATGGCTGCCTCCTCCTTGTTTGTACACAGATTATTATACATTATCCTTGCTTTAGTTAAGGCACCAAGGTGTTTGTTAGGTTTAAATCAACATAAAACCCAGCTCTCAACCAAAAAATAACACCAAAGACTGTTGGAATGGTTTTTAAGGCCCTTTCTGCAGAAAGCGGAAGCAAGGTCAGAGCTTTTCAGAGCAACGTGGCTCTATGGATGCCCTCGACGGAATGCTTCGCTGTTTCATCCTCTGCAGGGGCTTTTTATTTAAAATGGGACACAGGAAATTACCATATTTAGGTAGCCAATAGAAAATAGACATACAATGGACATATGGAAGAAAACGGGAAACATACAGAGGAACAGACATCGGGGTCAAAATGTCACACATGTGATATTTTCAGTTAAAGAGGTAAACAGAAGCTTAAAGTTTTTATAAACCATAGGTCGCTGAGGTTATATGCCCTCTGGGGCTGAAACAGGAACTCTGAACAGATGTGTGCAGGCTAACTTTACAAATATAATAGAACAGTTGTCCCAGGACAGTCCAAAAAAACCCCTGAGTATCTCTCAGGAAGTGGGCAACTGGCCATATTTTCAGAGCATGTGATCGGTTTCAGGGCAAAGGTCAATTTGGGCCTCCTCCTGAACCCAGGAAATCTGGGACAGATGTGTCCATCTGACAATGGTCAACTGTTCATCAGAGCAGACAACCCCCTTTACCCTCAGGGGGGTGGCCTGTCTTATGACCTCTGGTAACTGCGATAAGGATGTGGAAAAACCCAGCGGTCAGTTTCTCTGAGCTGACCTAATTAAGCCTAATTCTGGTAGTTTCATATTTTCATAAGGACAGCAACTTAATTCAAAAAGATCTATCAATCTCACAATTCCCTCCTGTTGTTCTTATGAAACTTCAACTAATATCCGTCCATCAGGCTTAGGATATGAGCATCATACTATAAGTTCAACATATGAGAAATATCAAGGGGAAAGTTTATAACATACTTAATGCAAATTTGTTAATGCAACTATTGGCAAACAAAATGAAACAGTTTACATTCCGGTACCATCATGGACATTCTCGTCATTAATTCTGTTGGGGTAGCCACATTCTTCAATTTAGGTTTGTTGGAGTTGCTGGTAATGGATTTCAGAATACTGGACTAATGAAGTTTGGATGGACCTTTGGACCATTGCACGGAGACACGGAATGATACAGGCAGTGAAAACACAGAACAGTACCAGAACGGTGATAAATGGAATCATAATTTTAGTCATTATGTCAGTCCAGTGGCCTGAGATCAGCCAGGACCAAAAAGTGGTACCTGCTGAGCGCCTGTCTTCTGACACGACTTTGGCCAACTGACGTAATTCGGCTATAGCTGTAGTAATATTACCTTCAGTACCGGTTTCATCAGGGATGAATGTACAGCAGTGTTCCCCAATCATTGCACAGACTCCACCATCCTTAGCAGTTATCAAATCTAACACAGTTCTATCTTGGAGCTCCATTTCTCTAATGGCAGCCATTTCCGTTGCCACTCCTCCTAAGGCTTTAAGAGTGGAGTTAATGAACAGACCCATGCGATAATTTATAGTCTCAATCCTTAACATGGTCTTTGCGACTCCCAACTGGGGAAGTGCTGACAAAACTATCTTTTGGCTTGTTGACCAGAGTTTATGGTCATCGGGGACATCTCTACCCCAGACTGAGTCATGGGGGAGGATACCTATGGTACGTTTAGTACGTGCAGGGGTATGGTGTCCACGAAACACAAATGCGTCTTGGACCAATCTTACCATCATACATCTACCTACCCATCCTGGTGGGAGGAGTAGATAGATTGAGTTGCCACACATCCAAGAGATATCATCTTGTGGGTCAGTCCCAACTGCATCAGGAGCTGCATAGTACTCAGTACAAGTAGCATTCGTAGGCAAAAATGTTTTGTTAAATTTGGTCGGGTCAGCTGTGTTCCGGCCGCAAGCGGCTAGATTAATGGAGCACTTAGAGATTGGGACTTCTCCTACGAATGTGGGTTTCCCAAAATCTATTTCGTTGCTGTAACAAACTGCTTTAAGGTGTTGTGGGAACGGTATTTCCTGTATCATGATTGGGGACGACCAATCGTATGATAGGAGATGGCTAAACCCACGGCCTTTATTAGCTGGGGCCGTGCTGTTGAATCCTTTAACGTAATTTAGCAAATAGCCTGAGCTGTACCTGGATTTCAATATATCAGGGTAGTACGAACCATTGCGTGGGTCTATGGGAATGGGGTGTACTGGTGGGCTACCTGCTGACAAAGGCATTCGGCTACACACATAGCAATTAGACATGTTTTGTTCCTTAGCTATAAACCCAGCAAAATTGTACCACATGTTCATTTCAAACCGAGTCTTGGGTTGTTTGACTTCATACCACTTGCGGATTGGTATGGCCGCTATTGATCTCTTCTTTCGGGGCTCCTCTTCATTCTTCTCCACCAGGAGCCAGATTGTGGTCAAGAGGACCACAATGGCTATGATGATGAGTGGAATTCTCATGATGGCAGTGCAAGGAGGCACGACCCGTGGCTGGCGAGTAGGCGTCAGATGAGTTCTTCGGCGGACAAAGGTTTTGATACCGTCCGACTTCCGGCCTACTCAGGGTCTGGAAAATTTTTTACTAGTTTGCACTGTGACTGGTGAACCCACGTAGATCGTTCAGCAATCTTTACTGCTGTCGGGGTCGCGATCTGGACGACAAAAGGGCCGTCCCATCGGGGTGATGACCACGTCTTTCGTTTCACCACTCGAACCAGGATCTGGTCACCTGGTTTCAGCAATTCCTGCGTAGAAGGGAGAGGAGAAAGCGGCAGCTTACAGGAACTTTGAACATCTTTCTCAGCAAACAATTTACTCATCCACATCGAGAGTGGATCTGCCTCCTCGGTTTTCTCTTGCCACGGCTCTCCCTCCCATAGAGGGAGTTGGAACGGGCGACCATGCACTACCTCAAAGGGTGTGAGGCCTGATGGGTTTGGGACGATTCTCATGTACATTTTGACTAATGGCAGGCATTCAGGCCATGGTTTTCCAGTTTCTTCCATGGTTTTTCTGAGCCTTAGCTTAACAGTGCCATTAGTTCGTTCCACTAGGCCTGCACTTTGTGGGTGATAGGCACAGTGGTTCTTTAGATTGATACCTAGGTGTTTAGCCATGTTTTGGACTACAGTGTTCACAAAGTGTGCACCGTTATCGCTCCAAATTAATCTTGGAATGCCATGTTCTGGAATTATGTGTTTGCAAATGGCTTTAGCTACTGTGAGTGCGTCAGCTGTTTTGGCCGGGACTATTTCAACCCATTTTGATAGGGAGTCAATTAACACTAGGCAATACTTGTATTGCCCACTTCTGGACAGCTCAATAAAATCCATATGGATAACTTCAAATGGATAGGTCCCTTGGGGACACTGACCTCTTTTAGGTCTCATATTGCCTTGCGTGTTGTGCCTGCAACATGTTAGGCAGCTCCTACAAAAATTTTTAAAGTAGGTATTTAGACCTGGCGATGTATGGAATATTTCTTGTACCATACTCTGCATCCCCCCTGTTGAGACATGGGACTTCCCATGGCTCAATTTAGCCACCAGGGGGAACAGATTTTTTGGGAGTACTGGTTTGTTTTGCATTACATAGAGGCCTTCTAGAGTTACAGTAGCACCCTCATTTAGCCAAATGTCTTTCTCTCTTTGCGGAGCATTGTTTTGCATGTCAATTAAAATTTGAGTTGGAATGGTGTCCATTTGTGTGCTGGTCATGATGTCAGTTGTGGTTTTTTGAGCTGCTGCTTTGGCCGCTTCATCTGCTTTGGCATTTCCTTTGGTGATTCTGTCGATTCCTTTGGTGTGAGCCCTGCATTTGCATACTGCTATTTCTTTGGGGAGCAGTACTGATTTGAGGAGTTCCTTCAATAAGGCTGCATGTTCCACTGGTTTCCCTGTGGATGTCTTCATTCCTCGCCGGTTCCATTGGGCGGAGAATACATGGAGAACCGAGTGTGCATATTGGCTATCTGTGAATATTGTAACTATTTCTCCTTCAAACAGTTGACAGGCTTTTGTCAAGGCTTGGATTTCTGCAGATTGAGCTGATTGGTTGGACGGCAGTGTTTCAGCATGCAGAACTTTGTCATCCGTGACTACTGCGTAACCAACTTGATTCTTTCCTTCAAGTGATTTTGAGGCTGATCCATCTACATAGACATATGTGCTGTCTGGGATGGGCGTGTCTAGTAGGTCAGGTCTTGGTTTGCAGCAGCTGTCTGTTCGTTCCACACAGTAGTGAGGGTCGCCGTCATCTTCTGTTGGGAGAAGTGTGGCTGGATTCAGAGTGTTGCATCTCTGCAACGTCAGGTGTGGTTGGGATAGCAGTGTTGCAGTAATTGACAGGTGTCTAGCAGGCGACATGAACGACATTTTAGTGCTGGTGATTAGCATATCAACAGCATGTGGCACTTTTAGGGTGAGGGGGTGAAACAACACCAATTCAGCTGAGGCCTGTATGGCCAATGCAGCTGCGCACACTGCTCTAACACAAGAAGGCAGTGCAGCGGCTACTGGGTCCAACCTTTTGGAGTAGAATGCTACTGGCCTTAATTTGTCCCCAAATGTCTGTAGTAGCACTGAGGTCATGAATATACCTTTACAGTCTACTGTCTGGATGAATGCCTTGTTGTAGTTTGGTAGGGCCAGGACTCCAGAGTTCAGGATCACAGTTTTCACCTCCTCAAATGCTTGGTTGCCTTCTGGGGTCCATGGAATGGGGTCTTTCATTGACATTTCCACGGTGTAGATGAGATCCAACAGTGGTTGTGTGAGCTCTGCAAAGTTTGGGATCCAACTTCTGCAATAATTGGTTAATCCTAGAAATGCCATCATCTGCTTTTTGTTAGTGGGTTTTGGACAATTTCTGATGGCTTCCCTCCTGTTCTCGGTCAGGCTCTTTCCTGCTTGAGAGACATTGTGTCCTAGGAAAACCACTTCCTTCTGGCAGAATTGGAGCTTCTTTAATGAGGCTTTGTTTCCAGTTTCCTCTAGGTGCTTGAGCAGAGCTATTGTTTCTTCTTTACATTCTTCTTCTGTTGGACTAGCTATTAAAATGTCATCTACATACACCAGAATCTGGGTCATTGGTGAATGTTGATGCGTACTCAGACATGCCATTATCTCCTGAGAAAAGATTGTTGGGCTATCACAAAACCCTTGGGGAAGACGGGTATATGTGTACTTATGGCCTCCAAACGTGAAGCCGAACCAGTGGCGGGCCTGTCGGTTCAGCGGGATGGAGAAGAAGGCGTTGCTGAGGTCTACCACGGTAAAATACTCTTGTTGGGGTTTTAGCTCGTTCAGCAACGTGTATGGATCTGGTACACAGGGGGCCCTTGACTGGACAGCAGTGTTGACATGTCTGAGGTCATGGACTAGTCTCCATGTTCCAGTTTCAGCCTTCTTGACCGGAAAGATGGGGGTATTGCACTCGCATGTGGGATCTTCAACTAGCACACCCGCTTCCACCATATCTTCAATTACTGGTCTTATTCCTTCAATTGCATCTGGTTTTAATGGATATTGTTTTAGTCTAGGTCTATGGGAGGTCTTAGGTGTGATGACTACTTCCTTGGCTGTAGTCATCAGTCCTACATCGGTTTTTGATGCTGACCACAAGGTGGCTGGGACACCAGGGAAATCTTCTGCAGTGTGGCAGATGAGGTTCTGATGTCATTCTGTCAAATGAGTCTTCGTCTGCGCCACAGTGGTCCAGCTGAGGGCTGTTCTCTTTACTAGGCCATATTCTCTGGACTCATATTCAGCAGTTTTTGGTCCAGTTTGTGTCCACTTCTTTTCTGGCATGTTCTTAAATGTGAATGCTATTTGGCCTAGGTCTTTCCAGCGTCTCCCTGGTTTTTTGGACAGGGAGATGTGTGGTGTGGCGTTTGACCAGAAACACCATAGTGTTCTTGCTTTGGTGGGCATACTGACTGTAACCCATGCATCTCCACCGGTGGTGGTGAACAAGTGGTTAACTGTGAGCGTTTGGGGGCCCAAGTGTTCAAACTTGTGGTCGTACTGCTCGTCTCCAGGTCCAACTCTCATGGTGACGTGGAGAGGCCACTTGGTTTGATGTTCACCTTTTACTGCACTGATTTTTCCCTCCAAAGCGCTTACTACTGAACCGGGACCCCCAGGTATGGGGTCCAAGGTGTAGAACTTTTTTGGTTCTCCGGTCCCTTGGATCACATAGACTTTGGTCTCGTCACCTAGATCATCAGTGGCTTTCCTAGCTTCTATCCCATCGTCGGTCGGGATTAGACTGATCTTTAATTTCAATAGGAGATCTCTCCCTAGAAGGTTTACTGGACAGTGTGGACTTAGCACAAACTCAGTTGTACTAACATCTCCGTCTTCGTCTTCGAAATCAATTGGTTTGGACCATTTCAGTAAACAGGTGTGGCCCCCCGCAGCGACTACTGTGATCAGCTTCTTTCCTGGCTCTACTCCTGGAGCTTTATCTTTCAGAACTGATTTGTCAGCACCGGAGTCACACAAAAACCTTATGGCTTTTCTTGAGGGGCCTAATCTTAAGGTATAATATGGCTTCTTTGGATCTGATGAGTTTAGAGAGCACAATTGGGTCAAGTCGAGGATGTCAACAGGGGTAGGGGTCTCGTTGTCATCATCCCCTTTTTTCTCCACTGGATCCTTTTGGCGTCATTCTTGGTGGTCACCATGATGCGGGCTATGTGATGGTGGACGCTTTTCTTTGAGAGTCTCAGGGCAGTCTTCAACGTAATGGCCTAGTCGGCGACAGTTGTAGCATTTGCGAGGGTCAGGGCAGTCTTTAGAGTAATGACCTAGTCGGCAGCAGTTGTAGCATCTGCCATTAAAACGTATTGGTCCTCTTGAGCGTCCTTCTCCGGGGCGATCAAACTTCCGGGGGAATTTTTTATTTTCTTTGTAAAGAACTTTTTCTTCTTCTTCTTGATCTTTCTCTGAATGGGTCAGGGCTGCTAGAGCTTGGGCCAGGGCGTGGACTTGGGTGGTGGGGGTGGTTTTCTTCTTGTGGACTGTCTCAGCATGAGCAGCCCACTCCATCATCTGTGCCATGTTCTGGGTGCGATGGGTGACGCAGTGTTTGGTGATGAAACCTGAAATTCGTGGGAGGAAGCCTGCCATGATGCTTTGCTGTAGTTGTCTTTGATAAGCACCTTCAGGATCCTGGTCTTCCTCCAGCCCACTATGGGCTTTGAAGATCTCTTCCATTCTTCCTCTGAACACATGGACATCTTCATCTTCCCTTTGGGCGGTGGTATTGATTTTACCATAATCTGGGGCGGCGGTCCAGGCGTCGCGGACTCGTCTCATCACTTCATCCACCCGTCCTCTGAGGGCATCTCCTGGTTGTAAAATGTCGTTTTGGTTACCCCTTGGGTTAAAATTTCCTTTAACCCTCGTCCAATTGTGGCCCAAGCTGGTTCTGAAAGCTCTTTCTACCTCGATCCCATTTAGTCCATATGAATCACAGAGTAGACGGAAATTTTCGATCCATTTGCCGGGGGTGGCAGTGGGGTCCCCCAGGCCTTTGCAGGCATCTCTACATTCGGTCTCAGTCCACGGGCGAAAAACTCTCAGGGTCCTGTCCTGGTCATTGTCGAGACCATAGTGGGGGTTTGCGACCTGGACCAAGGGGTAGAGCTGGGATGGTGGTGGCCCAGGTTGAAGTTGAGCGGGTGGATATGGTGGTGGGTCTTCATAACCACTTGAAACGGTGAGCAGAGGGTAAAGCCTGTCTTTTCCCTTCAACTGTCGCTGATTTCTGGTCTGTACTGGTGACCAAACCTCGTTTCTTTCATGGGTTGTGGCTCCCTCTAGTGTGTGGACTACAACTGTAGATGAGGCGTCATGTTGTGGAGGTGGGGCCAGCACTGGGATGGGCTGTGGGGGCGGAGCCAGCACCGGGATTGGCTGTGGGGGCGGAGCCAGTACTGGGATTGGCTGTGGGGGCGGAGCCAGCACTGGGACCTCATCGGGCTGGGCGGTGCGTGAGCGTGCGCCTGTCTCCTCATCTGGTTTAATCCTCATCATCGCTGCAGTATAGCTTTCTTTTTTAAACATTTTTCTTTCTTTCTTCGCTTCACGATCTGCTTCTCTTTGTCTTGCTTGTACAATCCACACTTCAATATTCTTCAACTGTTTTCGTATTTTATCACCCGCTTTGCCATTCTTTACCCTCTCTTCATGCTGCAATGTTCTTTTTATTTCAAGCAGTTTAGAAGTGTCAAATTTACCATCAAAACCATGTTTTTTCTGCCACTTTTTCACAGGTTTGCAACTTTCAGGAAAACGTTGCATCATAAACCGTGTATCTGGTGGTAACTTTTTGCTGGACTTTTGTCCCATTTTGAACGTTCAGTCAGTTTTTCTTTTTAGCCTTAAATTATTTTTTTATCTTTTATGTTCCGTATATTTTGCACAATATTGTGTCACAATCTTTTATTTACCTATTTCAGGGACGTCCCGTCAACTAAGAGTTTGTTTTTGTTTTTTGTTTTTTTTTAATATTTACTTTAGGTTCACCATAAGTTTTAGTTTAACTACGTATTTGTTATTTTAGTGATCTTTTGTTTCAACAGTTTGGTTTTTAGCGCTGATTTATTTAGTGAGCAATTGAAAACTTTTACTTCATATTTTTAAAAACTGCAATATTGTCAATAGACAGTTTCAATCACGAACATTTCAACAAAAAAACATTTAGACAAGACAAACATTAAACAAAAACCATTAAAAAACATTCCGAAGAAACCTCCTCGTTATTCTGCACTTCTTAAAGTCCCCTGACCTTAAACAAAACCGGTCTTCTACCGAGTACGTGTGGCTTTATGCACTGCCCCAGGCTAGTTTTTCTTTCCCCCTTTTTAAATCCCCTGATTTAAAAAAATTAAAAAAAATGAGCCCCTGGCCTGCCACCAAAACACCTTTTCCACTAAGACCCTGGTTAGTACACAGAATTTAACTCGTATTTTACACAAAAAAAAATACTTCAATACCCCAGGTATTTTAAGTAAGAGGAGGTCTTCTTACCAGTCATTAGGTGTCTTCCCTGGGCCGTGGACCCGTCACCGTCACTGGAACCAGCGCAGGACCAACTTCTATTGCCCCCGTCCGTTAAGGTGGCCTTTTTGATCCTACGCCTGTTCCAAGTCACAGATTTTGAGTCCCGGTTGTTTCGGTACCAAAAATGTTAGGTTTAAATCAACATAAAACCCAGCTCTCAACCAAAAAATAACACCAAAGACTGTTGGAATGGTTTTTAAGGCCCTTTCTGCAGAAAGCGGAAGCAAGGTCAGAGCTTTTCAGAGCAACGTGGCTCTATGGATGCCCTCGACGGAATGCTTCGCTGTTTCATCCTCTGCAGGGGCTTTTTATTTAAAATGGGACACAGGAAATTACCATATTTAGGTAGCCAATAGAAAATAGACATACAATGGACATATGGAAGAAAACGGGAAACATACAGAGGAACAGACATCGGGGTCAAAATGTCACACATGTGATATTTTCAGTTAAAGAGGTAAACAGAAGCTTAAAGTTTTTATAAACCATAGGTCGCTGAGGTTATATGCCCTCTGGGGCTGAAACAGGAACTCTGAACAGATGTGTGCAGGCTAACTTTACAAATATAATAGAACAGTTGTCCCAGGACAGTCCAAAAAAACCCCTGAGTATCTCTCAGGAAGTGGGCAACTGGCCATATTTTCAGAGCATGTGATCGGTTTCAGGGCAAAGGTCAATTTGGGCCTCCTCCTGAACCCAGGAAATCTGGGACAGATGTGTCCATCTGACAATGGTCAACTGTTCATCAGAGCAGACAACCCCCTTTACCCTCAGGGGGGTGGCCTGTCTTATGACCTCTGGTAACTGCGATAAGGATGTGGAAAAACCCAGCGGTCAGTTTCTCTGAGCTGACCTAATTAAGCCTAATTCTGGTAGTTTCATATTTTCATAAGGACAGCAACTTAATTCAAAAAGATCTATCAATCTCACAGTGTTCTTCCTTTTTAGTAGTAATATAGTCCTGTTCCAGTTTTTTTATATCTCTTTCCAATTTAGTTAGAGTCTCTCTATTTTTTTTCACTTTATGGGCGCTATATGATAAGACGTGACCTCTCATATAGGCTTTTAGAGCCTCCCAAATGTTGCTGTGTGAAGAGGAATTTGAGTTGGCATTAAGAAATATTTCTATATTAGTAGTCATATATGATATAAATTCAGGATCTTTTAGCATGAAATTTTTGAACCTCCACCTGCGAATTTCAGGTTGAGGGGTATTGGCCACCCAAGTGAGTTTAAGAGGATTGTGATCTGAGAAGGTGGCAGCTATATAACAGCATTCTTTTATTGTCGACAACATATCTTGTGAAATCAGGAACATATCAATTCTGGAGTATGTATTATGCGGTGCTGAAAAACAGGAAAAATCCTTCTGGTTTGGATGAAGCTTTCGCCATACCTCAATTATACCCATGTCCTTAATACCTTGGTTTAATGCTGCAGCTGCTTTTGACAGTGAAGTTGTTTTGGGTGATAAACGATCCAGTACCGGGTTTAAAACCAAATTAAAGTCTCCACCCACAATGCACTGACCCTCAATGGTAGCAAATCTCATAATGAGATTGTTAAAGAACGACGGGTCGTCATAGTTGGGCCCATATATATTCACCAGAGACAACCTGTTCCTATTTATCTCACAATCTACAAGCAAGAATCTACCATTTCTATCTTTTTCCACTGAATTTAATTTAAAATTCAGGTGTTTATTGATGAGCAATGCCACACCTCTGGACTTGGAGCAGTAGGAAGAGTGGAAAACATGACCCACCCAGTCTCTACGCAGTTTCAAGTGCTCAGAGTCAGTAAGGTGGGTCTCTTGGATAAAGGCGATATCTACATTCTGCCTCTTTAAGTATGTTAGCATTTTTTTTCTCTTAATAGGTGAATTAATCCCTCTGATATTCCAAGAAATACATGTTAATTGACCCATGACATAAAAACTATATATGGATGATCAGCAGGATGCGTATCATAGCGCATGGCTTCTAAAATTATCACATTGTATTCCTGCTTTGTGTGTCTTGATAAAATAAAGGCAACGATAAAGTGATACGACTCGATCCGGACCAAAAAGTAATATTTATATTTGTGCAAGTAGAAAATTTGGTTGTAGTGAGAGACCATACAAAACCCCAAAACAAAATAAAACCTGCCTCGTAAAACCCCCCAAAAAAAACAAACACATTAGGTAGGTAACTTTCTTAAACAACAGTGGTGGCCTCAGCAACTGCTGAATATGACTGGCCACTCATAACAACTTGTATAGAAACATTTCAAATTCCAAGATCTAAGAGGAGAACCAAAGAAATAAAATTATAAGAAGTTGGTTAAATCAAACGCGATCCCACTTTGCCTTGAATGTGCAAAATATGACATCATTTCTGCGAGCCTGCATGAATATGTCTTATATTGACTACTATTAGGAGTGTGAACATACACACATCCCCGTAAAAGTATAAGTAAATTAACAAAGCAGACTAAACCTCAATCAGTCACATTTGTGATGAGCATCAGCAGAGAATAAAATAAAAATAATTAAAAAGAAAAAAAAAAAAAAAAAAAAAGAGAAGAAAAAAAGGAAATGTCACAACATGACCGCATAGCGGCTTTTTTTTTTCTTTTTTTTTCCCCTTTATCTTCCCCCTCTTGGTAGGGTAACAGCGGGATCCTATGTTGACCACCATCATCCTCATACATAGACGTGGGCTATGTAAAGCAGTCACTTCATTACTCACTCGGCAGCTCCTTGAGAAAACGTTGCACCTCAGCCGGAGTGGAGAACACCCTGGCGGATCCCCGGTGCTTGACGCGCAGCTGGGCCGGGTAGAGCAGCGCGTATTCCAGCTCCCTCTCTCGCAGCATCCTCTTTACACCCAGGAACTCGTCTCTCCTCCGCTGCAGGTCTGCGCTGTAGTCGGGGTAAAATGATATCCTCTTATTTTCATATGTCACCTCTCCTTTGGCTCTGGCGAGACGGAGGACTTTCTCTTTATCTCTGAAGTTCAGGAACTTTGCGATGACGGGCCGCGCTCTGTCCGTCTGCTTGCCGATGCGGTGCGCCCTCTCCAGAGTAACAGGTGAAGTGAAATTATCCTCACCCAGGATCTGCGGAATTAACTTTTCAAAAAATCCCACCACATCACGTCCTTCCGACTGCTCAGGGATGTTTAGTATCCTGATGTTCGACCTTCTGCTGCGGTTTTCCAAGTCGTCGGTTTTGTCTTTGAGTTGAGCAACCGTCCTCTCCATCTTGTCGACGCGGTCACGGGCGTCTTTAATGTCGTCCTCATTTGCGCTCACACGTGTCTCCATCTCTTGGACCTGTTCCGACAGCGTAGAGAGAGACGTCTCTATTTTCGTTAATGTAGTTTGGATGTCGGCTGTTTTTTTATCGATGTGTTTCGTCAGGTCCTCTTTGGTTTCTTGCAGAGCATCCAGAAGTTTACTGAGGGTCGTCTCTGTTTCTTTCTGTTCGTCCGCCATGTTCTTCTGATGTCCCGCGTGCGGGTGCCGCGAGGTCCGATTTGCAGTATTATCTCGCTTTTTGTGGCGAAAATTGTAGCTTGCCATACAAAAGTGTTAAGAATACTTTCTCCTCTTTCATGTAATTTAAAGTTACGCGTGAATAAAGCAGGATAAATGCAGTTGTCGAGGCCTTCCACCGAGAGCTCACGAATACACGTCCGCACTCCTCGACTGCATCCGGGAACCCCCGGAAACTTTAGATTTCTGATTCTGAAATGATGCTATCTATTAAGAAGTACAACCAACATGCATTACATGGATGTTTGTTCATGCAGTAGAAGAAGAACAAAATGAATCAAAACGTTTCCTGAAAGCAGCGTTTACTAGAACCGAGATCATTTTGAGTTGACTCTTTAACCTTTGCAGGAGCAGCACCTTCTAACGTTCAAGAACAGTCTGTTATATATGATATATTACCTATGATCATTTAATATTAACAGGGAGCAAGAAAAGACATGCTGTTCAAGGCTGGAAAGACGTCCCAAAGATGTATTTCAGTGGATCAGACACATTGTAGCTGCTGAATGAGGGTGCTGCATGTTAGAATAAGGAATTGGTCTACTCATGTTCCTGGTGATCTTTCACTGTTCACTTACGTTTCAGGGAATGAGAAAGTTCTGTGTGGAGGGGCAGCGGGACTTTAGGGAGTATTTTAACACAAGACCTAAGTGTCATGGGCAGCACTAGAGGAGACTCGAGGTCTAAATGTGAACAATGCACCGTTCATAATCACTGACAGAACCAAAGTTACAACTTTCTATGTGAGCTCACGATGACACGAGTCTCAAAACCAGCGCCTCAGACGAACAGTTGCTGCTGATGTGTTGTGGCTTGGACAGATCGCAGCTAGTCCTCAGAGGAGAACAGCTATGAGAGGTTTTATTGTGGAGGAGGGGTATTTTTAAGGTTGAGGTTGTGTGTAATAGTAATTAGGGTGGAGGTTGAGTTAAAGAATCTAAGAAACATGGTTTCATAGATGCAGCAGCTCATTGAGCTCCCTAGAAGAGGCCAGAGTGTGAGGAGGCGACTGGGAGGGAGATCCAGGAGCTGCAGTATGGAGGTGTGGACTGATGAAGAGGAGGTTACCTGAGAGGGGGAAGAGGGCGAGGATCTGGCTGGACCCCGCGCAGCTGCCGCAGGTTCCACCACAGACTCACTGGGCTCCAGTGGTGGACAGTAACGGAGTAAATTTACTTGAGTACTGTACTTAAGTACATATCCAGAGGATTTGTACTTTACTTGAGTATTAGATTTCTTTGGTACTTATTACTCTTACTTGAATACATTTCCAAGACAAATATTTTTACTTTTACTCGAGTAAATTTCTAGGAAGGCTGAAAAGTACTCGTTACTTTCAGGTCTGCTCTTTTATCTTCTTCCCTAAAATCCTATTTTTAGACGGATATTGGGAGACAGGCACAGAGACAGACATTGGGAGACAGTTTGTTATGCTCTATATTGCTATATTGTGCTGGTACATGTCCTTCCTGTAAAGTTAAGTGACTTCAACATTGAGTTATTGAAAGCAGAGATGTAGTTTTTTGTAAACAGTGGTCTATGAGGGGGATCCAGACTTAGTTGGATGGTGCAGGTTCATTTGGTTTCAGTTCATGATTGTTAATAAACTCTGCATCATCTGCTGTCCTCTTATGATCCCATTCATTTGATTTGTTTTTGGTGTTTCTGCAGGTTTTATATAACATTGTGGTTCTAAAAGCAGCACAACAGTGCAGCTGCTTTCAAAGAGTTAATTCTCAGAAACAATAGTTAAAAGATCCTTAAATTAATTTAGAAAAAATATAGTAATTTACTGATGTGGAAAATAAGAAATTTACTCTTACTCTTACTCTTACTTTTACTGAAAGTAAATTTAAAAGCATTTACTTTTGGATACTTAAGTACCTTTAAAAGCAAGTACTTTTCTACTCTTACTCGAGTAATATTTTGACTGAGCTACTTTTACTTGTAACAGAGTAAATTTTGACCAGTAGTATTTGTACTCTTACTCAAGTACTGGGGTCGAGTACTCTGTCCACCTCTGCTGGGCTCCTCCCCACTCATAGCAGTATCTACAAAAGCAAGCGATCCCATTCATCAGCCCTACTTAAAGTATAAAAGTAAAAGTAATGTAAGGGGGAAAAAAGCCATTAAGGACAAAAGCCATTGAAAATGAATGCATCTTAGTATAATGCACATATATTAAAGAACCATATATGTGTACTATTGAGCATTAACATGTGTTTCAGAGAGCAGGAGATATGATGACTAGTTGTCTATAAGTATTGTAAAGTCAAACTTCAGAGGCATGTTATCATTTATCCTAACCTTTACTGGAATGTACATCCAAGTTTAGTTGCAGGAATCTGAGGGAACGGATGTAAGAACAAAACTGGACAAGAACATCTGAAACAACCACAACCAAATTCACTCTATCCGGATGGAGCAATTTAACTGGAGGGGTTTTTTTTTAAAGGCCGAAATGAAATAGAGTAACGAGCTGTTTTTAAAATGTAAGGAGTAAAAAGTACAGATAATTGCGTGAAAATGTAAGGAGTAAAAGTAAAAAGTCGTCTGAAAAATAATTACTCCAGTGAAGTATAGATAACCAAAATGTATACTTAGATAAGGTAACGAAGTATTTGTACGAAGCATACAAAGTGATTTTTATTTTCTTGGCTGTTATTGGTGGTGCTGTTTCAGCACATGCTGTCCCGTTTACTTCACGTCTGCCTGGCTCTCAAATGAAGATCCAGTGCCGGGGCTGAAAACTAACGCGTGTGGTCAGAGGAGGCTCGAGACCTCTGAACACGTGCTGATCTCGCATCTTCCTCTCATTACATCTGCCATATGAAAACCAATGTCAGCGATTAGCTAGTTAGAGAAGCATGTAATCCAACTCTTACTTGATAAGTAATCAGTTACAACACAAAGTAACTGATGTTCTTTTGCTGACTGCTGGATAGAGAAAAGACTTTGAGTTGTTCATATATTTTCCTCCTGCTCTGTAAGCTTCAAAAAGCTGTCAATAACCCTTTTAAAACCCTGGCAATAACCCGGATTTGCACGGCCATGTAAACACCAATAACCCTTTTGAATAACCCGAATTTGCTCATATTCGGGTTTTTAAAAACCCGAATATGACCCCTGGGTTACTCCTTTTAAAACCCAAATATTCGGTCATGTAAACGCCAAACAGAATATCCCCATCAAACGGAACATGAATTTGTTTTCTGCACATGCTCTGTTCATAAGGAATCCTGGTCTTTTTTTTTTTTTTTTTTCTGGTCTTTTGAGTCCAGGAAGTTCTTCTAAACACGGCGAACCGCAAGACCACGCCACACTTTTGGAGTGAGGAGGAGACTAATCACTTCATAAATGTAATGAAGAATATGAACATTTTGGCATTTGTAGACAGTAGAAAGTACGGGGATAGCGATATTTACAAGAAGGTGAGCGAAAAGTTGCGCGAAGCAGCATTTGTTTTGAATTTGGAAACAGGAAGAAGAAGCGGAAATGGCGGGAATTGCGTCATGATGTTCTCCGTGCGTCACTGGTTTTATCCAGATATCCCGAATGATTAATTACCATGTAAACGGAATATTCTGAATGTTTCAGTAACCGGAATATTAGCAATAACCTGAATTTTGACTGCATGTAAACATAGTCATTGTCGTTGCCCACACGACTGGGCCGTGCCCTGCCGGGCCTCATGGCTGCAGGCCGTGGTTACTCACGCCCAGGCAAGGGGGACGAGGAGGACATGACATTTATATCTGTAAAAAATGTTATAATGCAAACTGTAGATGCTGCAAGGTAAAAGCTGAAGGTCCACAGAGTAAAAAACCAAAATCCCAAACTACAATAAAGAGTGTGAGTGACTGTCGTTCCTGTTCTGAGTAGCCGTCCACTTGTCTCATCGAGCTAAATGTCTCTGCAGGGAAGAAAAATCACTGATGAAACAGTTTGGACTCCGTGCAATCTAGAGACGGGAGACAGGATGTGTTTCAAATATCTAAAATGTCAAACATGAGTACCAGTATCGGAGACGGGGATGAAGGCATCTCTTGTTTTAGTTGCTCAGTGAAAAGTTCAGGCCTAAAAAACCAACACGAGTTTTGACACCCAGGTTCAAATGTACCATAAATAAGGAAATATTACTAAAAGAGGAAGGATATCCATCTGCATCATGAAACTCAGGTCTGTGAAGATTATTTGGTTTATACAGTATTTTACTCAGCTTTTGATATCAAGCTGGATCTGACTGCTGGCAGACAAGATGGTGCATGGTGTGGTCTTCCCAGGGAGATTCTCTCTGGCAGCCCCGTCATGAACAGATCTCCTGGAAACATCAGGAACTTGGAGTACGGCAGCTTGGCTGCTTCAGGAAGACTTCAGCCGGGGAAGAGGAGATCATGTGTTTATTGATTAAAATAAAAAAGTCAGGCTCTCGTATTTAGTGTGTTTGGCCTGATTTCAATGAGTGACCACAAAATGATCTTCTATGCAGTAAGTCTGATTTTTAAGTTCTGGGAGCATATACTGTATTTTTACGCACTATAAAGCACGCTTAAAATCCTTCAGTTTTCTGGTTTGCAACGTCAGACAACGTTAGATGACTAATTATGTAGTGCTTGCAATCACCCATCATCCAACATCTAGTCAACGTCACCTTAAAGTTTGAATGACCTGACTGTTTTATTGCACTTTATATGTTTTATCATGTGCTTTATAATGCAGTGCACCTCGTGGTCCACAAAATGCGGTATTCACCGATGCTCAGGTTAATTAATCACCATCAATACTTTTCCCTCAATGACAGGTTTCATATCCTGTTTGTCATATCCAAATAAACACACAAATAAATCTCCACTCATTTGATGAAATCAGCCCCACAATCAAGTAAATATCAACAGTGAAACAACATCCATACGCAGTACTCGAGTTGTAAAAAAAATCAGGGGGGATGGTGGATTTTATCATATGGGGACAGATAATTTGTGCTGATTACAAATAATATAATATATTACAAATAATAGCAGTGACCAAAACGCCTGCAGAAATACTGCAGGAATGACATAGCAGCAGTTAAATGTAGCCTTCTGTAAGCTTTAAATATCCACTGGGCTTACATCAAATACATCAAAACACAACAATAAAAAACAGTTTTCTGAACTTATCAATATGACTCTGTCCTTCACAGGATAAGTAAAATGGATCACTGCAAAAACTCAAAATCTTAACAAGAATATTTGTCTTATTTCTAGTTAAAATGTCTCATTTTAGTAAAAAAAATCCCATTACACTTAAAACAAGACTCATCACTGGAAAAAACAACAATATTCACCTGTTTCAAGTAGATTTTCACTTGAAATAAGTAGAAAAATCTGCCAGTGGAACAAGATTTTTTTGCTTGTAATAAGAAGATAAATCTTGTCCCACTGGCAGATTTTACTACTTATTTCAAGTAAAAATTTACTTGAAACAGGTGAAAATTGTCAAATATTTCTGGTGTTATTTTTCTGGTGATGACTCTAAATGTTGAAATAGCAGTAAAACCACATTCATTGATGAAATGACATAAGGGATGGAAAGGAAGGATGGCAGTTTTACAGGGGGGGTGATTTGGACCGTTTTTATTTCAGGGGGGAATCCATCCCCCCTCATCCCCCTCAACTCCAGTACTGTCCATACGGGAACATATTCCCCCATTTGGGAGGATGTATGTTTGTGTGACGCTGAGCTGTGGAGTCACTGGAGTTCACTGTGACTCTCTGTGTTACCAGAAGTTTGACAAACATTTGTAAACGAGACTAAATGCTCCTAAAACGATTCATGCAGAGATGCAGCACTTCATGTCTGATTCTGGAGGGAGAATGTCAGAGGGTCAACTACCCTGTTACGCCACAAACTTCACTCAAGAAACGCCTCATCTGCAATATTGTGCTGCAAAAACCACAAGTATTGTCTGCTGAGTTACTGGGGGGTCTGGTCTGGTTTGATTTAAACCTGCATGTCTGAACATCATAAACATTTACTGTAAATAGCAGTGAAAGATATGATCAGTATTTCAGCGTAAAACTCTGATCGATGTCATCAATCACTAAATAAAAGGAAAATAAATCCAGTTTCACCATCAAATAATGTGAATATCAAACATTCCTCCCAGTTCAGAGAGAATGTCCATGTGTGTGAATCCTCCCTTATAATGACATGTTTATGAACCTCATGTCTGCATGTGAAAGATCTCATTTGGTGCTTTTAACATGTGTTACATTTTTAATATCTTTAAAATCTGTAAAGGTTCAAATCACATTTATTGACATCTTCATCTCATGGATTATTGTTAAAAGCTAACTTGTGTTTGTTCAGTGGTGGGTGTTGCATCATAAGGAGGTTCAGCGGTCACAAAGGCGAACATTCTAGAATCCGGTGCCTATAAAAACCAGCATGGAACTCTGCACTGATCTGTAGTATCTTGTACCTTCAAGACGCTGCCTGTCGCAAACTTCTCTGGTGAAAACGACGTCTAAGACTCAGAAAACACCACAGAAAACGCTGCAGAACCTCTCACGAACATTTGATCCACTTCTTTCTGTGCTCATTGTGGAAATGGCTTTTAGAGGACGTCCAACAACGAGACCGGGATTTGTGAGCTCTGCCAACGACGGCGCTCAATCCCAGGTCTCGGACGGTCTCGGCCAACTCCACATGGAGGAAGAAGACTGCAAAGCAGAAAACGATTTCCTGTCCGACTACAACAACAAGCTCCATCTTAAAGTTGTTGAGCTTGAGGAGGAATTGAGCATATTTTTGATGATAAACCAGAACCTGTACTCACAAAGAACTGAACTGGAAGAGCAGGTCCAGCAGCTGCAGGAGGAGAATAAGGCCCTCAGCCAGACAAAGAGAAACAACAAGAATCTGGGCCTTAAAGTTGTTGAACTTGAGGAGGAAATGGGCAGATTTTTGCTGATAAACCAGAACATGTTCTCCCACAGAACTGAACTGGAAGAGCAGGTCCAGCAGCTGCAGGAGGAGAACAAAGCCCTCCGTGAGACAAATAAAAAACTGTCCAAAATGGAGATTAACCATGATGAAAAGATGAAACAGGCAAGATCATGGTTAAAGCTGAAGGAGGCTGTAACGCAACTGAAAACTGAAAAACAGCTGTTGAAGGAAAAGGAGGAAGAGGTTGCAAATGAAAAAAGGATACTGGAAGAAAGTAAGAAGCAGTATCGGGGGATGACATCCAAAGTAGAGAATGATGAGAACATCCTCAAAGAGAAACAGCAAGGTTTGGAGGAAGAGATGAGGAAAGTTACTGAGAAGAACAGAGACCTCCAAAAACAGAAAGATGAACTGGAAAATGAGAAAAAGAAAGTGGAAGAGGTCAAAAGACAGGCTGAAGAAATGAAACAAGCAATCGAGAGGGAGATGGAGTATGTGAAAGATAAGAAAAATGACTTGGTAAGACAAGGATGGCAAATGTGTGAGGACAAGAAAACACATAAGATGGAAATAGAAGCTTTCCAAGCAGCAAAAGCTGATCTGCAGGAGAAAAGTAAAGACCTGCAACTGCTGTGGCGAACGATGAACGAGGAAAAGGCCCAGATTAGATCGATGAAGGTACAAGAAAAGGAAAATTCTCTAAAAGTACAGAAAGAGAAGAAGAGGCTCTTGAGAGAGAGAATGTTCTCAAGAGACTACAGGAAAGAACTGGAAATGGTACTGAAGGAACTGGAGATGGAAAAGACACGAATCTTTGGCAGCACACAAGGCAAGGCCAGACAAGGCAAGTTTATTTGTGTAGCACAATTCAACACAACGTAATTCAAAGTGCTTTACATCAACATTAAAAGTGGCAAGACACAATTAAAACATAAATAACAAATAAAATGAAATAAAATGATAAGAAAAGAGGTAAAATAATAGAAAGCACAAGTTGTTAAAAAGTAAGGGCAGTAGAGTACAGCAGGTACACATCATATTCTTAAAATGGCAAGAATTACGTTTCTATACGGTCAAAACGTACAAAGACCGGGTCAAATACATTATTACAAAAGTAATCTGTCACAATTCGTACGGTGAATTAAACCAATTTGACAATTCTATGCCACAATGCCTGTTTCCAGGTCTTATTTCACACAACAGACGGGAATTACGTTTCTATGCGGTCAAAACTTACAAAGACCGGGTCAAATACAGTATTAGAAAGAAATCTGTGCCGATTCGTGCGGTAAATCAAATCAATTTGACAATTCTACGTCAAAAAACCTGCATTCAGGGCTTATCCATAACTTTGCGCAGTTTTCAAAAGGTATTTAATTTGAGAGTACGCTTAAATAACAAATAAAATGAAATAAAATGATAAGAAAAGAGGTAAAATAATAAAAAGCACAAGTTGTTAAAAAATAAGGGCAGTAGAGTCCAGCAGGTAAGTATTTAATTTAGGAGTACGCTTCAGTAAACAGTAATGTTTTTAGGCCTGATTTAAAGGAGCTGACAGTTGGAGCAGACCTCAGGTCTACAGGAAGTTTGTTCCACCGGTGAGGAGCAGAATAACTGAACGCTGCCTCACCTTGCTTGGTTCTGGTTCTGGAACCACAACAAACCAGATCCAGATGAACCTCAGGGGTCTGGGAGCTTCATAGGAACTAACAGATCCAGCATGTATTTTGGTCCAAGACCATTCAGGTCTTTGTAGACCAGCAGTAAGATTTTAAACTCTATCCTTTGACTCAGTGGAAGCCAGTGTACTGATTTCATGACCGGTGTAATGTGGTCCAGTTTACTGGTGTTTGTAAGGACTCTCAGCGTTCTGGATCAGCTGCAGCTGCCTGATAGATTTCTTGTTAAGGCTTGTAAAGATGCCATTGCAATAATCCAACCTACTGAAAATGAGTGCATGGATAAGTTTTTCCGTGTCTTGTTTAGACAGAATCCCCTTAATTCTAGCAATGTTTTTCAGGTGGTAATAGGCAGATTTAGTGATAAACTTTAGATGGCTGTTGAAGTTCAGGTCTGAGTCAATAATTACACCAAGATTTCTGGCTTGATTTGTAGCTGTCAATGACATAGAGTCAAGGTGATGTTTTCCCTTTCACTTTTAGGGCCAAAAATGATCACCTCTGTTTTTTCTGCATTTAGATGGAGAACATTCTGGCACACAAGACACACAAGACCAAGAGTGTGCAGAACTCAAGAGAGAGGTGGAAAACGAGAAGGAAAAGGAAGCCGCACAGAAAAAAGAGCTGCAAGAGGAGACGAATCAATGAGATGAACAGGAGACGAAAGAACTGGAGAAAGCGCTTGGGCGTCTCCGGGTCTCCCCGGGGGGGCTGGGCCGTGGACTTGGGGGCCCCACTCGGAGGGCCCGGCCCTGGGTGTCTATGTCTTATGTTGTCAGTATGAATGGGAGGATGTTGGACCGTTTCCCTCCGTCTGGGGGCTCCGGCGGCGCCGGGGGCGCCCGTGGAGGTACGGTGGGGCCCTGGCCCGGCTCGGAGGGCTGGCTCCCGTCTACTGGATGGCCGGTGGGGGGACGCGGGTGTCTTATCAGGGCCGGCTTTGCTGGTCCTGCCTCCTGGCTTCGGCCTCTTCTCCCCCTCCTTCCCCTCCCTGTTTTTATGGCATTAATCACATGCACTCAACACCAGGGGCGGGAGGGGGTCCCACATCACCCGCGCTCCCTCACCGGCCTGGGATACGTGGGTCGGGGTACCCGGGCCCGGCGGGGCTCGCCGTGCAGCCTGGGGTGCCTTCTGGCAGTGCTGGACCCCCCCGGGGAGGGGGAAACGGTGCGTGATTGTGTGTCTGTGTCGGTGAGAATGCGGTATGGAAGGGTCCTGCCATGGAGGATTTGAGCCTCCATTGGCAGGCCATCAAAACTAAATAATAAAAAAAAAAATGATAAAGATCAGTCCGCTGAGCATCTGTTCTGTAATGTTAATATTACGGTGTCATGTTAAGCCATATCTCCTGGGATTATTACAATATAACTGAATGTATTTACACAGAAACAGGTTTGATGTGAACTGGATACTAGATATCTCTCATAATTTTCGCTAACTTCATTTTTATTTTGCTCATGTTTATGCAACTCTTGGGGCCACATTTTCTCTGGTTAGCATGTTTTAGCCACAATATTGTTGACTTACAGATTATAACAACCATTGCAACAGCAGCTGAGTGTCTGTAATTTCTGAAATAAGCCCCGAAATGTGGTCCATCATTGTTACAAGAGGGGAGGGAAAAGCAGGAGTTCTTGTGGTTGAGGAAAGAAAAAGTTCTCTGATATCTGCAGAGAAGCTGAGATGACAACAGGTCTGTCTGAGGGAGCACGACGGACCGATACCGACGCTGAATGATCACAAGAACTCATCTGGGCTCAAACAGAACCTTTAAGGAAGCTTCAGAATGAGGAGATGTCGATTTCGATAAACAGAAATAAACACTGATGGAAACTTTAGATTTCTGATTCTGAAATGATACTATCTATTAAGAAGTACAACCAACATGCATTACATGGATGTTTGTTCATGCAGTAGAAGAAGAACAAAATGAATCAAAACGTTTCCTGAAAGCAGCGTTTACTAGAACCGAGATCATTTTGAGTTGACTCTTTGCAGAAGCAAGCACCTTCTAACGTTCAAGAACAGTCTGTTATATATGATATATTACCTATGATCATTTAATATTAACAGGGAGCAAGAAAAGACATGGTGTTCAAGGCTGGAAAGACGTCCCAAAGATGTATTTCAGTGGATCAGACACATTGTAGCTGCTGAATGAGGGTGCTGCATGTTAGAATAAGGAATTGGTCTACTCATGTTCCTGGTGATCTTTCACTGTTCACTTACGTTTCAGGGAATGAGAAAGTTCTGTGTGGAGGGGCAGCGGGACTTTAGGGAGTATTTTAACACAAGACCTAAGTGTCATGGGCAGCACTAGAGGAGACTCGAGGTCTAAATGTGAACAATGCACCGTTCATAATCACTGACAGAACCAAAGTTACAACTTTCTATGTGAGCTCACGATGACACGAGTCTCAAAACCAGCGCCTCAGACGAACAGTTGCTGCTGATGTGTTGTGGCTTGGACAGATCGCAGCTAGTCCTCAGAGGAGAACAGCTATGAGAGGTTTTATTGTGGAGGAGGGGTATTTTTAAGGTTGAGGTTGTGTGTAATAGTAATTAGGGTGGAGGTTGAGTTAAAGAATCTAAGAAACATGGTTTCATAGATGCAGCAGCTCATTGAGCTCCCTAGAAGAGGCCAGAGTGTGAGGAGGCGACTGGGAGGGAGATCCAGGAGCTGCAGTATGAAGGTGTGGACTGATGAAGAGGAGGTTACCTGAGAGGGGGAAGAGGGCGAGGATCTGGCTGGACCCCGCGCAGCTGCCGCAGGTTCCACCACAGACTCACTGGGCTCCAGTGGTGGACAGTAACGGAGTAAATTTACTTGAGTACTGTACTTAAGTACATTTCCAGAGGATTTGTACTTTACTTGAGTATTAGATTTCTTTGGTACTTGTGTTGCCCTGTAATTGTGTTACCCTGTGTGTTCTTCTATTATATTAACTTTTCAGTTATTTTAATATGTTAAATGACATTTTGTATATACATATGTGGTAGACGGGCAAATGATGGGTTGGGAAACAAAGTATGTACAGTATAATTAAATATTTAGTTGTTTTGGGATGATTTAAGAACCGCGATGTTACTTCCGGTTTCGCGATGTCACTTCCGGTTTGGTTCCGGTCAGACCAGCCGTTATTTTCCTGCTCTATCTTCTTCTCACCATTTCAGTTGTATACAAGCAATGCTGTAAGTTAAGTTCGATATATCAGATAATTATTTTTGTATCTTTTGTTGCTAATGTTGCTTCTTTGTGTATTTGATTGGAGCATTGTTAGCATAAAAAAAACGACCTTTTAGCTAGCCATTAGCATTGGTTCATCTTATAATTTAATTCTGTATGTTTCTGTTGCAGTTTTTACCACTCTTTTACATGTTCAACCTTCAATATACTTGATGAAACGCCACTCCACGCCTCTGTCATCATTTTTTTATTGAAACTGAACAAAGGTTTAGCTGAACGTTTAGCTTTGGGTCATCTACACCCGAGTGAGAACGTTACAGTAAAAAAGCAAACTTTCACTCTGACTTGGCAAGACGTCATCGCATAGAAGCAGGAGTTCCATGACGATGAGCAACACGTCAACCTCATCTGGGAGTGTCGCCCGGGCTCGGGCCAAAGCAGAGGCTGCCAAGGTGAGAGCCTCATACGCCGCCCAGGAGGCTAAATTAAAAATGGAAAAGGCTGTCAGAGAGGCAGAAATAAAGGTGGAAACAACCAGACTAGAAACACAATTGGAAGTGTTATCACTGCAAAAGGAAGCAGAAGCAGCTACTGTAGAAGCACAAATAATGGAAATGGCGCAGAGTACTGTGATATCTGAGGTTGTGGAAAATAAATCAGAACGAGCAGGATCAGAAAGGGCCAAAACGGAGCGAACACATGGTTATGTGCAGGATCAGATCGAGATAAAGAGTCTCTGTCCCTCACAACAATCATCGCCACAGCCCGTCGATCACTCACCTGACGTCAAACCACTCCCCAGCTATGTAACAGCGAGATCAGGACTAAACCTACTTTTGGGAGACATCTCACATCAGTCTCAATCTAGCCAGAAGAAAGATGATAACATGTACTCACCTCGAGCAAACCCACCTGCACCTAGTAACCAGATAAGGACATCGTTACCTCAACCCAATGTACCTGATTCTAGCAAAGCCCAGATTAAGCCTGAAGCTATAACACCTAACGTATATATAAATACGCCTGTACATTTCCCCCCATACATCCAGCCAGCTAGCATACCAAATCCAATAGAGTCATTGGCACAGTATCTGGCACGACGAGACTTAGTCAGCTCAGGTCTGTACCAGTTTGATGATAAGCCGGAAAATTATCGCGCTTGGTACTCGTCCTTCATCAGTGCAACCAGAGAAGCTAGCCTGACAGCAATCCAAGAGTTGGATCTTATGACCAGATGGCTTGGGAAGGAATCCAGAGAACACGTGACACGCATCAGGTCTGTACACGTTAACAATCCCCGTCTTGCTTTAATGAAAGCATGGGAGAGACTCTGTGAGTGCTATGCTGCCCCTGAAATCCTGGAGAAGTCCCTTTTTCAGAGGCTAGAGGACTTTCCCAGGTTTTCAGTCAAAGACTTCTTGAAGCTACGCCAGCTTGGGGACCTGCTACAGGAGATCCAAGGTGCCAAGGAGGATGGGTACCTCACAGGCCTTGCATATCTGGACACTTCCCGTGGGATCGGACCAATTGTGGAGAAGCTCCCATATCAGCTGCAGGAGAAGTGGTTGACATCTGGAACGCGGTTCAAAGAACAAAACAGCGGCCGCTTTCCTCCATTTCACTATTTCTGTGACTTTGTGAGTCGCGAAGCCAAAAAGCGAAATGACCCGAGCTTCATGTACCAAAGCTGCTCCACAATCCAGACAAGACAAGAGAAATATGATGGGAAGTACACCAATAAAGCCATCTACGTGAACAAGACTGATTTCTCCACCACTCAACTTGACCCAAGTAAGAACTGCCCGCTGCACGGCAATAGACCTCACCCTCTCAAAAAGTGTAAAACCTTCAGGAACATGTCACTCGACGACCGAAAGGCCTTTCTCATGGAGAAAGGAATATGTTTCAAATGCTGCTCTGCAACTTCTCATCTTGCCAAAGACTGCAAGAGCGAGGTAAGATGCTCCGAGTGTGATAGCACCAGACACGATGCGGCCATGCATCCCGGCCCATCACCTCAGTCAACCGGAAAGGCTCCTCCAGCATCACAAGAGAACGGCGGGGAGGAAGAAGTACGTCCTAAAAAGACTGAAGTGGACGAGGCGGACTTCAGTCACACAAAGGTCAACACAAGCTGCACAGAAATATGTGGTCCAGGTCAGTGGAGCCGCTCCTGCTCAAAAATTTGCCTCGCAAGGATCTACCCCAAAGGGTCAAAGGACATGGCTATAAAGGCCTATGTAATAATGGATGACCAGATCAACCGCTCTTTAGCTCGACCAGAGCTCTTTGAACATTTTGGCGTGGAGAGTGAAATCTTCCCTTACCGTCTTAGAACGTGCTCTGGCACATTCGAAACATCTGGAAAGAAAGCAGAAGGACTTCAAATGGAGTCGTTGGATGGAAAGGTCCACATCTCTCTCCCTCCACTCACCGAGTGTGCTGACATCCCAAATAATCGGAGTGAGATACCTACCCCAAGTGCAGTTAAACACCTGCCTCACCTCCGTCACATCGCTCAACAAATCCCAGAGCTGGACCCTAAAGCAAAGATACTCATCTTGCTCGGCAGAGACGTCCTACGGGCTCACAAGGTCAGGCAGCAAGTGAACGGCCCACACAACTCTACCTTCGCCCAACGTCTGGACTTAGGGTGGGTAGTCATTGGAGAGGTCTGTCTGGGGAGTGTACCCAGACCAACAGTTAATACATACAAGACTCATGTGCTTGACAGTGGCCAGCCTTCTATGTTCGAACCTTGCCCAAATTTCATAGGCATTAAGGGAACAAGACAAGGCACCAAGCATAACGACAAACCTGTCCCTTCAGTGGAGATGGGTGGCATGAGCAGCCGGAGGGCCTCCGAGATCGGAGAAAACCTGACCCTCGACAGCACGATGGACGCAGCACCACAGAGAAAAAAGAAGAAGAAGAAAGCTGCCACCATTGATCTGGAGGATGACCAAGTCAACCTGTTAAATGGTCGTACAGGAGATCAGACCACCGATGGAGAAGAAGTGGTGAAAAAACCCCGAAAGAAAAAGAAGTCAAAAGTTGCAGAATCTGCACTTCCTGATGATTTGGATGTGGAGGAGGACGACATCATCAACGGGGTCAGGTCAGGGGTCCCTCCTCCTCCTGGGGACTTTACAGAAAAGGACCTACACACAAAGCAATGGAGACACGTGCAGGCTCTGGCAAACCAATTCTGGACACGCTGGAAACATGAATACTTACCTTCCCTGCAACAGCGGCAAAAATGGACAGCGACTAGAAGAGACCTTCAAGTTGGGGATATTGTCCTGCTCAGAGACAAGCAGACGGCCCGCAACTGTTGGCCCATGGCCAGGATTATTGCCACCTTCCCTGGAAAAGATGGACATGTCAGAAAAGTTGAGCTGAAGACAACAGACCAAGGCAATGTGAAAACTTTTCTGAGACCAATTGCAGAACTCATTCTACTTCTGCCTAAGGACTGATGAGTCTTTGCTATTGCTTACCTGTAATCCTGAGTGACCATAACAGGTCAGGCGGGGAGTGTGTTGCCCTGTAATTGTGTTACCCTGTGTGTTCTTCTATTATATTAACTTTTCAGTTATTTTAATATGTTAAATGACATTTTGTATATACATATGTGGTAGACGGGCAAATGATGGGTTGGGAAACAAAGTATGTACAGTATAATTAAATATTTAGTTGTTTTGGGATGATTTAAAAACCGCGATGTTACTTCCGGTTTCGCGATGTCACTTCCGGTTTGGTTCCGGTCAGACCAGCCGTTATTTTCCTGCTCTATCTTCTTCTCACCATTTCAGTTGTATACAAGCAATGCTGTAAGTTAAGTTCGATATATCAGATAATTATTTTTGTATCTTTTGTTGCTAATGTTGCTTCTTTGTGTATTTGATTGGAGCATTGTTAGCATAAAAAAACGATCTTTTAGCTAGCCATTAGCATTGGTTCATCTTATAATTTAATTCTGTATGTTTCTGTTGCAGTTTTTACCACTCTTTTACATGTTCAACCTTCAATATACTTGATGAAACGCCACTCCACGCCTCTGTCATCATTTTTTTATTGAAACTGAACAAAGGTTTAGCTGAACGTTTAGCTTTGGGTCATCTACACCCGAGTGAGAACGTTACAGTACTTATTACTCTTACTTGAATACATTTCCAAGACAAATATTTTTACTTTTACTCGAGTAAATTTCTAGGAAGGCTGAAAAGTACTCGTTACTTTCAGGTCTGCTCTTTTATCTTCTTCCCTAAAATCCTATTTTTAGACGGATATTGGGAGACAGGCACAGAGACAGACATTGGGAGACAGTTTGTTATGCTCTATATTGCTATATTGTGCTGGTACATGTCCTTCCTGTAAAGTTAAGAGACTTCAACATTGAGTTATTGAAAGCAGAGATGTAGTTTTTTGTAAACAGTGGTCTATGAGGGGGATCCAGACTTAGTTGGATGGTGCAGGTTCATTTGGTTTCAGTTCATGATTGTTAATAAACTCTGCATCATCTGCTGTCCTCTTATGATCCCATTCATTTGATTTGTTTTTGGTGTTTCTGCAGGTTTTATATAACATTGTGGTTCTAAAAGCAGCACATCAGTGCAGCTGGTTTCAAAGAGTTAATTCTCAGAAACAATAGTTAAAAGATCCTTAAATTAATTTAGAAAAAATATAGTAATTTACTGATGTGGAAAATAAGAAATTTACTCTTACTCTTACTCTTACTTTTACTGAAAGTAAATTTAAAAGCATTTACTTTTGGATACTTAAGTACCTTTAAAAGCAAGTACTTTTCTACTCTTACTCGAGTAATATTTTGACTGAGCTACTTTTACTTGTAACAGAGTAAATTTTGACCAGTAGTATTTGTACTCTTACTCAAGTACTGGGGTCGAGTACTCTGTCCACCTCTGCGCGGCACCAGACTGATCAGCAGTGAGCTGTTCCTGGGAGGGTCTGGAAAAGATATTACAGTGATACGACATCAAAGATCAGACTCTGCCACAACATCATCACATCTCATTAATCAATCCTCCCCTACTGTGGTCGGCCTTGCATTTCATGATCATGTTCATCTTTAAGGCCTATTAGAGGGAGTCAACACGTGTTTGCTGTTCACATTGATGAACAGACTACAGCTTGCTATCTACCTGCTAAATGATTTTTGATCTGAACTCCAAAACGTTCTTGTTTTCAAAACTTGTTTAGTTCTGAAGTAACAAGAGATTTGCAAACAAGATCCCCTCGGTGCCTTTGACTTCTTTGGTGATGTCAGGACGACGGCTGATTCTTGAGGACAAGTGATCAAATCACCTGAGGAGAACTTGAGGAGAACTTGAGGATAACTTGAGGATAACTTGAGGAGAACTTGAGGAAAATATGAGGAGAACTAGAGGAGAACTTGAAGAGAATGTGAAGAGAGAACGGCCAACAATGGTTTAGCCCCATCTGCACCGTTTGACCAGCGTGATCGTTCCCTTCAGCACGATTCTTGGTCTCTGAGGTTGGAGGAGGTGTGAACCGCACTTCCTCCTTCATGTATCGGCTGGTGACGGCACGCTCGGTCAGAATGAAAAGCTCTTAAAAACACTAAACCCAATAATGCTGGATCTATCATATTTTATACATTAATTTCTGAGACACTCTACAACTCCCATTATATTTATAAAAAAAAATTGTATACATTAAAAAAATAAAGAAATAAATCCCAAAATACCTTAAAATTAACCAATCCATTCATAATGATAAAAATATTATTTACAATCTGTTAAAAACAAAACTGGGGTGTTTTTTATTTGAATATATAATGAATACTTAAATACAAATATAGAAATTAAAAGCTAACCATATTTGTGAGTTTTAATAATGACATCATCAGTATATTAATTATCAAATTACAGCATTTATACAGACTTTTCAACATTAAATATTTTGATAATAAACATCTTCAAGCACAGTTTCAGCATTGACAAGATCCTTAATAGCATTTATTTTCTTATCTATTAGCAATTTCATGCTTTAAGTCAATAAATGAGCAGCTGGAAAAAGTGGCTTCATGACACGTGTTTGTTCTTGATTTCTGTGGATGGACTTCCTTCAGGCTGGAAAAGCTTCGAGTGATTACGTCTTCAAATAAAGCCGCCCCCCTGAGACAGACGTCTCTGTGACATGTAAACCCTCAACACAACAGCTGCCATGACCCTCATCGCTTGGATTTATGAACTCAAACAGCTGCAGAAACAGGAAGATCTGGCAACATCAGAATTGTGCAATTTTGGTATTTTAGCTAAAATGGGAAATGCATTTTTCCTCTGTGTTTTTTTTACTCTTTGTGTTACTCTTAACAGAATGATGTTTTGAGACTTAAAAGTGTGCTGGCCTGTCATTCTCTAGTATGTATGGACTTGGTAACCTTTACCTCATGTTCACAAGTTCTACCAGGTAACTAAGGTGAACGTGCAGGCTATACCAAGTATTCTGTGTAAACGTGATCTTCATCAGCAACACTGATTGATAAGGAAAATTAGAACAACCGACCTGCAATAATTAAAAAAGAAACAGAATATTACTCCTCTAAAATTAAACATGAAATGCTTCATCTTCCTGTTCCATCTTCTTCATACTTGTGTTGACTCACAGATGGAGTAAGGGGATACTGATTGATAGATGTGTGCGAGAAAAGAGATGTGTGAGTTTTGGTAAAAGCCTGTAGTCACCGCTGACAAAGGCCCCTCACTTCCCTCTTTACTTGTGCGAGTGCGTTTCATGAGATTATGCAACACCACGTCCCCCTGATGTTATCACAAGCCCCAAAAGCCACAGAACTAAACTCTGTGTTTTATCACATTCAATTTAGAGATGCACAAACAAACCACTAAAAAAAAAGCTCACTTTCTATTTTCCTGACATTTCAGTTGAGGTGAAAAGGTGTATTTATGACTAATGTGTCCATTAAAACTGCTGTTAGACTACATTTTGGTGTGGAGTTTGGAGGACAGTGACTGATTGTTTTTCCATACCACCTCAACAAACTTGAAACAGATTTTTTTAAATCTCTTTACAATAGTTCACATCAGTACTGTCCACGACACGTACTGTTGCAGCGTGCAGGCTCCAACTGAACACACAATCCACTTTTTATGGTGAAAAACAGCAGAAAAGTTCATAAACAACGACCACATTATTCTCCCTTTAAATCTAATCAGGCAAAAGATCGATATTGTTATTTTTCTTTTACACCCCCACAAAAGATTTCAGCATCATTGGGGTCCAATTAAATGACTGTAATACCTGCCCCACTTTATTTATTTAGGATTTTAATTGCAAGCATTCACAAACTACAATGCCTTCTTTACACGGAAATCCTGTATTTTCCCTAAAACTATCTAATAAATTAACTTTAAACTTAATTTAAACAAAGAAAACGCAGTAATCAACCAAGTTTTAATTATCAATTCTAAACTAAATCAAAGGTTACGACAACTTTCTCTGTGAACATGTTTTTTTTTATTATTTCAATCAAAATCTTTCAACAGTCATTAAAAAGCAGCTACCTTGGATTTGGTCGGGTGGAATACATCACAGTTGTTCAACTAAACTTTAACCATAATACAAAACAAAACCACCTTTTGAGTTGTAATTGGTGCAGGTTCTTCTACACAAATGGAGTCATAGTTTTATTGTTAACTGTTTCTTTTCTTTTCTCATAACACTATTAACTTATCAAAGGAATCAAGAGGTCCGTGTTCAGTCTATTTGCCCCTCCTGAATTTGCCCGGTGTGGCTCCAGTCTTCTGTTTCTTCTTCGCTGATCCTTTTGTCTCTGGTTCCTAAGACAAAAACAAACATTTAAGAAAATAATTACTGACTGATGAGACCCTAGCATCTCGATGCTAATGCCCCATTCTGACTGGGTTAAAATTAACAGAGGACCTGCAGTAACTTGTAATAAAAAAAAAAAACAGGGGACGTCTGTGCTTTAAATCCCGTGCCAACGAGCCAATCAGATCGGCAGAAGGGCAACGACGAGAAGACAACACGTGTGGCTGCATCACGCAGTATGAAACTTTATATCTGTCTTCAATCTCAAAGTCCCTCTGACAGCAGACAACATTTAGACTTCAACTAAAACCCTTGTTACGTTTACCGCTAAGTTTTAGTTAGGGCTGGGCGATATATCGAGATTTTAATATATATCGATATATGTTCAAACGCGATATGGTACGAGACAATATCGTTTATATCGATTTTTTTTAAAAATGTATTTATTTTTTTGTATGATTTTGATATAGCTTATTTTGTGACAAATTGACTTGAATGTTTTATTTGAGATTTGCACAAATGTTTTGTTATTTGCACAACTGTCAACCTCAGTGGAAAAGTCTGCCTGTTACTGTCTACATTTTATTAATTGCACAGTGTATTTTAATGTAATTGTTATGCAGGAAAGGGATATTTGTTTTATTTTATTCAAGAAGCATTTTTATTCTGTATATGCAGGCAGTTTATTTTTATTTCATTTGTTTTATACATTTTGATATTGTGCAGACCTCTGTTAATAAAGGAACCTGTGTGACATTTGGCACGACATTGTATTAAAACTGACAGTTTTTTTAAGGGTTTGCCTCAGAAAAAATGAAGCTAACAGAGATGCTATGCTATAATGCTTTGGGCGAAGCCCCAATTATGGCACAGAAAAAATATCGATATATATCGAGTATCGCCAGAGGTGGACAGAGTACTCGACCCCAGTACTTGAGTAAGAGTACAAATACTACTGGTCAAAATTTACTCTGTTACAAGTAAAAGTAGCTCAGTCAAAATATTACTCGAGTAAGAGTAGAAAAGTACTTGCTTTTAAAGGTACTTAAGTATCCAAAAGTAAATGCTTTTAAATGTACTTTAAGTAAAAGTAAGAGTAAGAGTAAGAGTAAATTTCTTATTTTCCACATCAGTAAATTACTATATTTTTTCTAAATTAATTTAAGGATCTTTTAACTCTTGTTTCTGAGAATGAACTCTTTGAAACCAGCTGCACTGATGTGCTGCTTTTAGAACCACAATGTTATATAAAACTGAATGGGATCATAAGAGGACAGCAGATGATGCAGAGTTTATTAACAATCATGAACTGAAACCAAATGAACCTTCACCATCCAACTAAGTCTGGATCCCCCTCATAGACCACTGTTTACAAAAAACTACATCTCTGCTTTCAATAACTCAATGTTGAAGTCACTTAACTTTACAGGAAGGACATGTACCAGTACAATATAGCAATATAGAGCATAACAAACTGTCTCCCCATGTCTGTCTTGTCTGTCTCTGTGCCTGTCTCCCAATGTCTGTCTCTGTGCCTGTCTCCCAATGTCTGTCTTTTATGATCATTTTTCACATGGTTCTATGCTTAACAAATATTTTTGTAAAAAAGACTTTGTGGGAAAATGAATGGGTTCATGTCTTCCTGCACCACCAGTAATACCAAACACACTGATATACGCTATACAGCCACACAAGATAAGTAAAATATAGTACAATACATATAACAGCATGTCTAGATTAACATACGGTAGGCCTAACTGTTAATGTATAATGTATAAGGAAACTGCACTGTAGTAGCTATGTTCGATGCTGCATCAAATAGCCCATCTACAAGCTCACAAACACATCACTTCTGCTATGGGCCTGCCTGTTAATCAGGCATGCAAGGATGTTGTATGACAAGTAGCCTATACATCCATCTTGATCAACCCAAAAGCAGCATTCCTCAGGGTGCTTGCTCTTTTTCCAAATTAAAATTCCAGACTTTTCCCAGACTTTTTTAAAACCGATATTTTTTTTCCCATGACCTTAACTTTACGTACTTGTAAATTTCGGGTGTTGTAGCCATAAATTCGAAAACACGCAACGATCCATTTCTGTTGACCACTAGGCTAGCTGTGTCAATCGACCTCAGCAGTGACATCACGAAATGTTCCAGAGTAGGCTAAGCAAGCGTTGATAGGATATCATTCCATTAGGCGAAGACAGTACGTGACTAGTTAGTAAAATAAGTTTTATAGCCTACCTTTCTTTTTCTCATTTCACAATGCCTTTGAGCATACTGTAAAATTCTACCATACATTTTTTCCCCATACTTTATTAAGACTTTCACACAAAATTCAAGACTTTTCAAGGTCTGGAAAACAGTGTTTCAAAATACCATACTTATTAAGACTTTCAAGACTTGCGCAAGCACCCTGTTCCTCCAGGATTAACCTACTCGAACAGCATGTCTCAGTATAGCAAATGGCTAACTAATAACAAATAACGTTACGTTAAGAGAGCGTGTCATTTGGTCATTGTTTAAAACACACACACACACACTCGCGCACACGCATGTAGTTTTTGTGTTCAACAACACACACTCACATTCTCACAAATTGACCGAGACAAACAGAAAATAACATGGTGAAAAGTCTGGTTAACTAACACGTCAACGTGTTTCTTCAAATTCGATGTTGAGTTGTTGAAAGCAGAGAGGTAGTTCTGCTTCGGCAGACACAATAAACATTTGAAAATAAATGTCTGTGGTTTGTCTGTGCCCTCGTTTTTTACTCAGTACTTTTCAGCCTTCCTAGAAATTTACTCGAGTAAAAGTAAAAATATTTGTCTTGGAAATGTATTCAAGTAAGAGTAATAAGTACCAAAGAAATCTAATACTCAAGTAAAGTACAAATCCTCTGGATATGTACTTAAGTACAGTACTCAAGTAAATTTACTCCGTTACTGTCCACCACTGAGTATCGCCATTCAGCTAGAAAATATCGAGATATGACTTTTGGTCCATATCGCCCAGCCCTAGTTTTAGTGTTACCATGACAACTTAAGCATGCGGTTTTGTCCATCGTCCAGTTTACTGCGGGTCCAATGCTAATTTTAGTCCAGTATGAATAATGCAGAAGATTGTTATTGTGATAAACGGAAACCACACATAGAGTGTGTGTGCGTATGTGTGTAAACAGTAACAGTTAAAGTGCAATAAGTTACTCTAGAGATAAAAGACAATAGTTTTTTCTAAATGTACCTTTCGTTTGGAGGACAAGGATCCAGTGACGGTGAAGAAAGAGTCCAGTCGTCCCTGCGTGCTGCCCTGTCTGCTTTTCATCATCTTCTTACAGCCGTTACGCACCCTGTCCTCACTGCACACACGAACCAAACAATTATTCAAAACAAAGAAGATAAAAGCTTCTTTTCTTCACTTTCATCATCAGCACAGTCAGACAAATATCTTGCATGCAAAAATAAATTATGAAAAGAACTGAAAAGAACAAATTAGCCTATTTATAAGTTTTAAGCAAGTATGTTCATTTTAATTAGGCCTGCAAGAGCGCTCAAATGATGAAACCTTTAATGCATCTACCAGACCAACAGTGCCACCTAGTGGCCAAACACTGTAAAAACAGCTGGTCCAGTCAAACTCAATGCAATGCACAGAATCCAAGAGTTTAGGTTCAGTTCACCTGAACTGTTTCTCGTTGCACATGAACTGAATCAGTCCCTCCTCATCAGGTTCAGCCCACTTCAGCTCCAATGTTGAACAGTCTACCACTTCAGGTTTCAAAAACAAAGTCCTGGCTTCTTTGAACAGCCAGTCCTCTGGGGCGGGGTATTTCTGCAAGAGAGGAAGCAAATCGCAAAGAGTCACAACTTAGTACCTGGATAAAACTACATAACAGCGTCCTGGAAATCATCAACTTACATTTGAGTCAATGTTTTCTAGGATCTCCTCGATGGAGCCGTGCTGTCGGATCAAGTCGATGGCTCTCTTGGGGCCGATCCCCTTGATGGTGCCACAATAGTCACAACCAAGCAGAATACACAGGTCTATGAACTGCAACACAAGACAAAGATCAGTTCTGGACCTGACTGATTATTTAGTGTTTAATATTTTCATTCACACACACCCCACCTGGTCGTTGGTCAAACCAATGTCCTCCAAGATGCGACTGAAGTGGAATTCCTGAATGGGAAGTTTTCTGAAAAAAGAGTGAAGGCTTAATATTTTCAACAATTTTTTGTGTCTTCTTTCAGTCTTTAAATAATTACAATTATGAAATGACTCTAAAGTTAAAAGGAGAAGAGTTTGGGTCATTCAGCCTGAAACATCTGCAGCGAGAGCAGTGGAAATAATGCAGAAGGTTCATACTTTGCTTCACTGCTGGTGAGATGCCTGAGAAGGACATTCGTCCCAAAAGTCAGCCCATCCATATCCTCTGTTGCCGTGGCAAAGACTTTTCCTTCTTTAACGAGAGCAGCACAGCTGGCCTCAGCCTCGCATGGAGCCTAAAATGAAAACAGTCACTGAAATCACTCGGATCACTATTCAGCTGATTTCTCTCAGACGTTCAGATACTTCTGCCTCCAATCAAAACTAAAATTCATGTTACTTTATGCATAACTGAACTGGTGTCTAATCATTAGACTTTTCTGAGTTGAGCTGAGCTGCTGAAGGATGGTTAAGACAAATCGCTGTCAAATTAAGGATTAAAAGTGAAATCACAAATTTTGTAAGCCTCTTAAAATGAGTGCATGAAAGTGAAAGCAGAGTAAAGAAATATCCCTCTCACCTCAATGTAAGGCACTCCCATCAGGCCCAGAAGCTTTTTGCACTCATCGTTATGCTGCCTGGTTACTTTAACCAGACGTTTGGAGAATTTCTCAATATTTTCTTGTTCCCCTGTTTTGAGACAAAAAGAATAAATGAATAAATAAAATAGATCTCATCTGCCCAAGTTCAGCAGCAATCAAATCATGTAGTTAGGTCTCTGAATTTAAACTTTACCCATTTCCTGCGCCTGAGCAAGCAACTTCTCAGCTTCTGCTCTCCGCTCTCCTCTCTTCTCAAGCTAGACCAAGAAAGAAAGCAGGGAAGAAGATATAACGACGGGTTGAGAGGCTGTCTGTCCTCGCCAGTGAAACTAATGAGGAGCAAATCACAATACAGCAATGAAAATAAATAGATTGTTATTACTATTCTACTAATAATAACCCGCAGGGAAGAAAGCCTCAAAAGGAAATGTCCACTAACCTCTCCCGACTTGAGCTGTGGAGGCTTGCCGTCAAAAACATACACTGGCTTGATGCCATTTTCCATCATGCGGATTGTACGATAGAACATTCCCATCAGGTGGCTGTGAAAAAGACAAATCCATGTCATTCAAGTGTCCACACTTGAGCTTAGGGCTGGGCGATATGGACCAAAAGTCATATCTCGATATTTTCTAGCTGAATGGCGATACTCGATATATATCTCGATATTTTTTCTGTGCCTTAATTGGGGTTTCCCCCAAAGCATTATAGCATAGCATCTCTGTTAGCTTCATTTTTTTCTGAGGCAAACCCTTAAAAAACAGTCAGTTTTAATACAAAGCCTCGTGCCAAATGTCACACAGGTTCCTTTATTAACAGAGGTCTGCACAATATCAAAATGTATAAAACAAATGAAATAAAAATAAACTGCCTGCATATATAGAATAAAAATACTTCTTGAATAAAATAAAACAAATATCCCTTTCCTGCATAACAATTAAATTAAAATACACTGTGCAATTAATACAATGTAGACAGTAACAGGCAGACTTTTCCACTGAGGTTGACAGTTGTGCAAATAACAAAACATTTGTGCAAATCTCAAATAAAACATTCAAGTCAATTTGTCACAAAATAAGCTATATCAAAATCATTAAAAAAAAAAATGTAAAAAAAAAAAAAAAAAAAAAAAAATTAATAATCGATATAAACGATATTGTCTCGTACCATATCGCGTTTCAAAATATATCGATATATATTAAAATCTCGATATATCGCCCAGCCCTACTTGAGCTATAACAACAAAAACTAGTGTCGCTAGATCATCTACTACAGCAGTGATACTATGGTCTAACTCTCTCATTGTTGCAACAGTACCTCGTTGTCTCTCCATCTTCATTCTGCAGCACATTTCCATCCTGGCGCACAGCAATCAGGAACTGGTAAATGCACATGGAGGCATCTATGGCAATTTTCCTGCCTACAAAAGGGTCATTAAAAAAACTGTGTTGCTTTTCAAAACGTCAGTGGGGAATACACAAAGAAAAGGAAAAAAGCAAACAAAACAGACATGCTTGCATCTATCTGATCCATCTCACCAGAAATGTCAAGTAACGAAGTACAAATACTCCGTTACATTACTTAAGTAGAAATTTTGGTTATCTATACTTCACTGGAGTAATTATTTTTCAGACGACTTTTTACTTTTACTCCTTACATTTTCACGCAATTATCTGTACTTTTTACTCCTTACATTTTAAAAACAGCCTTGTTACTCTATTTCATTTCGGCCTTTAAAAAAAAACTATCCAGTTAAATTGCTCCATCCGGATAGAGTGAATTTGGTTGTGGTTGTTTCAGATGTTCTTGTCCAGTTTTGTTCTTACATCCGTTCCCTCAGATTCCTGCAACTAAACTTGGATGTTCATTCCAATAAAGATTAGGATAAATGATAACATGCCTCTGAAGTTTGACTTTTTGCACCATTACAATACTTATAGGACACTAGTCATCATATCTCCTGCTCTCTGAAACACATGTTAATGCTCAATAGTACACATATATGGTTCTTTAATATATTTGCATTATACTAAGATGCATTCATTTTCAATGGCTTTTGTCCTTAATGGCTTTTTCCCCCTTACATTACTTTTAATTTTATACTTTAAGTAGTTTTGAAACCAGTACTTTTATACTTTTACTTGAGTAAAAAACTTGAGTTGATACTTCAACTTCTACAGGAGTATTTTTAAACTCTAGTATCTATACTTCTACCTGAGTAATGGATGTGAATACTTTTGACACCTCTGATCTCACAGATTCTATATAGACACTGCACAAATGATTACTGAGCTAATCCCTACTTGGTACCAAGACTACAGCATTCACATGTGGATAAATGGACCTGCAGACATTACCAAAGTAGTTCTTGATGTCTTGCTCTTTGATGGCACCAGGCGCATGGTCTGCGATTAACTTGGCAAGTCCGTGTATTCCCATGGTGGAGGGATATCTGACAAGCAAAAACATGTTATTCCTGACACATGCATCGTGGAGGATAATTAACTAATAAACTAATACACGTCAGAGCTTGAGCCACGCGTTGTTTACATTACAACATGAGGTTTACATCGATTTAACAGCTCGCTCTTTATGACTGTCAGTAAGGTGAGTAATAAACGTGGGGGATATGTACGTTCTGTAGTATTCTAAGTAACATACAACAAGGTTTGTTTGTGTAAATGTATTGCAATGACCTATATTCTTTAAGCTAATTTGGCTGCTGGACAATGGCGTCGATAAAGCTGCGATTAACCAAAGCGCTGCAACATAAACGACGAGCATTTCACCATAGCAACATTGCAATGAGAGAAAAGCATGTTCTGACAGCTCAACAGTTAGGTTTTTAATCAGTTTAACTGTTATTCGCTCACCAGTCAGTAACGTTACTCCGGGTTGAGCACTGTCCCCTGGTCTGCGCGGGAGCAGCGCCGAAGGTTTCGCGGGAAATCAAATAACAGGCATTGACTGTCAAACCGTCGAGCACCGAATCGTCGCTCGCCATTCGGTTCCCGTGCATCGACTATTGCAGGTTCGATTACACTGGCCTGGGTCCTGACATGGACGTCTTGATTGGTTGGTTCATGCTCAAGGAAATCCGGTCCATTCAGAAAAATAAAACACTCTGCCACGGTTATAAATTACAATATATATCAATTTCATGTGTTTTGTTAGGACTAGAAAACCAAAGACAATTATCTTTGCTTCCCAGGAGAAATGATTCCGTGTACCGCCGCAGGTGGGTTTCTCCATAGAAATTATACGTAGATGCCGCATCGAGTGGTTTTGCCCGCTGCTCTGATACGTCAACGTCGCCGCCATATTGGAGGAGGCAAGATTGCGCTGTAAATTAATACAAGTGAATGGACTTATTTTCATAAAGCGCCTTTCTACAAAGAAATCTACGTTTTACGTCTCATTTATTCATTCACACACGCACTAATATACTTGGGAAACAGTTAGGTACCAAATATAATATATTTAATTTTCTCAGATGGCAAAAATAAGAACTTTATTGATCCCACATAGGAGTAATTCATGTTATATCAGCTATAGAGAACAAGGTAGTGCCGAAAAACAATATATATCCCCCCCTCACAAAAATAAGAAAAATAGAGAAACATATTTTCTCATCAACAAAACATATTTTACATTTTTCAAGTAACAAAATAACATATTTGAACCATTTTTCAGACAATAAAATAACATTTGAACCATTTTCCAGACAACAAAATAACATTTGAACCATTTTTCAGACAACAAAATAACATTTGAATAATTTTTCAGACAACAAAATAACATTTGAACCATTTTTCAGACAATAAAAGCTGTTACTGCTGCTCTGTAGACAGGACCATGTAATACGGTCGCGTTTTCCTCGCTACCAGTATCAAATGTAGGCTACAGAAGATGCTGAAAAAAAACCATAAAAAAACTCAGCTCATTCACTGTCATATGTAAAATAATAAAAGGACATGAGCAATAGACTGAATATTACGGAAGAGTATTAGGACCAGGCAGGAGAAAAATAAAAGAGGAAGATTTTTTTTTCGTTATGCACTTTAAGAAAAAAGTTGAAATGTCGAGAAAAAAGTCGAAATGTCGAGATTAATGTTGAAATGTTGAGAAAAAAGGCAAAATTTTGACTTTATTCTTGAAATTGTATTTCAACATTAATCTCGACATTTCAACTTTTTTCTCAACATTTCGACTTTTGTGCACAATAAAAAAATATCTTCCCCTCTCAAATATTTTTTCTCCTGCATAGCCCTAACACTCTTCCGTAGAATATTAACCAGTCCATCTTGTTGACACAGATTGAGCGACGACCAAAGAGAAACAGGGAGAGATTTAGGCCCTGTCCCAATACTCCCACTACCCCTAGTTTTCATCCCTACCCCTAAATTTTGCGCGTTCCCGTGAGGGTAGTGGTGTCCCAATTCCTCTTTCCATCTAGGGGTAGTAAAGTTTGATCTAGGGACAGGAAAATTTCCCAGAATGCTTTTCGTCGTCATTTGTGGATTGAATCCAAAAAAAAAAAAATGGCGGACATTTCTTATTTTTTAGTGAATAAAATCCATTTTGAGTTAGTTTCTGCATAAAAATGCGTTTTGATTACATTTCTAGCGAGAAATATATATTTTACTTTCATAATATTCACTCAGTGAATGTACATAATCACTTGTTTGCCCGTTTGCCGAAGATCACGCCAGAATAAAGGCTGATTTATGGTTCCGCGTTACACCAACGCAGGCCTACGGCGTAGGTTACGTAACCTACGCCGTAGGCTCTGCATCGATGTTACACGGCGACGTACGCGCTACCCTACGCCGTAGGCTCTGCGTCGGAACCGGCAGGCAGAAATTTCGAAATTTTCGGAGCAAATTTCTTAACAGGCGTAGCTACAACTGTTAGATTTCATCTATTAAACCAACATTTATCTTCCTAAATGATTTATTTTAGCCAGCGGTAATTCTCCACAGAGCTGCAGGTTTCTCCCCCGGGACGACGGCGCAGGGTGATCACGTCTGTACTCCGGCTGCTGTTGCTCCGAGCCGGCGGCTCTTCTCATCTCCGAAAACATCGGGTCAAATTTCTTAACAGGTGTTATTTGGATAAACTGAGCCCCGGTTGGGGATCTTAACGGTTACTTTTACGCCTGAAAAAATATTAAAACTTAAAGGAGCTTGAGGCAAGAATAAGAAATGAGACTCTTCACCACGACGGCCGTCGGGGGTACTGCAGCCAACAGCAAAGCCGGCACGGGAGAACGGGGAGAACGCGCATGCAGCGTCATTTGATGCAGATGTGTCCTGCGTCACATCCGCAGGACAGCGCGGGAAATTCGGGCCCAGAATTGCAGCGCATTTTGCAGCACACAGCCTGTTCAAGGCAATGGACAGATACACTAGAGGGCTCATTCTTTTTGGTTTGGAACGCTTCATCTGACATTATTACTAGAAAACTTAAAACGTTTACGAATTTTTTTCATAAATCCTGCCTCAATCCTGCCTCATGCTCCTTTAACGGTAACTTTTACGCCTGAAAAAATACGCCTGGCATATTAACGGCACTACAGCTGAAATTAAAACAGCTTTTGGCTCTCAGCTTCCTGATTTTAGGGGTGGTGCTGAAAGTAGGAATAGTGGGAGTATTGGGACAGGCCCCTGGGAAGATTTCAAGTGCCCTAAAATGTGTCCCTTCTTTTTTAGGAGTAGGGATAGAAAGTAGGGCTAGTGAAAGAAAGTAGGGGGAGTATTGCGATTGGGCCTTAAAATACTGCTGAAGTGGGTTATATATGTCTGGGTTTCTCCTCCTCCTTAAGGATGATTTATGGTTCCGCGTTACACCAACGTGTCCCCTACGGCGTAGGTCTACGTCGACGTAACGCAGAACCATAAATCATGCTCTAGCCCCGCCCACCCCGGAAGCGTGGACGCAGTCGTCGATGATATTTATATGTTTACGGTGACGTGTAGTCGGAACCCTTTTCCTCTCTGACCGCCTTGAAAAAGTACTGCATGTACCCGGATGTGAATGCAGAAAAATATAGGTGACACATTTGCACCGCGTTTCCAGGGTTTTCCGGGATGTTTATCCCGGACTTGTGTTCAGAGTGAGCTCCGGTACCGGTCCGGGGAGTCCGGGGAGAAGGACGGGTTCTGCTGGACCTGCTGGATCTGCAGCCTCGGAACTGAGGTGAGATCGGTGAGTTTGCTGTGTGTGATTATCTGCTCCTGCTGCTCATCGTCCTGGTGATGAATGTGGCTCTGTTTGTTGCAGGAGACTGAGCGAGGCCCTTTCTCAAGGATGATTTATGGTTCCGCGTTAAATCGACGCAGAGCGTATGCCGTAGGGTACGCGGTACGCGAGCCCTACGGCGTACGCTCTGCGTTGGTGTAACGCGGAACCATAAATCAGCCTTCAGTTAAAGTCACGTTTCTGTAGACTGAAGACTAGACTAGTTCGGCCTTGCTTCCTCTGGCTGCTGCATACAAGGAAATCCAGTGTCTGAACCGCTTATCTTGACACATGTGTGCAAAAATATAACTTAAATAAACGTATACCTTGGCTCTAGTTCAGGGGTGCAGATCCCGGGGGGGATGTTCTGAAAAACATGAATTGTCCCCCCCCAATAAAAATACCCTAAATTATTCAAAATTGAACAAATGTATTTTCAGACTTAAAGGTTGAATATGTAGAATATTTATTAAAAATAGATTTCTAAAAAAATAATACATCCACAGTGCGTTTTGAGGTGTACAGAATGAAAGTATTGCTACTCCATACATTTTCTTTTTTTTAGTCTGAATTAATATTTTTTAAATTTTTGACGGGCTCGACAATGACTTTTTGTCAACGTTCTGTTTACATTCATACCTGCCCGTAGCCAACATGTGGCTCACTTCTCTGCTGTTTTCCTGCCTCCTCCCAGTCGTATGCGTCTGTTTTCAACGAAGCCTTTTCAATAATCAATTGGTGGATCAATGGATTATCATATACCTGTTAGGATGGGCAGTCCCTGTGCAGTATTTTTTGGTGAGCCTTTACCAATTTATGGCATGGTATGAGTTGCATATTGGCTAAAAATTAAAATCACGTTGGTGTCCCCCCCAATCCTGACATCGGATCTGCACCCCTGCTCTAGTTATCATCCTATACGTCCAGCTGATTGAACCTTTCTAAAGAGTTCATGGGGATAGTTATAGAGGTCAGGGGGAGAGTTTGACCTGCAGCTATGATGCTCCTCTGGGGTTATTTTCTCATCTTTTTGGGGGAATATATAAAAAAACTGTTATGTATAATAGAAAAAAGGGTTTGCAAGTACACATTTAGCTTTGTGCTTGTGTTTCAGAGCTTTTCTATCAGCGATCATACATATAGTATCTTACTGTAACAGTTTAATTTCACGTGGAAAATGTGGTGTCAGCACCTATTAATAGCACGTTCAGATTTCTGAGCACTCATACTGTGTTTTGAAAGCAGCTTCTTAATAACAATGAAATCAGAGGAGACTGTAGTGTTGTTTTGAAAAATGACACACAACCTCAACAGCATCTCTGGGCAATGTTATTTATTTTTGGCTCTCACAAAAAGACAGATGGAAACTGCCAAAGACGATTTAACTCCAATTGAGAAGCCGTCGTGGACTGACAACACTAATGAAACTCATTCTATTGTCATCTAGGTTTGCAATGCATGCCATGTCACAGCTCTGGCAGAGCGTTTCTCAATATTCTGCTGACGCAGGAGTGACAGTGCATAACAGCATCAGATATACTGCTCCACACTGTTGAATGGGACTGGGCTTTTTTCTTGACTTGTAGCGGGAGGGTGTGTGTGTGATGTCGCAGCGGAGAGTTGTTTCAGTCACATTTATCCATCATAAACTGATGAATGGTCCATCTTTGCTGCAGGGATAACGCGTTGGGGAACAGGATACCTCCCAGGCGGCTGCGGGACGACGATGGCGCTGCGCTGTGTCTTGATCCTGAGCTTGTTCTCCTGCTGGGCAGCGGGCTACAAGCCGGGGGACAATGTGACTCTTTATGTCAACAAAGTGGGCCCTTATCATAACCCCCAGGAGACATATCACTTCTACACGTTGCCTGTTTGCAGGCCGGAGAAGGTATGTCTTTGTTTTGTGTTGTTTTATTATCAGTATGTTGCAGCACAGAAAAGTTGAATGTTATTTTTTTTATTCTAAATGCTTTACATTTCAATATTATTTAAATTATATCTTGTACGTTTAAACAAATGGGCCTGAATTAAGTATTTTTCAGGTGGTGTCATTTTACTTGAACACACATGATAGAATATTTACATAATAAGAAAAAATGCATTGAAATTAACACTGATGAAAATATTGAACATTTAGAAGTAATTGTAATAAATATATTTGAAATTGAACTTCAATAATGAGCACTAGTAAAACCATAAATGACATAGTCAAGAACTGGAGCCGGTAACAAAGAAATATTTATTTTGTGGGATTCATTTCATATATTTGCTGTTTGTGTTCTGCCATTGAGGGATTTCCAACTGTCAACGGGAGATTAGTTGTCCCTCCTTGGTTGAGTGCTTTGCTCACGATCCTTAGCTTGGGAAAAGCGTCACCAAAAGTGTGCTTAAGCCAGCTGGTGTTTGAGGATGGGTTTGCAGCAAGCAGTAACTTTTCACACACCTTTACTGGACACGAGCAAACCTTTATGTGCTCGCCCCGGATCACTCGATGATTCAACACGTCTGTCATCAGGGTAATCTTTTGTCCCTCTTTGACAGGTCCACCACAAGTCCCTGAGTCTGGGAGAAGTGTTGGACGGTGACCGGATGGCAGAGTCTTTGTATCACCTCCGCTTCAAAGAGAACGTGGAGAAAAAAACTCTTTGCCAGCTCACCCTGTCAGAGAAACAGGTACACACATTTACATTGCAAACACAACTGCACACCTGGGAGGGGCTGTTTTTATTTATTTTATTTAGCATCTGCACGGATGTTAAAGGCTTTCTGTGGCGCAAAAGTACTACATTTGTTTTAGTGTTTGCCTTGTGCAGAAACATGTGGTTGCAGTGAAACTAGGGGTGGGTATTGGGAAGGACCTCACGATACGATACGCATCACGATACTTGAGCCACGATACGATACACATTGCGATATCCCGATTATGCGATATCCCGATTATTATATTCTACATAGTTCACCGAAAAATTTAAAAATGCATTACACATCTTAAAATCCAAGTTGTATATATGTACATCAGATGATAGTGATGGATCTTAAAATCCGAGTTGCACGTTCATCAGATTATAGTGACAATTCATGGGACAAACTGAGTCAAAACAATGTTTTATTATAACTATACAAGCTAAAGTTACAAAATATTTGTATATGTTTTTCATATTATTTACATCATATGAAATTAACATTAAATTTAGTATGAGGTTGCTTTAATTATGTGGCAAATGATAATAAACACAAGAAAGATGGTACTAAAACCAAGGACAGGCACAGTGATCAGTCAGTATAGATATAAATCCATACATAAATAAACATCTGTCCATTATTTTTCATTTTTTAAGGACAGGCAATTGTGTTATATAAAAAATAAATTATAAAATGAAATAAAACCTGAGCTCAGTGCAGGGCCCTCCCAGGGTTGGTAGAGAGTGGCAATGCCCAGGACTGTCACTTAGGTAGGAGCACTGGGTGATAGAATGGGAAAAAAATTGGGGATAAAAAAATATTTAAAAAAAAATATATATATCGATATTCTAATTTTGAATATCGATATTGAATCAGCTGGAAAAGTATCGCGATATATTGCCATATCGATATTTTTTCCCACCCCTAAGTGAAACAGCTGATATATTCAAGGAAGTTTGTTACAAATGTTTCATTGTGTCGTCATCACAACACCAGCAGCAAGTTCGGTGGTAAATTAAAGTTTTTTGTTTTGTGTTGTGTGTGTTAGGTGGACGAGCTTCGTGAAGCCATCGAGGAGCTGTACTACTTTGAATTTGTTCTCGATGATATTCCAATCTGGGGGTTTGTGGGATACATAGAGGAGAGTGGCTTCCTGCCTCACAGTCACAAGGTGAGATGACTGAGAAGTGTGAGACGCCACCCGTCATCGTCATGTTTATTCATCATTTCTCATCCCTCTTCTTTTTTTTTCCCATCAGGTGGGTTTGTGGACTCATCTAGACTTCAACATCGAGTACAACGGCGACTCTGTGATTTTCGCCAACGTGTCGGTGAAGGACGTGAAGCCCGTTCCCCTGGAGGAAGGGGCGGGGGCCGCGGTGGGGGGGGTGGGAGTGGGCGGAGGCAGCCTGACCGTCACACACACCTACAGCGTGCACTGGTACGAGTCCAACCTGCCCCACTCCCGGAGAGCCGAGCGCCTCAGGGACTACTCCTTCTTCCCCAAGACGCTGGAGATCCACTGGCTGTCCATCATCAACTCGCTGGTGCTGGTGGTGCTGCTGCTGGGCTTCGTCATCATCATCCTCATGCGGGTCCTGAAGAACGACTTTGCCAGGTCAGACAGCTGAGCAGCTAAGCTGACAGTGGTTTCGTGTTTGTGCCACCACCCTCAAAGGAATTTATTACATCATAAGTCAATCAACAGTCATGTACGGAACATATTTGAGGGTTTTGATCTGTTGAATGTTAGCTCATGTTCTCATGTACTCACTGAAAGGGAAGCAGTTACTTTATGGCCAACTGGAAAGTAGTTGCACTTTGACACCAGCAGCTACGAGAGTTACTGTGCTTCTTTTATTCTACTTCTTTTATGGAGGTTTTAGATCTTGGCCTCATGACAAACTGTTCAAAAGAACTGCAGACCTGAACTGTCAAGAGGTTTTAAAACTGCTGTTTCTGACTTTTATTCCCTGAGAAGTATCATTAACACATTCTCTGGAATGGGGATTCAGATTTTTACATATTTTTAGGTGTGGCACTAGTTGGTTTATTTTTATTTATAAGGTTATAAAAATGACTTCAAAACATACATTTTACAAATTGCTAATTATTTGGGTATGACCTTTGGCACTGTTAAGTGTGTTTTTGATCCACTTCAAATGTGTACTACTCTATGTAGTGTATGTGTGTGTGTGTGTGTGTATATATATATATATATATATATATATATATATATATATATATATATATACACACATACACTACATAGAGTTTAGGTTTAATCACTGAGTATATTTAGGAGGTATTTTTGAATGTAGTTTCGTGTTGCATGGCATGACCAAGGCTCCTGATAGAAATCCTCTGTCCATGTAGTTACATCTGCCGTTTCCTGGGTGACAGTTCTTCATGCATCCCAAGGGTCGGAGTTCAACATGTTCATCTTTTGCATTATTTTTCCACAATCTGCTGAGTTGTTCAGTGATATTTTGTAGAACAGATATGTAAATCCCTCCCAATCTTTCCTTGAGGAACATTGTGTTTTTTTTTGTTGTTTTTTTTAACATTTCACAAATTTCTTCATGCATTTGTTAAAAAGTGCCCTTTCAAGCCTGCTACCCGCAATTCAAATAATATGGTCACAAGAATCAGGAACATGATGCATCTCATGGAGCAAAGTCTGTTTACCATCTGTCTGTCTGTATTTGACTTTAAATGTAAACCTTATGGTAAAGTGCAAAGGTTTTTTCCCAGGTTCATAATTAACTCTCGTAAGTTTAAAATGCTCATCTGTTGCCCGCAGGTACAACGTGGAAGAAGAAAGTGGCTGTGATGACTTAGACCAAGGAGACAATGGCTGGAAAATCATTCACACGGATGTTTTCAGATTTCCTCCTTTCAAAAGCTTGCTTTGTGCTGTTCTGGGAGTCGGAGCTCAGTTCCTGACACTTGCCACAGGTGAGCTTTCAAACACACAGAAGTCATTTAAGTTGTCTCTGCCTCACTGCAGCGTCAGGACCATGTAACAGTGAGGAAACTGGCAATAACATGCACGTCCACGTCATTTACGCTGATCTTAGATATAACGGTTTGACTTCTTCACTTATTGTTTTAGCCATTATCGTCATGGCTTTGCTGGGAATGTTCAACGTACACCGCCATGGTGCCATCAACTCGGCCGCCATCGTCCTGTACGCCCTCACCAGCTGCGTGTCGGGTTACGTCTCCTGCAGTTTCTACACGCAGATCAATGGCCAACGCTGGGTCTGGAACATCATCCTCACCTCATCCCTTTTCTCAGGTGAGCCCGCCTTCCTGTCGGGGATGAATCAGCAACTCTTTGGTTACCTCGGTACTTCAGCTCGAACGGATTCATCCCAATATTTTACTGAGGATCAAGTTAAACATGTTCATTTGTGAATATGTTTACAACTGCTCACCAGAGTGCTGTCGGTGCAGCATTATATACTGTGGATCATGGCATTCTGATCACGTTGGCATCTGAGGCAGCGCCCTTGACTGGTTTACCTCTTATCTCTCTGACAGAACCTTTTCTGTAGCTGTTAGCCCGTTTATGCCTTTGTTTGCCCCCCTATCCTTCGGGGTTGCCTCAGGGGTCGGTTTTGGGTCCGATTTTGTTTTCATTGTAAATGCTTCCTCTCTGTGAAATCGTAAATCAGTAGCCGGGCATTTCTTATCACATGTACGCTGATGACATTCAGTTACCGTTTTCGTTTAACCCTGACGGGACCAATTTTCTAGATGTCTATAAAGGTCTGGTTGGCCTACAGTTTCCTTCAGCTGAACACAAATAAAGATGAAGTTCTCATCATTGCCCCTGACGGCAGTGTTTCTATGAATCTTTAAACTCAAGTGTTCGCCCCTCCCTGAGGAACCTGGGTATTGTTTTTGATTGATCTGACAAACACATTCACACTCTGCTTCGCACTTGCTTTTTTCACCTCAAATGTATCCCCAAACTGAGTCCCATTGTGTCGCAGGCTGATCTGGAGATGATTATCTATACATTTGTATCACAGCTCGACCTCTGCAACTCTCAGTAGGGCAGCCATTAATCACTCGCAGTCGGTACAAAATGCTGCAGCCAGGCTGATGACGAGGTCTGGGAGGAGCTCCCGTATAACTCCGGTCCCGGCCTCGCTGCTCTGGCTTCCTGTCAGCTGCAGGATTCATATCAAAGTTTTAGTTCTACGTTTCAGAGCTCTCCACGGTCAGGGACCTGATTATGTGTCTGACCTGCTTCATGCCCGTGTACCCAGTAGGGCTCTCAGGTCTGCCGGCCAGGGTCTTCTGGTTCTACAGAGTGTTGCTCCTCCATAGAACCTGAGAGACTCAGCCACCTATTTATTCTTCTGAAGTCGATGATTAGCTCCTTTTGTCTTGGATGTGTTCAGGAGCAGGTTATTGTCTTGTCCCGGAATGTGGTGTCGTCCACATACTTAATGAAGGTGTTGCTGGTTTGGATGTGGGTGCAGTCTGAGGTGTACAGGGTGAAAAGCAGGAGGCTCAGCACGAAGCCTTGAGGGGAACCAGTGCTCAGTGTGAGAGCTGCGGGTGGGGGCCAATCCCTTCATCCAGAGGGGAGTGGTAGCCTAGTGGTTACAGAGGAGGGTTGGGGGTCTGGAGGATCCAGGTTCAAGCCGGGTTCAACCAACGTCAACCACTTTGGGCCCCTGAGATAGGCCCTATAAGCCTGGGATATACTTGCAGTTCAGATATCCTACGTATATCCTGTATCCTGCGTATCCTGCGTTCATTTGATTTTCTCAAAAAGACACTGAACGCGTACGCGACCTGCAGTTCTGGCTCTGGCCGCGAGTGGCGCTGGTCTCTGTCAGATACCAGTTGTTCACAAGTGACGACGCGGAGGTCGCTGGCGCCGTTTCCTTTGCCGAGACCGCAACCAAAGCAATGTTATAATCTCCTCTTCATCTAATGTTGTCATGTAAACTTGTTGCTGGTGTGCTACCGCTACTACTGCTACTACAACAAGTATATCCCAGGCTTTAACCCTCACTGCTCCCTGGGCGCTGTACAAAAACGCCAGCCCACTGCTCCTAGTTTGACTAGGATGGGTTAAATGCAAAGGAAGAATTTCCCCATTGTTGGATTACTAAAGGAAAAATGTATTTATTTCTATTTATGTTGAATGGGGCAGTCTGAAGTTATGAAGGTCATGAGTGAATTTAAAAACTGTCTCTTATTTTCCTTTTTACTTAAAGGGGACCTATTATGGCATCTAATACCTATTTTAAACAGGCCTTGAATGTCTTAAAAACAAACTTTTGATTGTTTTTGCTAAATAAATTAGAAATTCAGCCTCTGAGCCATGTCTTTATCTTCCCATTCTCTAACCTCATTATCTATGCAGGATTCTGAGTGGGCGGGGCAGCTATGATAATGAGGCTCTGTGCTGATTGGCTGCCTGACGCGAATGACGCGATACACCGCTACGAAAAAAATGGCGGAAGCTCTGGCCAGCGGAGCTAGTTGTGGGCGTGGTTTCACGCATCCCTCCTGTCGTGACGTCGTGACGTCGTGACGTCGTGACGTCGTGACGTCGTGACGTCGTGACGTCGTGACGTCACGACGGGAGCAGAATCTGAACGGCTCGTAGAAGTCACATCACACTGGACGGCTCATCCGGGCGGCTGTACAGACGGGGAGACCACTTTATATATTTTAAAGCAAGAAAAAACTTGTTTTTCATCATAGGTCCCCTTTAAGTCAGGAATATCGGGTTTGCGTACCCATCAAGTAGTAAATGAATGATTATTTATCTTATCAGTAAAGTCATTCACCGAGCTGACACATTCAGTTTCAACAAAATGGAGAAATAGAAGTTTATCCGGCAAATTACTTATTATGTGATCAACTTAATGCGACTCTTCACCTAAAAGCAGTGACAAAATGACCCAAACCTATTTCAAACCCCCTCAGACAACAGTACTAGGGATGATATAACCCAGTAACTCATGTATTCATTCCCACAGCTCCCCTGTTCATCACGTGGAGCGTGGTGAACTCCATCCACTGGTGGAGCGGCTCCACCCAGGCCCTGCCGGCCACCACCGTGCTGCTGCTGCTGGGGGCCTGGGTGCTGGTGGGCTTTCCCCTCACAGTCATCGGCGGCATCGTGGGAAAGAACCGAGCCGGCAGCTTCCAGGCTCCGTGCCGCACTCGCAACATCGCTCGGCAGATCCCCACTCAGCCCTGGTACAAACACACCATCGTGCACATGGCCATCGGCGGATTCCTGCCCTTCAGGTGAGGCGTCCCCGCATGTGAACCATGTGTAGCTCACCTGCAGAGGTGTCTTCAGTATTCACATTCATTACTCGGGTAGAAGTATAGATACTAGAGTTTAAAAATACTCCTGTAGAAGTTGAAGTATCAACTCAAGTTTTTTACTCAAGTAAAAGTATAAAAGTACTGGTTTCAAAACTACTTAAAGTATAAAAGTAAGAGTAATGTAAGGGGGAAAAAAGCAATTAAGGACAAAAGCCATTGAAAATGAATGCATCTTAGTATAATGCAAATATATTAAAGAACCATATATGTGTACTATTGAGCATTAACATGTGTTTCAGAGAGCAGGAGATATGATGACTAGTGTCCTATAAGTATTGTAATGGTGCAAAAAGTCAGAGGCATGTTATCATTTATCCTAACCTTTATTGGAATGTACATCCAAGTTTAGTTGCAGGAATCTGAGGGAACGGATGTAAGAACAAAACTGGACAAGAACATCTGAAACAACCACAACCAAATTCACTCTATCCGGATGGAGCAATTTAACTGGATAGTTTTTTTTTAAAGGCCGAAATGAAATAGAGTAACAAGGCTGTTTTTAAAATGTAAGGAGTAAAAAGTACAGATAATTGCGTGAAAATGTAAGGAGTAAAAGTAAAAAGTCGTCTGAAAAATAATTACTCCAGTGAAGTATAGATAACCAAAATTTCTACTTAAGTAAGGTAACGAAGTATTTGTACTTCGTTACTTGACACCTCTGCTCACGTGCTTGTTACTCGTTGCACTGTTGGTGAATTTTCTTTGATTATATTCCCTTTAGCGCCATCTCGGTGGAGCTTTACTACATATTCGCCACAGTCTGGGGCAGAGAGCACTACACGCTCTACGGCATCCTGCTGTGCGTCTTCGCCATCCTGCTCTCGGTGGGCGCTTGCATCTCCGTGGCGCTGACCTACTTCCTGCTGTCAGGCGAGGACTACCGGTGGTGGTGGCGGAGCGTCCTCAGCACCGGCTCCACGGGCGTCTTCATCTTCGTCTACTCCGTCTTCTACTACAGGAACCGGTCCTCCATGAGCGGCCTGGTGCAAAGCACAGAGTTCTTCGGGTACTCGCTGCTCACGGCGCTCGTCTTCTCGCTGATGCTGGGCAGCGTGTCGTTCTGGGCCTCGCTGGCTTTTATTCGCTACATATACCGCAGCTTAAAGATGGACTGAAGGCGCCATGGGACCACGAGACGCAGCCCCCAGACGGACGTTTCCTCATAAAAGACATGGACAGTCACACTTATCTCCTACTGGATTCGTTGGAGATGGAAAAAGGGGCCTTGAACTTTGAACTTTTGATTTGAATTAATAAACTTCATCAGCTATCAATGTTTGAATGAGGGAAAGTTGGATGGATGGATTATGGACGGATAAAAAAGCAAATTTGGGCTGGGATTATGATGGATTTAAGGAGACGATGGGACAATTCAATACAAAGGGATTATTGCTTTCTATCAGGAATGAAGGGGTCAAATATATGGTGCATTATACGAGCAAATGAATTTAATTTGTGCAACGTTACTCTGGTATCTGATCTACTGGAGCAAGGGAGAGGACAACCTTTGTGTATCTGTGCATTAAACTGGTTATTTAATGAGAGTTACAGTACTGTCATAGTTTTGTTTATACAGCAGTGCAAGTTTTATCACTTGCAACAGTACCCCATTTATCTACAGCAGCCTGTTATAATATGAGAACCATTATTTTGCACTTGGTCTGAAGGACCACATTGTCTCTGCAGTTGATAGCAATGATGCCTTGTAGATGTGAGAGCTGTTGGAAAATGTTGGTGATTGGATGCAATATTGTAATTGTATTCTACGGTCACTATTGACTTTGGTTCTGGTGTAAATAGTCTTTTAGTAAAGTACTTTTTAACACAACCGGGCTGTGAATCCTGTGCCGTTTCTTACTCCTGTGGTTTCTTTCACATATATGTTGCTCTCAGCCTTTGGACGCATGTCGTAGGTAAGCCTGACATTTACGCCATAGCAAAGTACAGTATCTTCCACAGAGCCAGACTGTCTAAAGCAAGGAACGCTGGAGTCAAGAGACAACTGGGACAATGAAGGTGATCTATTGTGCAGCTTTGCCCTTCAGATAATCAGCACGCTCACAGAAAAAGCATTGGTTGCATCTATTGTTTCTTTTTCTAGAAACCCCCCACATTTCCTGATACTTTATGCATAAGAGCAGTTGCATGACTGCAGAAATGTAGAGAACATTAAAATCAGAAAGAAAATTGCAGCATTGCAGGTTTATTTTCTTGTTGGTGTAAAATGCACCGTCAGCAATATTCTGATGCTGCGATGGACTGACGACTTCTACCGACCCTTAAAAGGGTGAAGCCAAAACCAGCATGAAATATTTAATGTCCTACCTTCATAACAAGATATATCTTTGGACTTTGAAATTAACCATTTCCCTTAAATCACACCCTCCATCTTTCACAAAACCTTTTTTGCAGGTGACTTGGCTAGGTTGTACCTAGCTCTATATAGAAATTTGCCATTATAAAGTTTTATAATTTTAGACTTTACAAATAATGAATGGGTGTGTTCCAGATATGACTATGAATTATAACTTTTTTGCAGAATAAATAGTGGCTCTAATGAACTTTTATATGCGTTTCCCCACACTTCTGTTCAGTAATTTAAATAAGATAGGACCAGTGAACAGAACAGTGGAGTGATCTGTAATCTAATGCCTTGCTTTGGCTATTACAGAGATGCTTCTAGATATTTTACTGCCTGTGTTTAATGTGAGATTCCCAGCAAATCTTGTCATTTATTACCCCAAGGAATTTAATTTCATGTAGTTTTACATCAACCTCTATCTATACCTGAGGATTTATATTACTAAATATATATTTTGTCTTGTTCAGATTGAATGAAAGCTTGTTATCAAACCAGTGTTCAATTTTTTTATTTATTCTTAAACTGTTCCTTAGGTACACCTGCAACCCGGGTCATGTTCCCACAGCTGTGAATGCATCACGTGTTTAACACTGGTTTCACCCACAAGGACTGACTTTGACTCTGAAGGCCACACCATCTAGCAGACAACTGGTTAAATTTGTCAAATAACTCAGTTCATTTATATGCTGAGTGAATTACGGAGCCCTCACTCGATAATCCAATGTTTATTCAACATCAAGCACTTTTAAGTCGGTGTGAGACGACAGAGGTTGCTGGAAGGTTAAGAGTTCTGCCCGTTACCATGGAGATCTCTGAAAAATTCTGGCTAGACTTCAACGAACTCACGCCTATGTAACCTCGCTTGAATGAAAGGTTACTGCATTACACAGCAAATATTTAAAATCACTGAAGATCCCTGATGGAATAAAAAATAAACAATAAAACACCAAAATAAAATAGAGACAATAATTTCAATGTTGAAAAGTGAACCTGTGTTTATTGAAAAGGCATGATAATACCACTGAAATGTATGCACAAGGGGCCAGCCGGCTTCAGTATTTTTGCACTATGGTTTTAAAAAAAATGGCATTAAGATTTTGTCAATGCAACCAAGCTGAACAAAGCTAATATGACCAAGCACAAAGAACACCAATACACCTTAAATAACTGCATATAAAAATAATAAAAAAAAATATTTGGGGGGGGATGCTATCAAACATGGGAGAGAACAATGCACACGTACATCCAGCCTGAGAAATACACCTCAAATTAATGGGAGGTGAACAAACTTGATAACTATCAACACGGCGTGGGGATAACATTTACAGAGAATCTTACAGGCTGAACTCGAGCCGCAGCTACTGGCCGGCATTGTGTGGCATAGCTGCATTTAAGGAGGCGTGGGTTCCCCCGGACTCCCCATCCTTGGTTTCAAAGCTTGCACTGTGCTCAAAGTTGTTCACGGCCCCGGGTGCGTTGAATGCATTGGGGTTGTAGTCGTAGCGGCTGCCGTCTAGCGGCATGGGCCACCCAGATACGTGGGGCCTGTTGGCCACGGCGCCCTGCGATGAGCCGGAGGACCAGGGGTGATAGCCGGCAGGTCTGGGAGCTCCGCCCATAGCAGCCAGGTAGAAGGCCAGGTTCTGTGGCGCGCTCTTGAAAGCTGCCTCCATGTGCTGCGCGTAATGCTCTCTGAATTGGGGCCGTGCATCTCCCTGGTACTGGAACACAAGCAGGAAGATGAAGTTAGACATAGCAACAAGTACTCAGTAAGCTTTCACACCATGGGATACATTTGTCTCGTCTCGCCTTTAAAGCCACAACCAAGACTATGATTGGGCTTCCAATAGAGACGTCTTGTTCTGTGTCCAAAGTGCTTTTTCCTCTGTCATCATGGAACAGGAAAACTGCGTTGGACAAGTGGGGGAAAGACTGCGAAATTTGGATTAAAGAGAGATACTTACAGGTGTGATGTGTGAGGTGCCGTTTGAGAAAATTGGGCCACGAACAGAGTTGTCCTTTTTGACGGCATAGCGCTCAGACACCCAACTTGTGTCTTTCTGGTGCCTCCTAAGCTTCATCCGCCGGTTCTGAAACCACGTCTTCACCTGTTTTAAAAAAAAAGATACCGTTAAAAACGAGTGAAAAGGGCCTAAAATTGCAATCATCGGTTAGTTTATAATCCCCACCTGTTTGTAGGTCAGCCCAGTCAGTTCTGCCAAGTTCTTCATCTCGCCTGGGGTGAGGTACCGCTGCACGCTGAAGCGCTGGACCAGAGCGTTCATCTGACACTCAGAGAAAGCTGCCCTGGCCTTTCCTTTGGGGGTATTTCCTGGAGTAGTGCACGGCTTCTTCGGGGTAGCTGGGGCCCCATTCAAAGACGCCTGGTTTTCAGTGGCTTTGTTTCCCATGATGTCAAAAGTCTGTGGCTCCTCCATGAGAGAGCTGGAGACATCATTATTGGTATCCGGACTCCTGCCAACCACATCCTCGCTCTCGTCTTTCTCAGCCCAGGTAACAGGGTCTGCCTGGGGGAGACTGCTTTCACGGCTGCTGACAGAACTCCACGAATCTACACAGAGAACATATCTGCTTTAGTTAAAACAAAATCATTCGAGGGAAGTATATATATATATATATATATATATATATATATATATATATATATATATATATATATATATAGAGAGAGAGAGAGAGAGAGATATGTATAATTTTATAAATTAAAAAAAATATATATATATAAAAATAATTTTATACATATAAAATTTTAGTTAACTACAATGTATTTAAAAAAAATTATATATATATATATATATATATATATATATATATATATATATATATATATATATATATATATATATATATATATATATATATATAAATAATTTTATAAATATGTATAATTTTATACATTTTAGTTAACTACAATTTATTTACCGTAACACACACACACACACACACCACTACCCAATATCCGCCACCAGAGACCGCTGTTTCACCATTTGCCGACCAACAAGTGGCGCCATGTTCAAAATAAAATCAACTAAAGATGGACGTGAGCTGGATGTCGGGTTCAAATCTCGAGACACAGATCACAACAATTCTCAGAGGAAATGTAAGAACTGATGCGTTACTTACTGTGTGCCGCTGTGTTCACTACGTACCGGGTGAGGTGTGCGCCTCGGAGTCGCTGGCAGAGTCGCTGCCGGCTCGCCTGGCCGCGTTCCCGCCCTGCGGGCCGCCCACGTGGCCGAGCCCGGGGGCCGGGTAGCAGGCGCCGGATACCGGGGCCGAGGGCTGCGCCCGGGGCCCCGCGGTGGCGGAGTAGCAGCCCTGCGCCGCCCCACCATCGTAGCTGCTCAGGTCCTGGGCCCCGGCGTCGCCCCAGTCCGCCAGGTTGTGGTGGGTATGGTGGGTGTGGTGCGTGTGGTGGGGCTGCTCGGCCCCGGGCTGGTACACCAGGCCGTAAGCGTATGCGTGGTACGCGCTGTTGTAGTTGTAAGAGACCTGCGTCTTCCAGTCCGCCATCCTGCAGTGCTCACACCGTGCTGGGAGATACTACTGTACAAAAAACTAAACACCAAACGCCCTGGATATATTGCTAAAACAACTTGAAACGACTAAAAACAAGGTTCCAATTCATTAAAAAAGTATAAAACACGGGGCATCGCGTTAAGAGGATGCGCGCATTTGCGCGGTGTGTGCCCGGCCTGTTTATAAGGACGTGTGTGGGTGTGGTGGTGGGTGGGGTTGGGTGGTCCTGGGTGGGTGGGGCTGGGGGTTTCCACCTGAGCCAATCAAGTAAAGGATTCATTGGACAACAAAGCATTGTACATTTTAGATAACCAGAGGTGGGTAGAGGAGCCAAAGATTGTACTCGAGTAAAAGTACTGTTACTTCAGAATAATATGACTCAAGTAGAAGTAAAAAGTAGTCATCCAAATAATTACTTGAGTAAAAGTAAAAAAGTACTTGGTGAAAAAACTACTCAAGTACTGAGTAACTGTTGAGTCTGATTTATAGTTTTAACACACCCATTCAAACAGACAAAAGTACAAAATAATCATCTTCAGGCAAATTAAATTAATTAAATAATTAAATAATTAAAATTAATTAAAAAATAGCTTCAATTAATATAAGCTTAAAGTAAATTCAAGTACTTTAATAAATGATAAAATAAATAAAATAACAGAATAAAAAAATAAATTAAGCACCAGTAGCACAAAATTTCAAGCCTTTGTACTTTTCTTTTTTAACCAGGCAGAACTAGAACAAGCCCATGAACTCATAGAAACTGTGTGTGTTTAAGTCTGTGTATATGTGACAAAACATGCAAAAACAAACATTTAGAATCACTCAGTGATGTCATGAGATTGACGCGTACGTGGATAAAAGGGATAAAAGAAAAGTAACAGCTCAACGTAGCCTAATGTGGTGGAGTAAGAGGAACAGTTTCTTCTTCACAAATCTACTCAAGTAAAAGTACAAAGTATAGTGATTCAAAACTACTCCTAAAAGTACAAAATTTCCCAAAACTTATTCAAGTAAATGTAACGGAGTAAATGTAACTCGTTACTATCCACCTCTGTGTATAACACTATGATTGTTCCATATCTGACCTACTGTGTTGAAGTTTGGGGAAATGCCTGTAAAACATATATTCAGTCAATTTTCATATTGCAAAAAAGAGCCATAAGAATAATCAGTAGAAAACAATATACTGTAGAGATCCAACAAATCCATTATTCCTTCAGTTACAATTGTTGAAATTTCATGAATTAGTAGAGTAGTATTCTGCAAATTATGTTTAGAGCTCATAAAAAAAAACTTTACCAATCAACATTCAGAAAAGATTTGAAAAAAGAGAAAGCAAGTATAACTTAAAAGGAACAGAGATTTAAAAAAACAAGATTCAGGACTAAATTGATGGAACGTTGTGTTTCTGTGAAAGGAAGTTTATGGAACAATCTGAACAAAGAAAACAAAGAATCCAAATCAAATATTACATTCAAAAGAACAATTGAAGCCAGTATGTTAAGGAAATATAAGGAAAAATGTTAGTTAAGTTTGATTGACATACCCATAGCCAGCAGTAATTTTATTTTATTTTAGTTTTTTATTTACTTAGTTGTCGTTTTTAATTTTTTAATTTAAGTTCTTTGTAAATTGATTTCTTGGGAAAAAGGGGCAGATTAAATAAGATTCTTCTTCTTTCTGCTCCCTTTCATTCACAATTTAGGAACGTATGTGTTTGTATTGAATTGTTTGTTGTTTTATTTTCAGGGCGGGCAGGTGGAGCCCCCCATTTGGGGTTGACCTTAGTTGCTTCATCGTTTTCTCATTCACAGCCACAAAAAGTGTAGACGGTATAAAATTAGAAATAGTAGCTGTAAGTGAGTTTGATAGTGCTTCATTAATCACCAAAGAAACACCCACATGGACTCAAATATATGTTTAAAAGGCGAGTTGATACATAGGAAGTAAATAATTGTCTTTGGAAATGAAAATGTTTTTGTTTTTTAAATGAATATAGTGTGAGGGGGTAAAATCTGAATATCCGAGCACCTAAAAAGGAAATTAACCACATTTATTCAGTTAACTTATTTATAAGTCAGTTGTCTAAAACACATTTGAAAGTAAATATTAACGTACTTTGCTTTAAATGGCTGTAAATCCTCAGTGGTAAATAACACATTGTCCTCAAACCTCTTGAACGAAAAGTGAAAGTTTAAACATGTGACTCAACCGTACAAACAATACCATTTAGAAATATAGATGGTTGTGATTCCTAAATGATACATCCATCCATCCATCCATCCATCCATTTTCTAGCCTAACCCAGCTAATTACAGTCTATCGCAGGTCTAAATGATAAATGCCCTATTTATTAGAAAACCTCTCAAATTAAACACGAAGGTCTACACACGTGAACACATTTATTGTGGTTGTACATAAAGGCAAAACCATAAAACACCACTGTTCAAATACTGGACCCGTCCGTCTGACAAAACCATGTTTTCAACAGGATTTGAAAGTAATTAATTTTCTTCATTCGGATGGTTATTAAGTTTTTCAGTGTAAAAATATAGAGAGTACAAATAATAAAGTGCCCTAAATCCTTTCGTTTCAGTCGGGGACCACTGGAAGGTTCAACACTTGAATCTCTTTGTTCCTCCTCAACTTTATTCGGGATCTTTTTCATATTGCATGTCTGATTGTTGTTCTATTTGAGCTCCTTGAATCCGTGGCTAAGAACTTTCTGCAGATTTTCATTATGTGGTTATGCCTGTCGGAGTCTCAATAAGCAGCTTCAATTCTGTTTGCAGCTTTCCTCTTAAAAAGAAGGCCTTTCAGGCTGAGATAATGTGAAGTATTTATTGTTGCAATTATTTTGACAAAAGAGTCTCAGGTCTCAATGTAATCATTTATACCCTCAATAATGGAAGGTATATGTTACATCTTTCTAGGTGGTTAAGAGACTTTGGGGTATTTTGTGGCATCTTTCTAGCTCTCATACACCACTACGTGTATTTGTGTATTTTGTAATAAGAGATTTGTGCAAGCAGGGGAAGATTATTGTGCAAGTTTCACATTTTCACACGTAACAAACAACTGATCTGATTTCTAGACAGATGCTGTTGTAAAGAATAATAATTTGCAGTGAGGTCTCATCTGCTTATTTTGAAATCATGCTGTGAATTTAGCTTCAAGCATGATTGAAGAAACTTTATTTATTGGTGCAAAACAAGAGAAGCAGATGGACACTGAGCTGCAGCTTCATGCCCCAACACCCCTCTACTCGGCACAGTCTTGGACTTGTGTGCTCAAACAGCCCTTTTCCCTCCACTTTCAACCCTATTCACAAACATGGTTTAGATTAAGTTGTGTGTTACCATCCAAGTGTTGTTTGTGCTCTCCCTTCTCGCCTGCATTGATGTGCTAATGATTCAGTTAGAGGTGAAATGGTGTGACAAGGGTGAGCCTAATGGGCACATTAGCATTTCTATCTGATTTCAGTCAGATCAGGGCGTGTCTGTCTGATCTCTGATAGACAGACATACAGGACAGGGTTGATCACGTTGATCTGTATAGGGGATGGGTGAACAGGTGTGCAGTGCATTAGCATTGGTATGTGCTGAGGGGATTAGAGATTGAACTTCGACGACTAGCACTCTTTATTTTAGATTTTAGGAGCATTTATACCATGAAGAATTGCATTTCGGCTTAATCTTTTTCCAAAATGTTCAGCTATCAATTGATCACACAGGATTGCTGCAGATTAATTCTATTGATGTATCAACATGATAACTAAATTAATTTCAAAGAAATAGCAATATATCTTTAACTATCATCTCATGAGTCATTCACCACAGATCAAGTTTTTTTTCTCAATGTCAATGAAAAAAAAAGTCTGTTATTCCCCAAAATGTTTTTGACATCAATTACAAAATCATTGGATTTATAATTTTACTGTCTATAGTCTAACTATTTTATTTCAAGTGTCCGTACGAGCTTGTTTACGTAAATCAGCTTTGTTCAAATAATCAAGCCGTGTCTGGGACTGATCAGTCAGTAAAACTGTTGTTTTAAAATGCAAATTACCTGAGAAGCTCATTCTAGCCCAGTACAAGTACCTTATTTCCAGCTTTGAAAAAAGACAGAAGATAAGTTTGAAATCTGATCTGATAAAGAATAAAAACAAAAAATGAATAGTTCAATAATTATTCCCATTTTTTTAACTGTGATCAAGTTGTATTGAGGTTGGATTGGAACATTTTACAGCCGCAACAGACTTGCCTGTTTTTCTATAGTGAATGAATTGTTGAATAGATGACATCAAATTTCTTTTTTTTTTTAATTCTCTTTTTATTTAGAACAGCAGGTTTCCATCTTACACATTTTTACATTCAATCTTTAACTTAAATGATTTTGTCCCTACTGTCCTCCAGGCGTTTTTCATGAATAGAAACAATAACAGAAAATAAAAAACAGAACCAGGGAGCGCACCCATGTTTACAATCATTCCATCACATAAAAAGGTAGTTCACATGACATCAGATGTGATTGGTTTAACATACTCAGTCCATTTGGACCAGATCTTATAAAAGTTTTCTTTCTCAACCTTGAGGGAGGAAGATATCTTCTCCATAACATAGATCTCGTAGATGATTTCAATCCAATCGTTGATAGTGGGAGGTTCCACTTTTAACCATTTCCTTAACACATTTCTTATTGGCTGCCAACAGTATAGTCAGCAGTTTTTTGTCTTTTACATTCCATGTTTCGAACATTATGTCTCCCAAAAATATCGTTTCACAATTCAATGGCATGGTCACATTAAATATATTTTCAACATGCTTCTGTATCTCTTCCCAAATTGGTCTTATAGCTTGGCAGTCCCAAAAAATATGAAAGTGGTTAGCTCCTTTAGACCCACATAGTCTCCAACAGGCATCCCCGCTGCCCGATATAATTTTTGAATGGGTGTGATAAAAAATCTTGTTATACTTTTCCAGCAGAACTCCCTCCATGTATTTGACCCGGTTGAGATCCATTGTAGTTGGCATATTTTCTCCCAGCTTTCCTGTGTTATTATTATCCTTATTTCCTCTTCCCATTTCCTTTTTTATGTATTCTTTATTATCTTGTTTGGAAAGTTGTATGGTCTTATATAGTTTGGAGATAATTTTATTACTTGATTCAGACTTAAATGATGATAAAAAAACCTCCATGAACCCTTACTCATCTTTTCCTAACCCCTCTTTAATATTCTTGTCAAAAGAGTGTCTCACTTGTAGGTATCTAAAGAAATCCTCTCTTCCCAGAATTTATATAGAATTTTAACCTATAACGACTGTAAAAGATGAGATATTGTACATCTCATCATTTAGTGTGTGGGGTTTGGGACATGTTTAATTCGTACTCCTCTGCAGTTGTCTGCGCTATTTGCTTGGACCAGTCTGGGGGCCGACAAGTCCAGTTAATTGTATGTGCTCGCACATGGATAGCAACATCTCATCCTGTGTTTTCTGGAATAACAATTTTCTTTCAAGTGTCTGTACAAGTTTGTTTATGTAAATCTATTTTTTTTCAAATAATCAAGCCATATCTGGGACTGACCCTCTGCGAGGTCAAGACCCTATAGATCAGTCAGTAAAACTGTTGTTTTAAAATGCAAATTATCTGCGAGCCCAGTACTTTATTTCCAGCTTTGAAAAAAGACAGAAGATAAGTTTGAAATTTGATCTGATAAAGAATAAAAACAAAAAATGAATAGTTCAATAATTATTCCCATTTTTTGAACTGTGAGCAAATTGTATTTAGGTTGGATTGGAACATTTTAAAGCCGCAACAGACTTGCCTGTTTTTCTATAGTGAACAAATTGTTAAATAGATGACATTTATATCGAATTTTAACCTATAACGACTGTAAAAGATGAGATATCGTACATCTCATGATTTAGTGTGTGGGGTTGGGCAGTACTCAAGTTGAGGGGGGATGAGGGGGGATGGCATCCCCCCTGAAATAAAAACGGTCCAAACCCCCAGTAAAACCTTTCCATCCCTTATGTCATTTCATCAATGAATGTGGTTTTACTGCTATTTCAACATTTAGAGTCATCACCAAAAAAATAACACCAAAAAAATAACTTATTTGACAATTTTCACCTGTTTCAAGTACATTTTCACTTATGGGAAAATCTGCCAGTGGGACAAGATTTATCTTCTTATTACAAGCAAAAAAATATTGTTCCACTGGCAGATTTTTCTACTTATTTCAAGTGAAAATCTACTTGAAACAGGTGAAAATTGTTGTTTTTTCCAGTGATGAGTCTTCACTGTTAACCCGAATAAGTTCACACAACTCAAAATTTATCTATTTTCCTCAACTCATAATCTGTGGGAAATACACTAAAAATTTTCTATTTTCCTCAACTCATAATGGGAAATACACTCAAAATGTTTAATATTCCTCAGCTCAGTCAATAATGTTTGAAAAAAATGAAAGCGACACCACTGTTATAAAATGTCTAATTTTAGTAAAAAAAAATCTCATTACACTTAAAACAAGACTCATCACTGGAAAAAACAACAATTTTCACCTGTTTCAAGTAGATTTTCACTTGAAATAAGTAGGAAAATTTGCCAGTGGGACAACATTTATCTTCTTATTACAAGCAAATAAATCTTGTTCCACTGGCAGATGTTTCTACAATTGAAAATCTACTTGAAACAGGTGAAAATTGTTGTTTTTTCCAGTGATGAGTCTTGTTTTAAGTGTAATGAGATTTTTTTTACTAAAATTAGACATTTTAACTAGAAATAATACAAATATTCTTGTTAAGATTTTGAGTTTTTGCAGTGATCCATTTTACTTATCCTGTGAAGGACAGAATCATATTGATAAGTTCGGAAAACTGTTTTTTATTTTTGTGTTTTGATGTATTTGATGTAAGCCCAGTGGATATTTAAAGCTTACAGAAGGCTGCATTTAACTGCTGCTATGTCATTCCTGCAGTATTTCTGCAGGAGTTTTGGTCAGTGCTATTATTTGTAATATATTATATTATTTGTAATCAGCACAAATTATCTGTCCCCATATGATAAAATCCACCATCCCCCCTGATTTTTTTTTTACAACTCGAGTAACCCTAACTACGGTCAGTCAGTAAAACTGCTCTGTTTTAAAATGCAAATTATCTGCGAGAGAAGCTCATTCTAGCCCAGTACAAGTACTTTATTTCCAGCTTTAAAAAAAAGACAGAAAATAAGTTTGAAATCTGATCTGATAAAGACTAAAAACAAAAAATTAATAGTTTAATCATTATTCCCGTTTTTTTTAACTGTGTTGTATTTTTAACCAAGTTGTATTTACGTTGGATTGGAACATTTTACAACCGCAACAGACTTGCCTGTTTTTCTATAGTTCAAAATTGTTAAATAGATTACATTTATATCGAATTTCAACCTATAACAACTGTAAAAGACGAGATATCGTACATCTCATCATTTAGCGTGTGGGTTTGTTTGGGACATGTTTAATTCGTACTCCTCTGCAGTTGTCGGCGCTGTTTAGCCTGGAACAGCCCGGGGACTCAGAATTACGCAGGTCCCTTGAACGCCCCTCACGTGGAGCTCCGGGCCGGTTCCCCGCGTGTTGCCGTTAACGTTAACGTCACTTTAACGACCCCGACCCTCAGCTCAGCCGCTCACTCTTACACACTCCTACAGCTCCACGGAAACATTTGACAGCTGTCCCACCGGGGTAGCAGTAGGTCGCCGGACAGACACGTCGCGAAAAGGACAACTCTTTTTTTTTTCTTTCCTCTTATTGGTTTAAAAAAAAAAAGATTCACGTTAATTTGGTCCGTAAAGAGCAAGTGAAGGCGATGGCAACTATCGAGATGACAGCGGAGCTGGAGAAAATCCTCCTGCTGATGACACAGCCCGATAACGAAGCTGTTCAGCAGGTACTGGCCAAACTTCATACAGCTAGCACTAGTTTGTGAAAGTGGTTTAAAAACTAACGTTAATATCTGTATTTATAATAATTTATAATATAACGGTTGAAGAAACAGCCACGTTAACGGCTGACTCCTGCCAGTTAAAATGAACCAACGCCCGTTAAAGCACATGTGTGAGCTTTAAACACAGTCAAGGGTTAGTTTTGATTAATTTGTACTGTGTGAACCCATGTACAGTTTTTTTTAATTTTTTTTTATGTATGTAAACAATATTTTTTATTAATTTTTCACTTTTACAAGTAAAGAATGTAATATGATCCACAGAAATAACAAGCAAACAAACTTATGTTCCTGCTGGGGCTGGAAATCATTGAAAGTGCTTGAATTTCAATGTCTTGTTTTCAAGGCCTGAAAAGTGCTTGAATTTTAGTTTTAAGTGCTTGAAATTATAACTCTGTGTCTTTAACAACATTGGGATCAGACTGTATAGTTTAGTTATTACAAGGAGAAATAAAATCAGTAAGATGAAACATAACTAGATGTTTACAGCACGATACAACATTGTGATTAAAAAGCAAAAAAAATAATTATGAATATATATATATATATATATATATATATATATTCCTGTAGATTTTTTACCCCAGCGATAAGGTGCTTGAAGATTTTGAAAATGACCCTTGAAAGTGCTTGAAAAGTGCTTGAATTTGACCTTGAAAAATGTGTAGGAACCCTGTACTTTGTGAACCGTATGTACTATTTATTTATTTTTTATTTTTTTATGTATGTAAACAATATTTTTTATTAATTTTTCACTTTTACAAGAAAAAAATGTAATATGATCCACAGAAATAACAAGAAACAGGCGAACAAACCAACAGAACAAAAAAAAAAACAACTAAAAAAAAAAAAAAAAAAAAACACCAGCTCAGATCCATATAAATAATACCCTGGTTACAATAAAAATTTACAGTATGACCAGTCAAGAAAATCCCTGCAACATATTAGAGACACCCGGCTCTACATAGTTCAAGTAAGGCTCCCAAACTTTATAGAATTGGTCTGTTTTTGAATGTTATATACATGTCAGGTGCTCTAAAGGCGCCAGATAAAACACCACTCTTTGCCAGCCTTTAACACTTGGTACTTTTTCATTGATCCACTGCAATAAAATATTCTTCCTCGCTGCATAAGTAAGAATACAATACAGCCTCCGATTACAATACAAGAGATACGGGGTCCATCTCCAGTTTTAAACCCAATATCTTTTCTATTTCAGATAGCACATTAGACCAATACACCTGCAATTTACAACATGACCAAAAACAATGAGTTAGGGTACCAATTTCTATCTTGCATTTAAGGCACATGGGTGAGAGAGTAGGATTGAAGTGATGCCTACGGTTTGGGGATATGTGCATTCTGTGTATAATTTTTAACCCCATGTACTTTTAATGGGCCTGTGTAACTTTGATAATGTATTTTGTCCCGTCGTTAGGCGACAGTGCAGCTGAAGCAGGCGTTCAGAAACCCGGCCATCATCCCAGCGCTGTGTGCTGTCATGAGCGGATCCCAAAATCCGCAGGTATTGTGGAAATGTCAACACGAACAAAACACTTGATCCCAGCAGAGCTCCTGTATGCAGTTTGAGAGTGGGAGTGACGGATGTTAAAGCTTTGTCACTGATTTAACTCACTGAGTCTGTTTCTACAGCATATTTCACACACCAGACAAACCATACATGGAACAAATACTTACACAAAACACATTACACAACAAATGAAATTAAAATATACATTTAATTATACTTTACTAACGACGTTTATATTTCAAACTTAACTGTAAGTTAGGGGGGAAAAAGAGAAATGTCAACTTTTTTTCAAAAGCAGGAAACTATCATAGCGGACCGTGGTTTTTATGGGATAGCAGTTGCATTTCCAATCCAGTAATCTGATTACTGCAGATTGCATTGCTTGACTTTGTGAAATTAGACCTACTATCATTTGTATAACCATTTTGGTACAGGTCTAGTCAGGTTTCAGATGCAAGTTGGGATTGATAAGACCTGCTAAATGTTTTTGAAAGCTCTCAAATTTTGTCAAACACACTTAAAAGTATAAAACCTTTCAGTACACAACATGGTAGAGTAGTGGCTTTCTCCATCAGTGCCATGAACACGTCAGAACAAAGCCATAAAGCGTAGTTTACTGTTAAAGCTGTGTCTCACTTATAGGAAAACACTGCTCTAACAGATTTATGAAGATGTTAATGTTACTTTACATTTCTTGCATCTCAGGATATATATATACGCTCTATATACGCTTAAGTTACATTAATCTTTTTCTCTATTCATGTGCTGTCATGCAGATTCGGCAGTCGGCTACAGTGATGCTGAGGTTGAGAGTGAAGAAACACTGGAAGAAGATTAACCCTAATGACAGAGAGAGGTTTTTTTGTTAATTCAATTTTATGCTATTGTCACATATATCTGAAAGTAGATTGAGCTAGTCATGATTTTGATGTTTGCCTCTTTTCTAATAGCCTAAAAGCAGTGGTATTGCAAGCCTTCACACAGGAAGCAGAGTGAGTATTTGGATGTAATTGACAGCTGCGTTTCCATTACACTTTTGCCCAAAAGAAATTTAAATATCTGAAAAGGGGGGTTGGTGTTTCCATTGATCACAGTTTTTCAAATAAGTATAACTCTACACATCTTGTCCAGCAAGATTTCTCTTTATGGCAACGAAAAAGAAAATAGCAATGGAAATGGACTAAAACATCTTTAGTCTTTGATAAATTATTGCAATGCTAACTGAGAAAATAGCCAGATGATGAATGCAGTGGATGATCATTCATTAATTAATGATTAAGTAGTGTTACAGGACAACTACATCGTATTAATGAGGCCAAAAACAGCTTGAAACTAGATTTTGATGACCTTATATTGACCCGCTACATCAGATCCAGTGCTGCCAGAGATGTGAAAATTTGCAAAAAGTTTTTCCATTACACTTTTGTGAATAAGTGGATTATCGAATTGTCTGAAAAACCACCTCTTGCAAGAGAGGTTTATTCAGTTTTCAGGAGTTGTTTTGAATTGGTGTCATTTCCATTACCATTAGGGTTTCTTTTTCAATATTTGGTTTTGCGCAAATCTAGGGGTAATGGAAACGCGCCTACACAGTATGGTACTATACACAAGTGTGAACTGTCATGTGGCTCCTCTGACCTGTTGCTGGTGTGTGTCTGCTTTGAAGGCACACCGTGCAGTATTCGCTCTCCCAGCTTTGTGCAGTTATGGTTAAACATGAGACACCAGACCGCTGGCCTGCCCTGCTGCAGCTCCTCAATGAGGCCACCAAAAGTACCAACCCCCATGACAGACAGGTAGGAGGAGTTTAGACAATTCATTCATTTTGTGTTTTGAGCTAAAGCTCTACAAATATGTTTGATGATTAAAGTGTACTCCATAGTCTTGGTCTTGGCTTTAAAATATCCAATATTTTGTCCCGATAGGTTGGCCTCCTGCTGCTGAATAAGGTGATGGAGTCCAACCCTGAACCTTTCAAGCCTTACTACTGCCAGCTGCTGCAACTGTTCGGTGCTGTGCTACAGGACCAGAACAACCCAACAGCCCTGTACTACTGCATCCTCACCATCACAGCTATAACACCTTACTCTGGCACAGACGAGATGGTGAGGAAGTGCTGATGTTTTCCCTTTCAAGTTTATGAGTAACACGGGTATCAGATTGCATGTAAATGTTTATGTCATAAATGTCCCAGCATTACCTTGGATACTTAACAAATTGCGTACAAACATGGCATGTCTAAGGCCTTGAATATGTTCAATATCTAAAACATATTTGTGATATTTTATACATTTAACATTTTACAGAAGCCCCTGCGTTCCATCATCCCAAATCTGTTTGTTGCTCTGAAACACCTCATCAAGGCCAACCAGGTAAATTAGGATATTCAAGACATTTTATTGCTGGTAAGACACTGGTCAAATCTGAAGTTATATATGAATAAGTCCCTTTTGTCTGTGTCTGTGTTTGCACAGGACCAAGCCAGTGAGGCCATGGAAGTGTTAATTGAGCTTGTGGAGTCTGAGTTGTCCATCATCGCTCCTCATGTAGCTGAGATTGTCCAATTCTGCCTGGAGGTTGGGTCTAAATTTAGTTTGAGTTTTATTTTTTGTTTTAATTCCTAAAGTCATTCAGTAAAAATAAAATAACTGTTTTTTTTAAGTGCTTAGGTGGTCTTATATGAGAATTCTAACAATATACATTATTGTTAGGTGGGGACTGACACAACACTGATCGACTCTCTGCGTGTGAAAGCACTCTCTTGCATCACCTTCCTAATCAAGCTGAAGAGTAAGGTAAAGTCATCCACCAGCTTTTGTAAATAAACAGCCCATACTTGCAGTGCTGTTCACAAAGCATCAGCACAGAACGATTCTGGTTCTTCAGAGAAGGTTGTCTTTGTTTTAGATGTTTAAAAAATTACAGTTATGCACAGAAAATTTTAAATGTTCTCCAAATAAAGATGTTCTGATACCATTTTTGTCCTTTCTAATACTGAATCTGATACCTCGACTTTGGGTTTAGTCAATACAGACTACTGATCTGATACAATTGTTATTCTACTCATTAATTTATATTTACTACTAACCTTTTATGGACAATGTTATTATCATTGTCATGGTTTGTCTGTGTTCCCCTTCGACTTAAACTACTTGTTTTGTTTCACATGATAGCTACATGCTACCTTGTGTAATGAGCATGTTGTGGATTTGTTGGTGGGGTTTGCAGGTGTAAAATAATTCCATATTGTTAATGTTAAATAGTCCTCTCAGTCCAACAACACACATACATATAGCTTCTGTATCAGTCAACTCATAACAGAAAATTGCAAAAGGCACTATTACGTTATTGTTTTTGGATTCTGTTTGCTAATAAATAATTGCTATGGGATAGTTCAGAGACGTGAATACTCGCCAGTACTGATGCCCTTATTTTCATCCTAATCAGTGAGTTTATGTGATGCTGCTATTCAATTTGAAGCAAGTCTATCTCATGTGCACTGACTATTAATTACATTTTTACAAAAAAATCAGTCTTCAGGGAAATTAGATTTTAATAATGAGGATGTGATTTTTATAACGTCAGTGGATTTTACAGTATCTTCTGGAGTCACAGACACAAGTAAGAGCTGGAAATCGAACACACATTAACTGTAAAGTTGCAGCATTTCATTGGAATTAAATGTTTAGGTCTGTTTTATTGACGTCTCCCTTTTTATTTGAATGCAAAGTACGATGTGCCTCGATGGTTTATGACATGCTTCACAGAGCAGGAACAGAGTATGTGGAATAACAATATAATAATATTGATAAAGGAAAGAATCCTGCCTTCTCTCTGCTTTGTAGACTGTACTGAAGTTGAAGCTGCTGGGCCCCATCCTGCAGAGCATCTTCCCTATCTTGACAGCAGCTCCCCCAACTGGTGAACAGGATCCAGAGGATGAAGAAGACGACACTGGTGATGGCACAGATAATGAAAACCCCAAGCAGTGCTCTGCTCAGGTGGAGAAAGTTGTTTCATTTTTTTTTTTATTTTACTGCAAGTTCACATTGCTGAAGATTAGCATCGGCATTTAAATCTGTTTGTTTATTTCCAGGTGATCGACACTATGGCTCTCCATATGCCTCCAGAGAAGCTGTTTCATCACCTTGTAAGTCATGGAGATATTTCCCAGTTCTGTAAAAGATTTTCCAATTCCAAGCCCCGGTTTTTAGAACTATCTTTTTAAGATTGTTATGCACGTTGTGTCTTGTACACCAGATCCCCCTGACAAAAACTAGCCTCACCAGTGAAAACCCCTATCAAAGGAAGGGGGCTCTCATGTGTCTTGCTGTGCTGGCAGAAGGATGTGCAGACCACATACGCAATACGTACGTCTAAATATGAGTGTCCTGTAGTTTATCTTTTATTCATTTACTTTTCTTTAGCATTCAGCTTGTTTGTGCATCTCTCTGGCAGGATGCTGTCGTCTGTGCTGCACACAGTCTGCCAAAGTCTTTCAGACAACGATCAGGTGGTGCGCAGTGCTGCCCTCTTTGCCATTGGACAATTCTCTGAACATTTACAGGTGAGTCAGGACAAATCAATTTAAACCAAGGGAAGTATTGTGCTGAGCCAATTATACTTTGAATAATCTCTTCATTTATAGATATATTTAACGCATGTATTTTCCTGTTTTTGGTACAATATGCTAACATTTGAGATGTATTGAGATTAGAATCTATGTTAGCAAAAGTGGGGAAAATTATTGATTTTATTAAACTTAGTTAGATTGCAACTTGTATTTTAATTGAAAATACTGTCTTTTAGCATTTGTAGTATAAAAGTATACTTGTCTCAGCTTCGTTTGCTTACTGTGTTTTTTTGTTTTGATTTTTTCATCCTCTGCCATATAGCCTGAAGTGAGTAAGTACTGTGAAGAGTTGATGCCTTTGCTGCTGGGCTACCTTTCATCCTTGAACAAGGCAAAGGTTGGCCATGTCACAAAAGCCTTTTATGCCTTGGAGAACTTCATGGAGAACCTTGGTAAGCTAAATGTGGAAGTACAGACTGACAGTAGAACGTTTACACTGGTTAGACTCATTTACAAAATGGAAACCTCAAGCATGAGGTCTCTTGATATCCAAATCACAGCAAAAATCATTAATGGTAGTTTCTCTTTTAAAAGTATATTTCATCAATATGGAATTGCTCAATAACGTGAATGGTTTCTTTTTTTAAAAACAGGAGCTGATATTGAGCCCTATCTTCCTACCTTGATGGAGACCATGTTGTCTGCTCTCAACAACGTTGAAAACCTCAAGATAAAAGAGCTTGCAGTGTCTGCCATAGGTGCCATAGGTAAGGATGAATTCAGACTCAAACCCACTAGGACACAAGTGAAGATCACAGTGGGCCCTTCACAACACAGTAGACGCAGATGCTTTACAGCTCATTCGGTACACTAATTGTTAAATCAATACTCATGCAGCTGTTTTTCCACATGCGTTACTTCCAAATTAAAACACAATGTGAAAAGAGTTGTTAATAAACTTAGTTTACCATCCATTTGCTTGTATTTAGGTGTCCACTAGATGTTATTGTTTATATGAAAACCAAGTTATCGTGATCCTGAATTATTGTTACTCATTTCAGCCAACGCTGCCAAGGAGTTGCTGGTTCCCTACTTCCCTCCGATAATTGAAAGCCTGAAGGGTTTCCTGACCACCACTACAGAAGAGATGAGGTCGCTGCAAACTCAGTCTTTGGGTATGCAAACCCTCCAAAACTCTATCCAAGCCTAGAAATGTATATATTTATATATACACACTAACATAGCCCATTCTTTCATCTTTCCATTCACTTCAGTAGCTTTTGTATCATAGTGTATTTAGACTCTGGTTGTTGTTCTCAGATACTCTGTCTGTTCTGGCCCGTACCGTTGGCAAAGATGTCTTCAGTCCTCTTGCTGCAGAGTGCGTTCAGCTGGGCCTCAACCTCACTGACACCATTGATGACCCGGACCTCAGACGCTGCACGTATGTAGTTTAAGACCACGTTTACACATAGCCGGGTATTTACAAAAACTGATAATTCCCCATGTACGTTTTGGAAAATACCATCATTTACACGAACCGGCATAAATAGCTGTTAAGGTGCTATGAGCAGCCAAACCTGCAGGGGGCAGTGTAACGAGAAGCATAAAGTCATGCTAGCCAATCGGAATCCTGGAAGAAAACGTCAACAAATGACACGAGTAACTTCCAGTTACTTCCAAGACGGAACGAGAGTCTTTCGTTTGGAGTGACAGAGAAGTGGAGTTACTTTTGTGTGACTTTAGAATATAAAACAGGCAAAATACAAGAAAATATTGATGGTGGCCAAACAAATTGTAAACGCAGGTCGCACACATGACGCTGGTGACGTTTCTGTCGCATAATGTGACGTTCTGAAGCCTAAATGTCAGTTTCTCTCTGTCTCTTAAGCAAACGTGAAGACGGAGTTTTTGAAAATCTCCACTTTGGCCGGAGTTTTCAGAAATGATCGTTTTTGGAGACTTTGAGCTTCGTTTTCCTGTAAACGAACGGCCAAAACGCATGAAAACACCACCGTTTTTGCTACGTGTAAATGGGGCCTGAGTCATTGCACTGCAATTTGTATCACATTTTTCAGAGATGTTCTGAAACGCAATCAGTTTTCAAAATGTCTACCAAATAACTATTAAAGAACTATTGCTTCAGTCTTTATTTATTTATCCAAAACAGTGTTCTGATTTCAAACTTTGTATGGACTGACCTTCACAAAGGCTAGAAATTCTGCCACATTATTTTAAAATTTTTGTTTTATGTTTTCACTCTTTTGTTGTAGTATTTACTAAGTACAGAACATAATTGAGCTGTGACGAGTGTCTGTTTTTCCTTCTCTCAGGTACAGTCTCTATTCTGCTGTGTCCACAATCTGCCCTGAAAGCCTGACGCCCCACCTCACCCCCATAACCACCGTCATGGTGCTCGCCCTGAAGTCCACTGAAGGCATCACGGTATAAAATGCACCTTCGACACTCAGGAAGCAATTTCTGAAACTTTTCTTAATCCAAATGTTTGATTGAAAAACCTCTTGTTTGGTTACAGGCGCACCTTGAAGAAGACAAGACATTTCTGCTGCTGGATGATTCTGACGATGATGACCATGAAGAAGGGAGTGTCGGCGAGGATTTTTTGGACGATGGCTCAGAACCAGATGTCCATGATGTTGCAGGGTAGGTTCTCTCAAATGTGCTCACCTGCACACGTACTGCTCTAATTCAACAAAGGACTACTGTCACTCACATTCAATGTACATCTCAGATTCAGTGTGGAAAATGCCTACATTGATGAGAAGGAGGATGCCTGTGAAGCCCTGGGAGAGATTGCGTACAGCACCGGGTAACATATTTACTAGTATCTACTCTAAATATTTATTTGAAGCTTGACTATTGTCCATCAGCCTGACTCTTGTTCAGCTACGTCCTAAATGCATTTTGCTGTGGTTATTATACACATGCTTGAGTTCTTTGCTCTTCAGGTTGTGAAAAAAATATGACAACCAAAAAAAAAGAGTCAAAAACCTGTTCTTCAGTGTTAAACGTTTCTAGTGTGAATGTCTATTGAGCATATTTATCATGTGTTACTTTGGTTTCCTGTGACAGCGTTGCCTTCCAGCCCTACTGGGAATCCTGTTTCTCGCAGGTGTATGAAATGAGAGACGTAAGTTTGTTGTCCATTTCTTTTACATCTATTGTGAAGGGCCTTTTGTTGTCTTAATTGGTGCATTGTTTATCTTAGATACATGTCTGGTTTTAGACTGATGCCCTTGTCCAAGGACAGATAATCTTGTTCACGCAGCACTCGTAGTGCGCCCAGTTTGGGCCCATATCTTTTGAATAATATGTTGGCGTTATAATATCTTATAAGATTATGTTTAAAAGCTATTATTTATCAATTATCTTTCATTAGTTTATCAATTTAAATATTTACTTATTGCTTTGCAGTTTTTCTTATTGAAAATGGCCGTTTTAAGTATATTCTGACATTTCAGAATCAAGTGCTAATATACATATGTGGACAAATTTGTTAAAACATTCCCATTTAAGAAAGAAAAGCTTCAAATGGTCACCTTAATTCTCACTTCAATAATTGTAGTTTGTCTTAATATGTAGTAGGTTGATCAAAACTCACTGACGGCATTTAATTCTGTTCTAACCTCACGCTTTATGGTTCAGACTTGTGATCATCCCTTGACTAAGGAGGATTATTACCTTCCCTTTGCTGAATAAAGGGACTTTTGTAGGGTGGGAAGGGAACTAAAAAAATGCCACTAGCATGGCAGCTCCTGTGTCCAACTGGACTCACAGCAGTCTGACCAGCACTTATCCATGCTGTATCCTGCTGTGATGTGATTTATTACTTGTGATGTTTTCTCACATGTAAGGAAAAAAGGCATCTGCTGAATGACAGTAGTAGTAGATTATTGTTAATAGAATTATACAGCAGTCAAACAATATTGGTCCCACAAGTCTTCTCAGCATTCTGAAGTTCTCTATTCTATTAGATTCTCTAATCTATTTTCTGTTATGGAAGCTTGAATGAATGTTTGTATTTGTGTCCATATGAGTGCTTGGTGCAGCCCATCTGGGCTCTGCTGTAAGCTCATGGCTTCTGTGTGTTCTCCTCAGTTCCCCCATGAGGACGTCCGCAGGGCAGCTTTCGCAGCTATGGGCCAGTTTTGTAGAGCTCAGCACAAAGTTTGGAAGGAGAATCCCACTGAGGCCAACCACCAGGGTAATGCAGGATACAGGGATAAAGACATGGGCATTTCTGGCCTAGTGGGAGAGATGAATAACTATATGTTTATATGTGTACAGCAAGATTATATTCTATTCCATTTATCTAAGATGTCAAATGAAACTGATAACAATTTTTTTTTTTTCTTGAAATCTCCCCCAGCCCTCATAAAGTTACTCGATGTGGTGATTCCCTGCTTTGTGGAAACTGTGCAAACGGAGCGTGAGCGCCACGTTGTCATGGGTATCCTGGAAACCATGAACAATGTCATCAAATCCTGCAAGGAGGAAGTCTTTATTAACCCTTCACGCCTCAAAGAGATCAGCTGTGTCATTCGTGACGTTCTTACAAAAAAGGTCGGTTCAGAGGCCATTGAGAATGGACATATGGTTTAATTTATCTGAAGTGTCACTAACATGAGGTAACAAGCGAGATCCTTGCAAACAGATGTTAGAAAACCCTCTAATAATATTTGTTTTCTCTTCTTTCTTTTTTTATTTATTAGACTGCTTGTCAGGGCTTTGGTCATGATGATGCTGATGATGAAGACCAACAGGTACTGCACATCAGTTATGTTTCAGTCCATCTACGGATGTAACATTTAAATAATCTGCTTGATTGTTATTGTACAAAAGAAATTTTCAAAATCATGTTTCATAATATTTGTAAGCATTATTTTTAATGTATTCCTTTCATCGTAAATAGAGTAGCACAACTCTCCAGTACAGCTGTTTTAACATCCCACACTGAAGTACACTTCAGCCATCCAACTGTACAAGGAAGGATTTTCTTGTTCCTGTCCAGTTAATCAGTGTCTCTTCTTGATGTGTCTTTTTCAGGCAGAGTTTGATGCCATGCTCCAGGAGTTTGCAGGGGAGGGGATTCCCTTGGTAGCCTCTTCTGTTCCTGCCGACAGTTTTGCTCCTTTCCTCAATGATCTGCTGCCTCTCATCATGAGCAAAGCTGTGAGTTTAGAAACACTGACACACGACTTACACACAAGCCTCCACACTGTTCCTGCTGCTCACTAGTGCGCTGAAAGTTTCTGTTTGCATTGTATCCACAACTCTTACGAGTTCTCTTTTTTTTTTTTGTCTCTAATGTTCAGCTTTTTGAAAGACGATGAAGCAGAGATTACAACTTCTTAACTCTTTAAGCTGTGGTTTACCATGCTGTGTCTGTATTCCTTTGCCTGAACTGTCAAAAATGTAATGTAAAAGAAAAGAGAAACTGCATCCTGTAACCACAAGCTATTTCTATTCTCAGATTTATTTATTAGTTTTTGTTTGATACTCAGCTACAATATTTGTTCTTTATCTTCAAAGAAATCCTCTTGCACTGTGGCAGACCGATCCTTTTCTCTGGGGACGATTGGAGAAATCCTTCAAGCCCTCGTGAGTGTGTCGGGAGGCCGGGGAATGGCTGGCAAACTGTCCAATCGCCTGCTTCCTGTGCTGGTGGCTGGAGTAAAGGACAGCGACGCTGAAGTGCGGAACAACAGTGTCTTTGGGCTTGGATGCCTGGCTGAGGCTGCTGGTCCAATCATCGTATCGTATCCTTCTTTACCGGTCTGTGTTCCTGTTAATAAGTATTATGTGCTATGCCAAAAAGTAAATGCGGGTGATCCTTAAAGTAGCACTCAGAGACTACCCCATGATGCTGTCAGTGTTTTCTAACATGCTGTCCAAGGAGTCTGACCTCAGGGTGATCGACAACCTGTGTGCTGCCCTCTGCAGGATGATCCTGAGCAACGTGGACGTGGTCCCTCTGGAGCAGGTATGTTTCTGTAGCTTCAAACTTCAACAATGCACCATTTCACAAACTGGGAAGTAACTGCAACGCTCTTAAGTCCACTTGTCGTTTATTGAGTTGAGTAAAACAACACTGTTTGCTCACTGACAGGTCGTTCCTGCTCTGGTGACCCGTCTTCCACTCAAAGAGGATATGGAGGAGAACAAGACCGTGTTTAACTGTCTCACTCTGCTTTACAAACACAGCCCAGCCCTGGTACAGTACAAACTCATTCACATGGAGTATTAACAGTATTAACAGATGCAGAATATGTGGTGACACTTTGTCACTGTTGGGTCTAAGCAGGACATGTCTACTAATACTAAAATATAGATATGTGTCCATATGTTGTTATTGGAAAAACATGTTCTTAGTGATGGGGAAACTATTCTTTTTTTCTTTTTTTTTTATTCTTAAATATTATATTTATTAAACCACATTGTATTTCCATGATTGCTTCCCCCAAAAATTCAGTAAATGTTCATTTGCAAAATAACAGAATAAAGAAGCAAACAAGATAAAGAAACTGTCAAAAATCTTGTTTGCATGAAAAGTATAAACTTCAGAAATATTACACATTTTCCCAAATTAGGTTGTTACATCTTTTTTCTTTTGCAGGTTGTGGAGTTAATGAAGCCCATCATTGCTGCTTCCAGTCATGTTGTTGGCAACAAGGAAGTTGATAAAGGTGAAAACCTCTGCTTATATGTAGCCTGTTTTATTTTTTTTTTAGATGACAGTGAATGCAAAGTAGTGACTGAGTGTGCTTTTAGTGTTGCTAAAGAACAGAGCAAAGCTATTTGATCTCCTTGAGTTTTCCTAGTCAGTGCCAACACAGCTCCCCTCTCAGTATTCTGTAAACTCTTTAACTAATCCGTCCTCTGTAACTGCTTTCATCTCTAACTCTCGGATGGTTTCTCCCCAGAAACCCAGAACACGTCGCTCTTACTGATGAAAGAATTTGCCCAGAACCACGGTGCCGACTTCCAAGCAGCCGTGGCCTCCCTTCCTGCAGAGCAGCGAGCCAAACTCGGTGCAGCCACCGGTGCCTTTTAGCTCCAGCAGCCTTCGTCTTCAGCGATTCAGCCAAGACGATGAACTTTTATACTGTATGTGGAAAAGGGACGTGTTCCTAGAACGATCTCAAAACACCACTTCAGCCTTTCAACGAGTTATTCCTTCAGCAGTTCTGGTTCAATATTATTTATTTGCTCATCTGTGTTCTTTTTTTGGAATTGTTTTCATTTTAGAAGTTCTGGTTAACATTTTGTTCTTTGTAATTGTTTCTTTTGTGATTTATTATTCAATGCTTAATTAACTCACTAATCCCCCCCACTGTTTAAACTCACACGTGGCTTTACTACCACTACAAGGTAATTTGGTTTCCTGATGAATCCTAATCATTTTCATCTCCATCCCCTGATTCACGTTCCTACTTACAGGCTGGTTTATCTGAGGGTGTAACAGCACTTGTGTGCTGGAACACTAGATCTTTTGTTATTAAGACAAGCTTTCCCCTTGTGTGTTCAGTTACTGCTTACGTAACTCATCCTGTGATGGCTTGCTGCACAATTTTCACTTTTCAAAAGGTTTTGTTGGGGCTAATCGTTATCCCACTAAAGAAAAGTAAGAAAAGCAATGTTTTGTTACAAGAGCAGCATACATTTTACAAGCTACCATAATACTGGTTTTCACCTGCAGTTAATGTAAAGTCATTTAACCTCAGTGTAAGAAAGGGAAAAAAACATTTGGAAGCCTCTAAATAAATACAAAGTTTCATGCATCACTTGGGCGTGGACTAGTTGAATGTGTACGTTAGTCGTGTCAAATGACAGGAATTGTATTTCCTTTTGGATGATGGTGATGCCGTCGCCCCTCAGATGTCCCGCTGGCCCTCAGGCTGCTGGTTCTCCACGTCTAATGCCATCGTCATCTCCACCGGTGTGAGTCCCTCCTCTCCTGATGGACACACGTCATTTATTTTAGAAACCACACACCTCTGCATGTGGAATAAGAGGGAACTAAACACACTTGTAGCAGGAGTTTGTGTTAATCTTGCTGCTTCATGTCACAGTAAGCCTTTTAACTTACTGGTATATGAAACACACAAACAGATGGTTATAGATTTTAGAACAAGCGAGTAACATTTCCACAAACTCCTGGCAGAGTTGAGGTCTGTGGCTTTTTTTGGGACAATGATGATCTCATTTCTGTGCCGAGAGTTTGGCGTACCACTGTGATCCACGTCAGTCTGCCAGTCCCCCAGTTATCTGGGGATTTTCAGGCATGCTCCTTTGCTTTTTTTTTCTGGACATACACGAGCTAACAGTAACAGATCATGTTCAGCTTGTGGAGAGTAAATATCATCAAAGCCCCAACTACCAGCAGAAAACTCAAACATGTCACAGACCTGTGTACGTCTGCTTCCAGGGCAGGATATTCATGCCAGTGCGACAGAAGGAGCGGTCAGTGTGGGCCTCCGTGCTGTACAAGACCTCCTGCAGCTGCTTGTCTCCAGGCTTTTGGGCTTTCACTCGAACCTGAAGGCAGAATGGAAGTTGATTTTTATTTCTCTCCCTCAGGCAGCCTTTTCCTCGTGCTCATTCACTTTCACCGTCCCCTTTACCTCTAGGATGGTGACTTCTTTCTCCTTCAGCTTTCCTTCTTTGTTCTTCACCTGTGTCTTCTTGGTGTCCACCCACACAACCCTCTCCTTCACCTCTGACCTGAACAAATGTAAAAAAAAAAAAAAACAATAACCATAAAGCAGTTCTGTTAAGGTAGCTCAGACTCACTGAGCAGCAGACTCACTCTTGGATGCCCAGGTCGGCCAGTGTGGTGTCCAGGAAGGGGAAGGGTTGATGCGCCGGGTCGGGCTGCAGCTCGATGGGCAGTGACACCGACATGGGAATGTCTCTGTCCACTTCAACACGCACCATCACGCTGGGAGGACCAGGCTGCTCTCCGCCCGCTGAGCTGTCCTCTCCTTTGGCCTCTGCCTCCACCATCGGGCTCTTTCTATCGTCGGCCGCCAGCTTGACTTACTGTATCTAAAAAAGAAAACAATATATTGTAGCTCTGTCCTCCTTTCTGTGTTTTTTTTGGTGATCTCTGCCACTGATGCTCGCTATCTCTGCAGCCTGTGGTGTAGCAGATACTAGTCCCCCTGATGATTCAGAGCGCTGCCTCCTCTGACAATAAGAGCCTCTGCAAGGCGTAAATGTGTGTCTAATGCATTCAGACTTGCGTTCTGCCCTCCAGGCTGATATAAGTAGCCAGTGAGAATGTGTGTTATGTGTCACTCAGATGTTAGGTTTATTAGACTCGGGGTGATGGACGGATGGTGGTGTCATGCTGCCAGGTGGCTTTTTGGGTCCAGTGTTTCTTTTATACAGAAAATATACTAAATATTGAGCTTTGAGGGTCTTTCTCAGCCCGTCAGACTCATGAGTAAATACACACATCAAATTTTAAGGGAACACACGATGTCCCAAACACAAACATGGCGTTAGCTGACCTCAGCTTGAGTGAGGACACAGATTTATGTCTCTGTTATGAGATGATGCTGGCACCATATTCGGTCCTCCAGGAGGCTGACAGATGAGCATTTTCCACAGCGGTGTCACATTTTCAAGTTTTGAAAAAATGCACCGTTGTTGAAACCTCCAAGGTCACTGCCTCGCGAGGAAAGCATGGAGCATTTGTAAGACCTCGGTGTCCAGCTTTTATTGATGTGCTGTGTTCAGCAGGGATGTTCCCACACTGAAGCAGCACCCTGGACCCAACATGTCACCTTTCCACGGGAAGCCCGAGAAATCCTCACTCACTCATATCAGTTTCCCACCAACTCTGCGGACGAACTGAGATGACACGGCTTCTTTTTTATTTTCTTTGCAAGTAGAAGCTGTGGTTTATACGAGTGTCAAATGTTGCTGTCTCTAACCAGCCCCTGACCCTGCCTTCCCAGCAGCGTTCTGTTTGTAAACACAGTGAAGTCACACTTACACTTTGGCCCAGTGATGCAGGAACTCTGCCGTTTGTGGCACTGATGGCAAATAGTTTGGCTGCTCGTCAGAAGGCCGTCGAACTGTACATGTTTGAGCACAGGTGTTATTAGATGCCGTAATTTGTATCAAAACAAATTACGTGGCGGCGATGGGGATGCTTTCCTGCACAGGTCGGCGATGTAATTACATCACAAGGAAAGGTCAACATAATTATCATTCCATCATGATGATGCAAATGAGGATTTTTGCTCTCCGACTGCAGCTCTGGCTGCGGTCGCAGTGAGGTGCCACATGGATGCAGCTCACCTATTATGTACATGCATTCCTACCGGTCCTGATGCAATTAACACACAACCACTTCTGATGGGCAGGTATGGAGGTTTAAGATGACAAAGAAGCTCTCTAATCACATCTAAAGGTTTTTTTCACCAGAAATGGAGATTTGTGGGCTGTTTTTCTTATCGTGTTGAATTCAGTCCAATAGGACGATGTTTAAGCTTCATTTAATAGGTAAGATATCACCAATATTATAGATCGGGGGTCGGCAACCGGCGGCTCCAGAGCAGCATGCGGCTCTTTAGCGGCGCCCTAGTGGCTCCTGGAGCTTTTTCAAAATTTTTTGACCTTTTTTCTTTTTTTTTCCTTTTTTTCTTCTTTTTTCCTTTTTTTCTTCCTTTTTCCTTTCCTTTTTAATCTCAAGATTTCAACTTTTTTCTCGAAATTTTGACTTTTTTCTCAACATTTCGACTTTTTTCTTGAAGTGCATAATGAAAAAAAAAAACCTCCCCCCAGTTATAACTAATATAGATACATGCAGCATGTGTTATCTTCATTCTAAGTCTTATACAAGACTTTTCATTTTTTGCGGCTCCAGACATATTTGTTTTTTGCGTTTTTGGTCCAATATGGCTCTTTCAACATTTTGGGTTGCCGACCCCTGTTATAGATGCATTAAAAAAAGAAAAGCTGAACATCAAATTGAAATATTTTATTAAAAGCACTTGAAACCTAGAATAGTCACACAACAGACCATAAAATATGCAGTTTAGTCTATAAAAGGTTTTGAGTCATAGAGTAAAATGCTTTAACAAGACAGTATAAAAAACAGTATGTTTGAATATAAAAAAGGTTAAAATGGAACCATTTTAAACAGTTATGCAAATCTTCAGCATTTTGCTTTCCAGAAAAAGTGTAAAAGCCTTAACTGCTACAACTGATGATCTCTTGTCGATACAAAAGTGGAAAAAATTAATTGTAGACATGAATAAAACAGCGGCCGTTCAAACTAACTCTTTGGAAACACAGAGTGAGGCGGTTGGTGTTCAGACAGCCAGCAACGGCTCCACTGGGATGATGATGATGCTGCCGTACGGCTCCGCCTGATGCGCCGCCACCTGCTGGGCCGACGCCAGCTCTGTGGAGAGAATCAGTTCATTCAGGGGACCTGACGTCTCCAAATCCAACACCAACATGACTTCTAATATATGTGCTGCTGTCTATGTGAAGTATGTGCATCACAAAACTGCAGGTGCTGTTTTCCTCACTGAGCAGGTTGTCGAGTTTGAGAGCTGCAGTGAGGCGGCTGGCCTGAGGGGGCAGCAGAGAGGCGAAGGTGACCCTGCCAAGCCTCTGCACGGCGGAGATGATCGAGCTGGAAATAACGGGAGGGACAATTAAACCAGAATAGACTCGAGCTCTGATTTGCACAGAGAAATAAAGCTGCTGGTATTTTTATTTAGAAAATAAACAGCTGTGACCGGTCAAATCCTAAGTGATTGTAAAAGTGTTCTCTTTCTTAATTTTACTGATCCAGGCCTTGGCTCTGCACATTACGACTAAAGCCGTCATTACTACAGCAAATGCAATAAAAAAAAAAGAACAAACAAGAAACCCCAGCCATGGTGTCACACACATGAATTCATATTCCCCCCCTGCAGACCATTTCAGTCCTGCTGAATTAAATCAAATATTTCTCTGTTTCGTGACATCAGATGCACCAAAACTGACTGAAAATCCCTTCATATTTACCCAGCGTCTACAAATGTACTAATAACATTGTTTTGTAGCGAACTGTGCCTGTAGCGCAGCCTCGTCCCTCAGGTCGGATTTCTATTTTGAATTTCAAAGCAGATCTCAACTACTGAGAAAGTGGGTCATCCTGTGACGGGGCCTGTTGTCTATTGTCTATCCAACGTGTATTCGTGTAAGTGACTGAAAATGTCCAGATCAAGCCACTGAGGAGACAACAAAGGGGAGAATGGCAGTGTTACGCATCATTTAACCGCGTTTTGCCAAGACTGAACATAGTATCCTCAGATACTGACAGTGTGAAGCCAGAAAACTCTTTTATCCTATTGAGATTAGTCTTTTGATGTCAACACAGGGAAGTTAGTGCAATAAGATGCAACTGGAAGTTTCCAGCAGTCAGGATGGATCAAAGTCTATCAGAGTCCCATCATTTCTTTAATCACCCAGCATTACATCCTCATTCTACATGGATTTACACTCAGAGAATAACTCCGCTGGTTTTTATCTATATGCAAAATGTTTTACATCAGGGGTGTCAAACTCATTTTGCTTGGTGGGCCGGATTTGACTAATTTTTTTTCTCGCGGGCCGCACGCTCAAAATAACAAAAACGGTGCCAACATTTTTTTTTCTAATTCTTTTTTTTCCACTATTGTTATCTAATCCAATATCAGTTTAGTTAATTTTAAAGGAAATATGCACTTTATTTACACTCTAATTATGTAAAATATATTTCTTCAGGATCTTTTCTTGAAATTTCTCGTTTTTTTTCAAATTATGTAAGATACTTTTAATATCATTTTACAAAGATAAACAGAAACAAGTATGTTTTTTTTTATAGGAAATTTAATTAAAAGCAAAATCTTTCTTATTACATCCGAGAGTGTTTCTTTGTGATTTAGAGATTTTTCCAGTACAATTAAGTGTATTTATTTTTAAAAATTGGCGCGGATATTTACGCCAGTGTGCCGAAAAAATCAGCAATTCTCTTTTAACCGTACTACTTACTACGACCGTCTACAAAGAAATAAAATCGGCAAATGCATTCTAGAAAACTAAAAAAATGTCGAAAACTGCTCTCTTTGTGGAATAACGATGGATTTGTAGAAGAAATATATTATCGGATATGCTGCGATTCATGGCAATTATTTATGCCTTCCTTTTTAGTAAATTAACATTTCGTTTTTTTGCGTTGGAAACTTCTCGCAGGCCGCATGAAAATCTCTCTCGGGCCGCATGCGCACATATGACACCCCTGTTTTACATAAATGTATTCCTGGAACGTGGTGGTTGGTGTCAGCGTGTCGTCATACAGTTGTACCTCAGCATGTTACTGTCCTCTGTGTCAGGCTGAGCCTTAGGCATCTCGATGTTTTCCTCAGCTATCGGCTCCAATGGTGGATGAACCTCCTCCTGTGGAGACCTACACACACACACACACACACACACACACACACACACACACACACACACACACACACACACACACTGAGCTCGGTTTCTCACTTATGTAGTTTTTTCTTTTCTACTCATCCGGGACTCACCATCTGCTGGCGGGAGAAATAACGCCACTTACAGATCTGTCTTCTTTGGACGAGTCCAGGATCACGTCGGACACAGCTGTTTACACACATAAACAACAAACAGCTGGACGTTAGAGGTAAATCATGCGCTGTGTTCTACTGACAAATCCTGAGCTGCAAACTCGTGTGCGTGTGAGAAAGAGAGATGGACAACTCACATGAGCCCTCTGCGGGTTGCAGTCCTGACTCACTGTGTGACTGAAGGAAACAAACGAGATTTTTAATCTAATTTGTCTCACCAGTGAAGTGAGCATGCTCAGTTGTCAGGCAACAATGTTAATGGATATTTATGAATATTACAGCAATGCTTTTGCAAATGTATAAGATTTATGAACAGAGTTTTAGTACGGCCGTGTTCAGCTATCATAATCCATTAGCACTGCCATCAGGACTTGAGGTGATCCACATCTGGAACACCTCCACTCATCTAAAAACATCTGACTAACCTCCTTCATGCGTGAATGCCTCCTCTTCCTCTCCGTCCTCAGTATTTCCATGTCCGAATCCCCCTCAGCTTCACTCCTTTCTCCACTTCCAGGCAGGACGGTGAGTGTGGCTTGCTGTTTCCATAGCGACAGGAGGTCAGCGTGGATAAGAGCTTCAGAGGAGTCAAAAGGCACAAGTTGCCACATAGAGATTATATGAGGTAGTTTGTACTTGTTTATTTATTTTTTACCAGAACTTGAAAAAGTGTTGTTTATTATAAATTGTGCTTTACAGGCTCTAGAAACACTGAGAAGTTCTAAGTGTGTATGTGCTATTATCTAAAATCTGAAATTATTTTGCTTTTGGTTTGAGGTTTGCTGAGCCTTTTTAACACCGGCCTATTTTCATGGTATTAAAAAACTCCAGGAAGAAATCTAAATGCAAATCAGTCTTTCCACTAATTACGATCACTGGGGTTTGTAATGGATCTATTTCACAGCAGATTTATCGCTTGAGAAAATAGCACAGGTGAGCCGAACTGCATCAAACAATCTCTCAGTTCCATCTCAGGTCCTGCTGCAACACGGCAGCTAAACCACCTCATTAGTTTGAAACAACATGGATTCTTCCTCCTGCAGTGAACTAGGTTTATTCATGTGGAACCGACTACAGTTACGAGTCTGTCTATCATAGTGTACGTTTTTAAATAGGCTGATTGAAAAGTCAGCTAGAAAACAGGTGTTGCAGTTGGCACCTACATCCACAGGGGGCGCTGAAGAGCTGAGCAGGAGAGAGCAGCCCGGTCACCGCAGGGACGTCCAGCAACACTTGGGACTGAGAGAAGGAAACGTTAGTCTGATGCTGCTGATACAGACGGTACAAATATACACTCCTGATACAGAAGCTGTCATAGGAACGACAGCCGGGCAGTAAAATCAATAAACACTGTTCCAGTGGATTTAGAGAGAAGAGGAGAGCTGGAAAGATGCAGTGTAGTTAATTAACAATCTGGTGAATCGATACTTTCAAAACTGAAAATGTCAGTCAATGAATTACTGATGCTTATAAAATAACTTGCGATCTTTAAAGGATGCTGATGTTGTGTACCAGGTCCAGTGTCTCAGTCTGACAGTTCCCAATCCAGTCCTGCAGCTCCTCGTCAGGGATCTGGACCTCCGGGTCTGCAAACACCAGCTGACGCCTGCGTCCCCCTGCATGCTTCCTCCGAGGAGGAACCACCACCTGGTAGCACACACATACGTGCAATCATCTATTTAATTCAATCTTTTTATTACATTTAAAAAATGGTTTGATGAGAATAAGTTGTCTTTAAATTTGAAAAAAAAAAAAAAAATTATGATTTTTGGCCATTCAGGAAGAGAGACAAATATATCACTTACTTTAGAAGGAGTTTTAATTGATAGAGTATCACAATTTAGGTTTTTAGGTGTTATTATAGATGAGAAATTGACATAGAAAGCTCATATAGCTCATGTAAAATCAAAAGTGTGCAAAAATATTTTTGTTTTGAATGAGGCTAAGTTTGTGTTAAATCATACAGTAATGAGAACTTTATATTGTTCATTAATTTTGCCTTATTTAACTTATTGTGTTTCAGTCTGGGGCAACACATATCCAACTAATATGAATCCTTTATTTTTACTACAGAAAAGAGCACTTAGAGTTATTTACAATACGCATTACAGAGAACACACCAACAGATTATTTATTGAATCACGATTACTGAAACTCGATGATTTGGTTAAGTTACTGACACTCACAATCATGTACAGCTAAATGTAAAGCATTACCAGAAAATGTACAATACATGTTTACATTCAGTAACTTTCAGTACTTTCAGTTCAAACAATGAAGATAGTCGAAGAAAGTTTAATTTTAAACATCTATTTGCCTGAACAACTATAAAGCAGATGAGTGTTTCTGTTGTTGGAATTAAGTTATGGAATTCATTACAAGATGATTTAAAGGGCTGTATAAACATATTTCAGTTTTAAAAAAATTTTAAAAAGAAAAAAATAGCAATGTATGGATGAAATAGTTAAGATTTATAATATATGCGTATGGAGACAGACAATCTATCTTAGATTTTTTTGTTTTCCTTTCTTTGTGATGTTAACTGAGTAATTGTAATTGTGCAGACCATCGTTATTATTGTTCAATTTTGTTTTGAGGGAGGGGCAGGTATAATTATATATTTTCTTCTTCCTGCTCCTTTCTGGTTATGGAATATGCTTTAGTTGATGATTGTGTTGTTGTTATTTTACTTGTTTGTTTTTTGTTTTTTCTGAAATTAGGGAGCTTTTCTTGGTAATAACTATCAGCTATTAACTTTTTCACCGTGACTAGCGGGCATCCACCGTGTCTCACCTCTTCGTCACGACTTTCCGCTGGTCTGTCGCCATCGTGTTCAGACGCGGCGCCGGGCGGCGTTGGCATGGCGACATGTGGAGGTGTCACCTCAAGGGCAGCCTGACCCGTCTCCGCGCTCGGCAGCCACACGCCGTCCTGCTCCACTCCCAGAGTCTCCTTCAGCCTGGACGCATGACGCACACACTTACAGCAAACACAACACCTCACATGTTCTTCCAGCAAGTGAAAACAACCTTTTTTCCATGGTTTTTTTTTAGAACAACTGCTCTTATGACTAAAATGTTAACAGACAAATATTTTGTTAGTTTTCCAAGTTTGTAGACTCACTGGTCGACAGATGAACCGACTCCGTGGTCCCGCTCCACTTCAAAGAGGAAAAAAGGACATAAACATTACACACTGACAAACTAAACAGGTGCTTAGAAAGTACATTTACCCGAGGATTATCTCATCCATGGAAAGTGTATAAATACCAAGTTTATAAATACCAAGTGTTCCATGATTTGGAAATCATTTCAGTCAGCCAACTAAAGACTCCCTTTGTGATTGATGGCAGCACAACATCCTTTAAATATGAAAACCTGACACATAAATTACAGTCAAAATAAGAGTATCTCTATTCCAAACACGAAATGAATAATTAATTCCTTTTGTTTTGTTTTTGTAGCAGTGCCACAGATTTGATCTGGTCTGTGTAGCAAGAGCAGCCTTGCAGAGGAAACCCTGAGAGGCTGATGAACGTCACGTATAAACAAATCCTACTGTGTTGTGGGAAAGTTTTTGCCTCCTTCCTCTGCTTTTGCTTTTATGCCAAACCTAAACGTCTGAGATCAACCTGGCTGTATGTTTAACTCTAACCGGTTGTACCACTCTGGGCAGCAACGACTGCAATCAAGAGTGTGATGAGTCTTTAGCATCACTGTGGATCATTCAGGCCCACTCTGCTCTGTTCATTCAGCCACTCAGGAGACTTTTTAAGCATGAACGACCCGCTAAACGTCACGTTTAAGCATATCAATCTGATTTGAGTCCAAATGAGACGTTTATGAGGCCACTCCTTTTTTGTCTTATTTGAGCCACTCTGATACACTGCAAAAACTCAAAATCTTACCAGGAATATTTGTCTTATTTCTAGTTAAAATGTCTCATTTTTAGTCAAAAAATCTCATTACACTTAAAACAAGAAGAAGAAAGAAAGAAAAATAACTTGTTATTTGACAATTTTCACCTGTTTCAAGTAAATTTTCACTTGAAATAAGTAGAAAAATCTGCCAGTGGGACAAGATTTATCTTCTCATTAAAAGCAAAGAAATCTTGTTCCACTGGCAGATTTTTCTACTTATTTTAAGTGAAAATCTACTTGAAACAGGTGGAAATTGTTGTTTTTTCCAGTGATGAGTCTTGTTTTAAGAGTAATGAGATTTCTTTTACTAAAAATGAGACATTTTAACTAGAAATAAGACAAATATTCTTGTTAAGATTGTGAGTTTTTGCAGTGTATTAAAACCTGTTTGATGATTTGAAACATGTGAATATGACCCAAAAAAAAGAAGAAATTTGAAAGGGGCAAATACCTTTTCACAGTACTGTATAGTATGTTTCCACTTCAATAACTAAATCATTTAAGGTTAACTTTAAAGCTTGTCATGCAGGATATTTACGACAGAAAACACGCACCTCTGAGGAAATCGTCTGGTTGATCCATCAACAAATCAATTTCTCTGGTTGTGGCTTCAGGAATTTCGTCTCCTTCAAAATACTGACAAAGGGGGGGAAAAAACACATGCAATCAGTTGACGAAGAAGAATAAAAACAAGGAAAAAATTCACAACCAAAGACATAAACCAAAGAAATATGTTTAGATATCACTAACGGTTCTCTGTAAACCAGAAATAAACTCATGGGACAAGCAGGCAGGAGGGGAGCACCAATGAGAGCAGCATGTCTCTGTAAACTGAGCGCTGATATGAGGAAGTAATATCTTGTCAAAGCAATACGGCCTTCATCAGGCGACGGGGCTTCAGGAGAAGCTTTACATGCCCCTGGATGACAGACTGGGCCGACTAATAGCGTGTGGAGGTGCAGCAGCAGAAAAATGCTGCACTGAGACACAAACACAAGTTGATTCAGAACAGAACTGAGGATTTGATGTGTTCAATGTGGAGGAAAAGCACGGTTAGAGCGTCAATACTGAGATGGTTGGGACACACAAAGAGTTGGGACAGTGAATGCACTGATAGAGCGATGCTGGAGATGGAAGTGCAATATTCACACAGACAGGAATCCTCTCTGAGTGTATTGTCTGTGTGGTGGGAAAAAAACGGCACAAATAAACCCGGCAGCATTGAGCGTGTGCAGATTTTAATCCTGCTTCTTCCCCAAACAGCATAAATCAAAGGGAGACGAACAAAAAGAAGCATCCAACCTTCGAGAAAAACGTTAAGCAGATGTGCCGTGTGCACATGGTCCCCGTCTAGCTCACTTATTCACCGGGACATCTGCTGAGTCTAGAAAAACCACAACTGAGATCGTTCTGACAAAAGGGTTTACCTCAGCAGCATTGATGACAAACTGCTCCTTCTCCGTCAGGGTGATGTTCATCGGAGAGGAAGTGAAACCTGGAAGAGCACGACAGGATCAATCAGGAGTCAAAGCAGGCTGGAGCACAGAAAAGGATGTGCCAACACTGGAGACTGACATCCAGCGATGGCAACTGAATAATGTTTTTAAGGAGACGAGAGAGGAAACAGGAGGATTTTGATCTCTTCTATGGAGCAGACTTAGAGGTGTACTTACAAGTCATGCTTATATACCACAATCCCTATGATTGTTTGAATGGGTTACAAAAGTATAGCTTTCTGTGGATTTTGCTCGTAGGTTTCGTCCCCAAATGAGCCTAAATCAAAGTGACTTTAGAGAGTTTTACGGGTTTCTGCTCTGTGCTTCTATTCTCAGAGATAAACGGGCCATTTGTTGAGTACCGCCAACTGAACAGCTTCACTGACCCGTCCATGACATTTAGATCAAGAGTGTGCTTAAACCAGAAATGGTACAGAGCTAAAAGTGTTTCCAAAGATGAAATCTAAATCTCACCTTCCCGGCTGGACGTGGCGCGGCGCGGGCTGGGTGCCAGCGATTGCTGCAAAGCCAGCTCCTCAATTGCCATATTTATCTGGAAATAAACATCACACATATAATGGGACAGACAAAAATCAGAGGCTGTTTATCACAGTATGTGATGAGGTACTGGCTTTAGTGAACACAAGGTGTTCAAACACGAGGTTTTTCTTTGCTATCTGAAAACCCAACAGCTAGTGTCCAACGGCAAAACCATGTCCAGGTTCCTTCTCTAGGTAAATCAACACCCTCCTGTTCCATGCACAGGTTATTATTTAAATGCAGAAAATGAGAGACAGTTTGCACAACTTATTCCAACTAGGGATGGGCGGTATGGACTAAAAAATGTATCACGATAATTTCTGGCATTTATCCCGATAACGATAAAAAAAATACCAATTCAACTCCACCTTTGTAACTATAAATCTATCACCACATTCAGTCTTTGGAGCCAAAACACTGCTCTAAAATATACTAAATGCTACTAGACTACACCAATTAAATTTAATTGATGAAAACCAATTAAATTAGTACAACTGTACCGCAAAACTGAAATGACTCAGATCCGCCATGTTTGTTTCACAAACACGTTATCAACGGGAATTTATTCTTCTTTCTTTCTTTCTTTCTTCCTTCCTTCCTTCCTTCCTTCCTTCCTTCCTTATTTTCTTCCTTCCTTCCTTCCTTCCTTCCTTCCTTCCTTCCTTATTTCCTTCCTTCCTTCCTTCCTTCCTTCCTTCCTTCCTTCCTTATTTTCTTCCTTCCTTCCTTCCTTCCTTATTTCCTTCCTTCCTTCCTTCCTTCCTTCCTTCATTCCTTCCTTATTTCCTTCCTTCCTTCCTTCCTTCCTTCCTTCCTTCCTTCCTTCCTTCCTTCCTTCCTTCCTTCCTTCCTTATTTCCTTCCTTCCTTATTTTTTCCCTTCCTTCCTTCCTTATTTTCTTCCTTCCTTCCTTCCTTCCTTCCTTCCTTCCTTCCTTCCTTCCTTCCTTCCTTCCTTCCTTCCTTCCTTATTTTTTCCCTTCCTTCCTTCCTTCCTTCCTTATTTTCTTCCTTCCTTCCTTCCTTCCTTCCTTCCTTATTTTTTCCCTTCCTTCCTTCCTTCCTTCCTTATTTTCTTCCTTCCTTCCTTCCTTATTTTTTCCCTTCCTTCCTTCCTTCCTTCCTTCCTTCCTTCCTTCCTTCCTTCCTTCCTTCCTTCCTTCCTTCCTTCCTTATTTTCTTCCTTCCTTCCTTCCTTCCTTCCTTATTTCCTTCCTTCCTTCCTTCCTTCCTTCCTTCCTTCCTTCCTTCCTTATTTTCTTCCTTCCTTCCTTCCTTCCTTCCTTCCTTATTTTTTCCCTTCCTTCCTTCCTTCCTTATTTCCTTCCTTCCTTCCTTCCTTCCTTCCTTCCTTATTTCCTTCCTTCCTTCCTTCCTTCCTTCCTTCCTTCCTTCCTTATTTCCTTCCTTCCTTCCTTATTTCCTTCCTTCATTCCTTCCTTCCTTCCTTATTTTCTTCCTTCCTTCCTTCTTTATTTTCTTCCTTCCTTCCTTCCTTCCTTCCTTCCTTATTTTCTTCCTTCCTTCCTTCCTTCCTTATTTTCTTCCTTCCTTCCTTCCTTCCTTCCTTCCTTCCTTCCTTCCTTCCTTCCTTCCTTCCTTCCTTCCTTCCTTATTTTCTTCCTTCCTTCCTTCCTTCCTTCCTTCCTTCCTTCCTTCCTTCCTTATTTTTTCCCTTCCTTCCTTCCTTCCTTCCTTCCTTCCTTATTTTCTTCCTTCCTTCCTTCCTTCCTTCCTTCCTTCCTTCCTTCCTTATTTTTTCCCTTCCTTCCTTCCTTCCTTCCTTCCTTCCTTCCTTCCTTCCTTATTTTCTTCCTTCCTTCCTTCCTTCCTTCCTTCCTTCCTTATTTCCTTCCTTCCTTCCTTCCTTCCTTCCTTCCTTCCTTCCTTCCTTCCTTCCTTATTTTCTTCCTTCCTTCCTTCCTTCCTTCCTTCCTTCCTTCCTTATTTTTTCCCTTCCTTCCTTCCTTCCTTCCTTCCTTCCTTCCTTATTTTCTTCCTTCCTTCCTTCCTTCCTTCCTTATTTTTTCCCTTCCTTCCTTCCTTCCTTCCTTCCTTCCTTCCTTCCTTCCTTCCTTCCTTCCTTCCTTCCTTCCTTCCTTATTTTTTCCCTTCCTTCCTTCCTTCCTTCCTTCCTTCCTTCCTTCCTTCCTTCCTTCCTTCCTTCCTTCCTTATTTTTTCCCTTCCTTCCTTCCTTCCTTCCTTCCTTCCTTCCTTCCTTATTTTTTCCCTTCCTTCCTTCCTTCCTTCCTTCCTTCCTTCCTTCCTTCCTTCCTTCCTTCCTTCCTTCCTTATTTTCTTCCTTCCTTCCTTCCTTCCTTCCTTATTTTTTCCCTTCCTTCCTTCCTTCCTTCCTTCCTTCCTTCCTTCCTTCCTTCCTTATTTTCTTCCTTCCTTCCTTCCTTCCTTCCTTATTTTTCCCTTCCTTCCTTCCTTCCTTCCTTCCTTCCTTCCTTCCTTCCTTCCTTCCTTCCTTCCTTCCTTATTTTTTCCCTTCCTTCCTTCCTTCCTTCCTTATTTCCTTCCTTCCTTCCTTCCTTCCTTCCTTCCTTCCTTATTTTCTTCCTTCCTTCCTTCCTTCCTTCCTTCCTTCCTTCCTTCCTTCCTTCCTTCCTTCCTTCCTTATTTTTTCCCTTCCTTCCTTCCTTCCTTCCTTCCTTCCTTCCTTCCTTCCTTCCTTCCTTCCTTCCTTCCTTATTTTTTCCCTTCCTTCCTTCCTTCCTTCCTTCCTTCCTTATTTCCTTCCTTCCTTCCTTATTTCCTTCCTTATTTCCTTCCTTCATTCCTTCCTTCCTTCCTTATTTTCTTCCTTCCTTCCTTCCTTCCTTCCTTCCTTCCTTCCTTCCTTATTTCCTTCCTTCCTTCCTTCCTTCCTTATTTTCTTCCTTCCTTCCTTCCTTCCTTCCTTATTTTCTTCCTTCCTTCCTTCCTTCCTTATTTTCTTCCTTCCTTCCTTCCTTCCTTCCTTCCTTCCTTATTTTCTTCCTTCCTTCCTTCCTTCCTTCCTTCCTTCCTTCCTTATTTTTTCCCTTCCTTCCTTCCTTCCTTCCTTCCTTATTTTCTTCCTTCCTTCCTTCCTTCCTTCCTTCCTTCCTTCCTTCCTTCCTTCCTTCCTTCCTTCCTTATTTTTTCCCTTCCTTCCTTCCTTCCTTCCTTCCTTCCTTCCTTCCTTCCTTCCTTATTTTTTCCCTTCCTTCCTTCCTTCCTTATTTCCTTCCTTCCTTCCTTCCTTCCTTCCTTCCTTCCTTCCTTATTTTCTTCCTTCCTTCCTTCCTTCCTTCCTTCCTTCCTTATTTTTTCCCTTCCTTCCTTCCTTCCTTCCTTCCTTCCTTCCTTCCTTATTTTCTTCCTTCCTTCCTTCCTTCCTTCCTTATTTTTTCCCTTCCTTCCTTCCTTCCTTCCTTCCTTCCTTCCTTCCTTCCTTCCTTCCTTCCTTCCTTCCTTATTTTTTCCCTTCCTTCCTTCCTTCCTTCCTTCCTTCCTTCCTTCCTTCCTTCCTTCCTTCCTTCCTTATTTTTTCCCTTCCTTCCTTCCTTCCTTCCTTCCTTCCTTCCTTCCTTCCTTCCTTCCTTCCTTCCTTCCTTCCTTCCTTCCTTCCTTCCTTATTTTCTTCCTTCCTTCCTTCCTTCCTTCCTTCCTTATTTTTTCCCTTCCTTCCTTCCTTCCTTCCTTCCTTCCTTATTTTCTTCCTTCCTTCCTTCCTTCCTTCCTTCCTTCCTTCCTTCCTTCCTTATTTTTTCCCTTCCTTCCTTCCTTCCTTCCTTCCTTCCTTCCTTCCTTCCTTCCTTCCTTCCTTCCTTCCTTCCTTCCTTATTTTTTCCCTTCCTTCCTTCCTTCCTTATTTCCTTCCTTCCTTCCTTCCTTCCTTCCTTCCTTATTTTCTTCCTTCCTTCCTTCCTTCCTTCCTTCCTTATTTTTTCCCTTCCTTCCTTCCTTCCTTCCTTCCTTCCTTCCTTCCTTCCTTCCTTCCTTCCTTCCTTCCTTATTTTCTTCCTTCCTTCCTTCCTTCCTTCCTTCCTTCCTTCCTTATTTTTTCCCTTCCTTCCTTCCTTCCTTCCTTCCTTCCTTCCTTCCTTCCTTCCTTCCTTCCTTCCTTCCTTCCTTCCTTCCTTCCTTATTTTTTCCCTTCCTTCCTTCCTTCCTTCCTTCCTTCCTTCCTTCCTTCCTTCCTTCCTTCCTTCCTTCCTTCCTTCCTTCCTTCCTTCCTTCCTTCCTTCCTTCCTTCCTTCCTTCAAGTACGTTGTGCGTGGATTTAACACAGAACCATAAATCCGGCTTTACACAAAAACGTCATCAACAGGAATTTTTCATTTTTACCGCGAGATGACAAATTCTTACCGTGGGGAATTTTTTGGACGGTTTATCGTGAACGGTAAAATATCGCCCATTCCTAATTCCAACTAATGCTTTCTGATTGTTTTCTCCCCACGACTGCTCACGTGTTTAAATCCAGCGCACCTTTAAACGTTCAATAACCTCGCCAGTGACTAGTCTTGTGTTACAAGGTGTCCATCTTATGCTGCCTTGTTTGTCTATGAATAAAGTCACGTGTTGATTGCCTACGAAGGAAGATCAAAAATGAGACACATTTCAACCACGTCTGACAGATTTACAGCACATAGAGTTAGATATCTGCTGTGATTTACTCTCTCTGACAGAACCAAGGATTATAGGTATGAGAGTGCTACACTAACTCACATAAACAGTGATTTACGGAAATAACCCAAAAAAGCACTATAATAATATAAGGTAATGTGGTAAATCATCTTTAGAAATGCCTTTCGGTCGGCAGTATCTTTTAACTGACAATATTTAACCTTTTACAACTGAGCGTTCAGTTATTCTGCTCCTCACCGGTGGAACAAACTTCCTGTAGACCTGAGGTCTGTCCAACTGTAGATCCTTCAAATCAGGATAAAAACATTACTGTTTACTGAAGCATACTCTTAAATTAAACTTACCTGCTGTACTCTACTGCCCTTACTTTTAACAACTTGTGCTTTTTATTACTTTACCTCTTTTCTTACCATTTTATTTCATTTTATTTGTTATTTACTGTTTAATTGTGTTTTGCCGCTTTTAATGTTGATGTAAAGCACTTTGAATTACCTTGTGTTGAATTGTGCTATACAAATAAACTTGCCTTGAGCATTTAAATCTGGTCAGAGTAACTCAGTAATCAATTATCTAATTTCTTGTTCAATTTACAGCTTTTATTACTGATTTATAAGTCTTAAAAAGGAAGGCACAAATATTTGACTCAATAAGCTCTACCCAGCTTTACACAGCGGACCGTTAACCTGAAGAGCTCCTGCGGTGGAAGATCAGATGAAGACCCTGCACGGTAAACGTGCAGCACATGGCTGTGCTGGTGAAAACTGTACCTGCTTATAGGGGCTGGAAAACTGGTGACAGTCCATGCGACCAAAGAAGGGGTCCTGAGCCCCCTCTGCCTCCTCCATCATGTGCAGGACGTCAGGAAGGTCCAAGGAAACCCTGCCACACAAACGGAGTTCAGCGCTGCAGCTTATGCAGGCTTTATGAATTCATAAAGGGAGAAATTATTACTGGGAGAGTATTTGCATGAACATGCATATTCCAAGAACAATAAGTGAAAATATATCATGCAGACACATGAGTTTATATGCTGCTGCTCCATAACATGACTGATCAAACATTCATGAAGCTATTCACATGTCCATCTGTAAAAAAAACCATATCCTCCTTTTCACAGTCCAGCCTTCATCCCTCAAATGAGCTCATAAATATTCCACCAGGAGCCTCTGAGCTCATACTTCCCCAAATACACCCAGTCTCATACGCTGTTGAGCTTAAATTTCAGACACCTCAGGGTACAAAACTCTTGTCTGATGTACATTTTTGGCCTGTGAGTGTGTGAGTGTGTATGTGTAGACCTTTCAGATTCATCCATATCAATACGTATGGATTTCTGACGGCGCAGCAGGCGGTTGATGATTTGTTGAATCTCCTCTGGAATAAAGGAAACGGGTGAAAGGTTTTACCACCCAAATATTTGGGAGGCAGTATTTTCTGAAGAAGGCTAATAAATGGGATGACATCCTCCCGACACACGAGCCGTGGTCAGTGATGCAGACAACGTCCTAATTCCAGGAATCTCATTTAGAAGAGCCTTTTCTTTTTCAGTTCTTCACATTTGAATTTTGTGGACGAGTAAAGTGCTTTCGTCCACTCAGAAGTACAAATGCATCTAATCTTCAAATTAGCACATGAAACAGCAGAATAAACATGTTACGTAGACAACATCTTTCCAGTGTAATCTGCACACAACGCAACAGACACTGACTGCTTTCTTTGCATCTCACATACAAAGTAATTCTGCATTGTATTTTGTTGTTTTCATCAACCCCGACGAGAACGGCATGATTGCAAATCTGCTGGATGTTGCATGAAGGTGTCAGGGTGTAATTTAAATCCAGATTGATCAGAACCGCACAACTGTTTCAATGATATTGCTTTTCATCCGCTCCATACCGGCCTCTAAATCCTTCTACATCAGGGTGATAGCACTGATACAGTCTTACCCTGAGAGCATCTCTGAGCTGGAGAGGAGCGACAGAGATGATGTGCTGAATTGTGCATGAGAAAAACACGTCTCTTCCATTATACGTACCAACCTAGAAAAACCTGCTCTGCTTCCTTTCATGTTGAAGTGACATACTGACGGCCTTTTCTGCAAATCCTACATAAGCTTGCTGCTGTAAAATTACACTCAATTCTTAATCCAATTTACCCTCTTTCCGAGCGTTCCTATGTCACATTTATAATGACGTTACAGTGCATCAGTGTTTGTAAGGGTGTAGAGAGTCACAATGATTTTCAGTCTCTGATCTTTATACTTTAATTCCTTGTTCTCTTACCGAGCAGAAAGCTGCACTGCCTGTGATAGACCACGACCACCCCATACTGCAGCTGGGACGACAGGTACAGGGAGAAACGGGGCTTGGGCTGGTTCGGCCCCAACGACGGGACCTGTGAAGTCACGTACTTCACAATGTCCACGCTTTCAGCAGGAACACAAAATAAGTTAGAGAAGTTTAGCCAAAAATAGAATAGAATAGAATACTTTATTGTCATTATACACGGGTACAGTGAGATTAAAAGCAGCATCACCTCTTCAGTGCAAGACAGTGCAAACAGATAAGAAATATAAATAATATAAAAAGGTTAAGGTGCATTTTGAATGGTGAAATCAAGACCTGAGATCCTATCTACAGATAATAACATAACTACACGTGGTGAAATATTGCACATATAGGCCGGGAAAAAGTATTTCAAGGTAAAAAAACAGTAATGAAGAAAGTGTATCAAACCCAGACTTTAAAATGAAGGATTAAAAACTACCAGGAGTAGAGGGAGTGGATCCATATGGATACAGATCAATACATGTAATCATAATCAATCCATGTCATCAAGTCATTTTTATTACAGGAACCCAAAAATAAAAATGTTAAATGATCTATTAGTTATTTATTGCGATCTGATATGAACAGAAGTGATTATGTTCAATCAACAGTATTATGATCTCAAATAAATCACAAGCTCCTGAATCTAATAAAAACAAAATTGTATCATGGCAGACTTTGCAATATTGTCCCTCATCAACAGTCATCCACTTGACTGATATAATAATGTGAAATTATGACACTACGTGCGAACAGATAACATGAAAAAACATGAAGCAAATACAGACTGCTTAACAGATGAGATATAACTGTGGTGTAACATGTGAATGTAATGGTTTATATTCTCACCAGGTTAGCTTCACATTGACTCTGAGCATCTCTCTGCGGGTCACCTGGATTCCTCTGGTGGCTGCTAACCTGAATTACAACACATTTGGAACATGAAAAAAAGAAAAAAAAACTAAATTTTACGGTAAATTCACATTTTTAACTGTCTTACCAGATTGTAGAAAAGCAGCCAGTATGGCGTTGGAGCACATTTGGGTAGTAAAACATTTTGCTTTGGCTTTAAAACTCACTTATTGTTGCAACTTCAAATGTAATATTGCAAATGGGTTAATGGAAATGATCAAAGGCAGTGATTGTGGTTTTCCCGCGTGAAGGTCTAATTGGACCAATCAATTTGCGGGAGTCTCTTTGAAAAGTAACCATCTGTGATGCGTTCAAACACCAAGGACAAAAACAGAAAAGTTAGAATCTAAGTGATACTGAATGAATTTGGGGTTTGAAGACGGATATATGAATAATGAAAGCAATGCTAAACGTATAATCTTGTCTTTACTTCTAGATTTATGAATTATATCTGTGTATTGCATTTGACAGGGACATTTCCCGCAAATGATTTATAACTATGAGGTGGAGTATTTAAATAGCCGACTATACAACTCAAGAATGCTATTATCCTGAAGTACCTCAATGCATTTTGCAAGTTGAATTTTTTTTACCTTTAAAAAAATGCTTTTCCCTTTACTTTTAGATTTGTTTCACAACCATATTAAGACATCACATATAGTATTTTAAAGTAATTATTTCCTTTTTTTATTATTGATAAAAAGCAGTTCCTTAAACTGAAAGCCGATTGTTATCAAAATTCACACAAAAAACACCTGTAAAAGCAACAACTACATTAAAAAAATGTAAAGAAACTTAACAATTTTATGCGCATATTATGTATGTATGTATGTATGTATGTATGTATGTATGTATGTATGTATGTAATGTATGTATGTATGTATGTATGTATGTATGTATGTATGTATGTATGTATGTATGTATGTATGTATGTATGTATGTATGTATGTATGTATGTATGTATGTATGTATGTATGTATGTATGTATGTATGTATGTATGTATGTATGTATGTATGTATGTATGTATGTATGTATGTTTGTATGTATGTATGTATGTATGTATGTATGTATGTATGTATGTATGTATGTATGTATGTATGTATGTATGTATGTATGTATGTATGTTTGTATGTATGTATGTATGTATGTATGTATGTATGTATGTATGTATGTATGTTTGTATGTATGTATGTATGTATGTATGTATGTAATGTATGTATGTATGTATGTATGTATGTATGTATGTATGTATGTATGTATGTATGTATGTATGTATGTATGTATGTATGTATGTATGTATGTATGTATGTATGTATGTTTGTATGTATGTATGTATGTATGTATGTATGTATGTATGTATGTATGTTTGTATGTATGTACACATACTGTACATACCAAGTAAAACATTTCTGGACGTCTTTTGAATTACTTTGGAACAACTTGAAGGCGTGTTTATCACTGTATGATGAAAGCCAGCTATTTATGTTCAAAATATGGTTATAACATGAAATACATATTCAAAAACTCTTTTGAAAAATAAGTCACTCATAATAACCCCTCTTCTCAGTGGGTGGAATGTATAATGTGCTTTATATACGTTTAAATTATGTAATTTTTACGTGTGGCGACTCAGATCCAACATGGAGGACCCAGTGCAGAGAGAGATCCATCAAGACTGGGCGAATCGAGAGTACGTAGAAGTAATTACATTTTAATCAATCATTACAAGCAGCATTAAGAAAATTACTGACTTCCTTAACTCATTTGATATGTCTTGTCGATCTCGTCTGGCCACCCTCAATGAAAAGTTGACAGCGATTGAGAGAAGGATTGAATACAGGCCGGAGTGACAAAAGGAGAAACCTTGACCCAGGACTCATCATGGGGATTCCCAACATCCTGGACTCATCCACCCCCCACCCTGGATTTTTGGACTATGTGTGCAGGACTCAACCTTTTTTTCTTATGTGGACCATTTTTATATCATGTGGCTGTTTTGTCTTATCACACATTTGTATAGACTTTGTTGGTATCAGTGACTCAAGAATCATCTTTACTTCAAAACAAAACTACGCTCTTTAAGTATTTGTTTCAGAAAAGGTTGTGGAGCTCAACTATGGATCTGCTATTACCATTATTTATACAATGTCATTATCAAATCAAATATTTATGAAAAAGGGGAACACTCCTGTGTGCCAAGTTGAACAAGTAAATGTAATCACTTTTATTAACAAAAAACAGAGCTTCTTGTACAGTAAACTCGTTGGTGATGTTACAGAGATTAAATACTGAAATAAAGAATAATCAATTAAAAAATAAATAAATAATAATAAAAAATTATGTATTATTAATCTCATCCAATTACCTATTTTTTGTATTTTGACAATATTATTCTTTTGCTTTGAATAAAATCATTATGGTATGTCACGTTATTTCTCACGCGATGGGCAATTATGGTTCTTTTTTTTTTTAAATTCTGTTTATTGATTTTCACTCTAATAACCAACATACAAAACATACATAACAAGCCCAAAACCCCCCCACCCCCCAAGGTCCTCAGCAAAAGTACTCAACAGAAAATATGTGAATACATAAAATAACTAGTAATAATAATCAAAAGTAAAGAATAAAAGAAAGAATAAAAGAAAATAAAGAAAATAAAAGGACTTAACTCAAGGGAAAAATAAATAAATTATTGTCATCTTATCTTTGTTCATGAGAATCATGGGGCAGATTGTCCATAAAATGTAAGAAGGGTGACCACGTGTCATTAAATTCTTAGAATGTATGTTAATGTGAAGACATCTCTTTTAACCACTGGGTGGAATTAGGACTGTGAACATCCTTCCACTTCAAAGCTATTACTCTTTTGACTTGTAACAAACAAAAATCTATGAGCTTTCTTTTCTTTGCATTTGCACCAAAGTCTTCAGGGTATACATGTAATAGACATAATCTAGGTTCAACAGGAATCGTACAAGGCAATTACGGTTCTTATCATTTCAATTGAATTTTAATTTTTTAATTAAAAGAATCAATACATGTTTATAAGCGGGAGTTTCGTGACAAGCCAGTTTCAGTATTTCTAAAGATGCTATTTTTAATCAGCGGAAAGCAGAGGGGGGAGTGACGTCACCGCCGCGGGAGCGCGCTCTGCTGGACGTGGCCGCGCCTGCGCGAGAGAGAAGAGAGGGCTGACTGAAGCGGCTGCAGCGGGAGGAAGCGCTCTGCACTCGCCCTGAGGACTCTTTCACACAGCATTTCCTTGAAAATGGCGTATCACAGTCCGTACCGAGCCCCCCCGCACCTGAACGCGCCGCCGGACCAGGGCTTTCTGTGGAATATCTTCCAGAGGTGAGTGGAGGGAGCTGGGGACGGGGAGACGGAGAGAGGGGGACCGATGATTTATGGTTCCGCGTTACACCGACGCAGAGCGGTGCGCGTCGCCGCGTACCCTACGGCGTAGGGTGCGTCGTACCTTCTGCGTCGATTCAACGCGGAACCATAAATCAGGCTTAAATATTTCATTGACAGCTCCTTTTTTTGCCTCGACTCTCGCGTCTTTTCAGTTATTTTTGCGTCACGGGGTCCGTTTTCAAATGAGTGACATTCCTAAGGTTAGATCTGAGTAGTGGGGATCCTCCTCCAGTGTCAGGTCTAGTACTGAGACAGCATATGCAAAACTATCACACTATCTTATGATGCATTACTGCTACTATACCGTCGGCTCGTGGTTTTAGTAGCTTTAAAATGTGTTGTAATGGAGTCAGATGTAAGAATCTGACCCTGAACCTGCAGTGAGAGTTTCTAAACCTGTGTTCAAAGACCTCCACGAGTCCTTGAAGGGGTTTCAGTAGGTTCTCCCTGAAAAAGAAAGACAAAACAGTTCTCAAACTTCATTCATTTCTCCTTCACTCATGTGTTTAAGGACTTCTTCTGGCACATTAGCACCAACACAGACCCACATCGGTCAGTATAGGGTTTCCAAAAAATAGAAAATAAAGGAATAAATCAATATTAGATCCAATCACAGAGTACGAAACAAGAACATTAGGTGCATGTTATATTTCCACCCCTGTTGATGGGGCTTTCAAGCTCCTCTATTTTACCATACTCCGATTCTGACTGTCATCAGTGGTGACAGTCATAGTAGTAAGCAGGCAGGGAAATGTTAATATGGTTTGGCCCCTGGTAATAATAAGCTATAGAGTTATGCAACACTGCAGAGGATTTCTCACCATTGAAATGCTGCAGTTCAAGCAAGGCTTGAACCAAGCTTAACAAATTATTTATGTGTGATGCAAGCTTCTAGGAAAAAAAAGAAAAAAGAAATCAAGCTGGACATTTTGTCCCATGAACTTCTTTTTTTAATTCAAATACTTGTATCGTTTCATTCACTGTCACCAAAACGGCACAGAGACTGTGATGACTGTACGAGTATGTAATCACAATGAGGGCGGTCAGACATGTACAAGCATTACGACTGTCATGAGACGTGTGTGCTCATATGTGCTTCCTCATCTGGGGGCCCGGTTGTGAAAACCTGGCAGCTGCGCTGGAATTCCCTCAGTCATGTGATCAGAGTCAATAGAGCATAGTTGAGGAGGAGGAGGAGGAGAAGGAGTGTGTGTGTGTCCTGAACACACAAACACACCTACCAATTCATGACTCACCGGCCTTCTGCTTATAGGAATCCATTCATACGTTGTAACTCACTTTTTCCTGTGTTAAACCAAGTGGGAATAGCAGATTGGAGAATAATATGCATAATCTTTTCACACATTTGAACGTGAAGGGAATCTGTATCATGTTGCAGTTTACTAGTAACCTGAGTTTATGTATTAAATGTATTATATTCCATAACTTAATGCTTGATTGATCATCTCATTTCCCCTATTATCTGCTTTCTAATCAGTGATGACGGTATGTTAAATATGTTTGGTCCCAGCCCTCTACATGTAAAGATCAACTTCTGTTTTGGATCAACAACACAGATTTGTTGCTATGATGGAAAAACATCACATTCACTGAGTGCCTGGTAATACTGACTACTTGAACTTCAGAAATGGAAAACTGGACTCAGATTTTTTTGTTTTTTTCCATATTTCTTTAAAAGTAGCTTTTATTTTTTCCCCGCTCTGCCCTAGCCGGACTTTTGAATCTGTTTTTTATGTGGAAAGCAGAGTGGGCGTTGTTCCCTAGCTGTTTCCAACCAGATTGTTTAATGGGAAAAAGTGAAACATAGGAAAATATGAGCAGATTAGCAGATTAACCCAGTCAGTCGTGGCAGTTTTATGTTGTGGTCCTGCGACGCGTGCACGTCCTGTGTTTGACGATGTGAGCTGGAAACACCAGATGGTTTCTGTTCTGGAGGCAAGAGGGAGTTTTAATGATGCGCTCCCGTTTTTCTTGTGGAGGTTTTTTATGCCTGAGGTGGAGTGGGTTACTAAGAGGAAGATGGGGAAATGGAAAGAAAAGTTACTGCTACTCTCTCACATACACACCTTTTGAATTAATCTGTTGGTGCTGGGTAAAGGTTGCACCCACCCCACAACTGCTCTCCTTCACTCTCACAAGGACTTCATTTATGAAGAAACAGTTTTCTCCTCTAGCTAGGTCTCTTTTGTTTATTTTTCTTAAATTAGACGGTTTGAATTTCGCACACACATGTATTTGATCACTACATAGGAAACCATGTGAGGTTCAGAAATGGCGAGGTTGGATAACTGTAATGCATCACAAAAAGAACCAGTCTCTCTGGGATGGCCCGATTTTTTTTCTTTTTCTTTTTTCTCTGAGCGTGTCATTGGGGTTTTCCCGTCTCCTCCCCTCCCTCCTCATCTCTCCTGGTACTCAGACTGTGCTTGTTTGCTGAGAACTGTCAGCGGGTTAAATTAGGGAGGTTGCTATGGAATAACTGAGTCACTGCATGTTTGACCAAACAGCATTTCAGCGCCACCTGAGAGCTGGTATTTGTGTCACAATCCAGGCTCTTAATGGTTTTAAGTCTGTACGTAATCAGAAAACTCACAGCTCTGTTTAGCAAATTTACTTGAGATGTTAATGCATCTTAAAGGTAGTAGCTGTATGACGTAACAAGTCTCTATTTTCTTCATTTACTAGAAAGCTGGCACTCTGTTAGAGTATTGTCAGCCTTTATCGTCCCTCCATAGTAGTAAAAACATACTGTACAATGCACTTGTAGTCCTAATCAAATTTAAAGTTTAATACTATGATTTCTTTTGAGCTACATTTCCTGTTAAGCCCTTTAATTATATGTGTACTCAAACAATGAGCGGTGTATAATACAGGAAACGGTACAGTTATCCAGATGTATTGAGTGTCACCCACAGAAGCGTAATTAGTCCAGTACTCCGCTACTGTTTCATCATAGCTTTTTATAAGAGCCACACACAAAGTTAGTGTGATTAAAGCTGGAGCAGTCACGTAACTATTCGGTCAAAAACCGGCAGCAAATATGAAAGCACAGCGGTTAGTTCTGTTGATTAATGCCACAGGTTGATGTCCTTCAAGGACGTTTCATCTGAATGCCTGCTTAAAAAACAAGCTCTAGCATCTGAGATTCTCTAACACTGACCCTGTACTCTGTACTGGCCTCAACAAAGGAAACATGCATGTTTATCAACACACAGACACTGAACTTGGCCTGCAGGTACGAGCGTACAAGCAGCCTTGTGTTTCCTGATCATAGAGCTTCATTCATTGCCCGCAGTGCTGAAACACTAATGCTTGCTGCCCAGGGGGATAAAGTTTCAGTTGGCGAGTGCTCATCCGTGTATGCTATTGTGTGTTGGAGTGTGTGTGGGTGTGAAGTGGTTAAAGCAGGCGATATGTAATCTGTCTTTTCCTCCCCAGGGTTGACAAAGACAGAAGTGGAGTGATATCAGACTCAGAACTTCAGCAAGCCTTATCGAATGGTACGTGTCCATGCGTCACAAATGTAATCTTTTTCTTCACATTTTCATAATTTGTCCTTCCTCAGTTTCCTTTTGTCCTAAAGTCTTCTGTCTTCTTTCATTTTAACCCCATTCTGTATTATTTCCTTTTTATGTCTTTCTTTTAAGCTCTCTGCCTCTTTCCCATCTTCTCGAAACACATCATTGGTCTTTGCCGCTCTCTGATTTCAGGAGCTGCCAAGCTTTAGCAGAAAATGGTTTTGAGAATGTATTTTTATCCCTGGTTGGCAGGTGAATTGGATGAAAAGTAGCGTGGTTTTATTTTTATCTCGGGACAAAAGAGAACGAGGTGAAAAGTTTGTCATCACATTGTTAAAGGATGTTCATCAAGAGATTTTACTTTAGTGTCTGTTTAATGAAAGAAAAATAAAACACAGTCTTCATATATAAGATTACGGGATTATGGGCTTTAAAAAAAATACCTTTCCACTCAAAAAAAAAGTTGTAATTTATTGTGATAGTGCCTTGTATTGTCATAAACTGCAGGTGTTGTTTGGGCTAAACTATTTTACTCTACAGTGGTATCACAGTGTTGCATCTAAGGCTTGTGTTGTGTCTATAACTGGCTACGAACTACAAAGGAAAAGTGTTCATTAACAAACTCATCCACAGTCACCTGGTACTGGATGCCTCTTTATTATCAAATCCAACCAAACTCGCTGTGCAAAATTGTGTTGGACGCTGGTGTGGAGAGGGAACTCATGTTGCCAAACGTGTTAATTTAAGGACTAAGTTATTCGAGTGATCAGACATTTCTGACATCAAACATGAAACAATAACAAACTATAATAAAAAGAAGTAACAACTTCCTGAAGAACATCATGTTTTGTTGTATGTTGATGAGGACACAGTTTTTATTTTCTGTTTTTACTTCATTTTTTATGTCTGTTTTGTTTCATGTTGGTGACTGTGTCTCTGTTTTATTATAGCAATTAGTCAAGTTGCATTTATTCACTTCTAGCTGATGCATATTTTCCATGAAATGCCAATAGTTAGCTTCAAACTTGCTTTACCAGTTAATTGAAAAATGCCTTAGATCGCTTTGAAATACATTGCGATAATAGCAGGCTTGTGGCAAGTTTATGTCTCAAAGAATGCACTGCACTATTTATGATTCAACTGTTCAATAACCATAACAAGATAATGCAGATCTATTAAACATTTAGCTGTTTTTCATTTTTGCAATGATTGTGTTATCTTCAGTTATTAGTCTGCCTGACTGGGGCTTCTCTCCTTAAAGGTTAAAATCAGTCCCCGCCAGGCTGTGGCACATTCAGTTCAGTTAAAACCACAATGCAAAGTGAGAGTTTAGCCAACAATTCAGCTAATTTAAAAGCATTTCATTTGTTTCCAGTGTCCGTGAACGATTAGGAAATTACTATAGTGATTATGGTTATAATTCTATGGCTCAATCAGCCATGTATAAACATATTTTACTTTCAAAAATAATTAATCTGTACGATTATATTCTCTTTAAAAGCCCCATGCTGTGTTTTTAATGACTTAAAAATAAAGTTTTTTTTTTTTTTTAAATGAGCGGCTGGGTGAAAATCTGATTAAAGCCAGAGTAGAAATGATTGAAACGATCATTGTGAGAGTAACCCAGGGATGCAACACGGGGATTACAGCTGCTAATGATGGAAGTGCAGTCACTCTTGGGTTTGTGCAGCTCGGGAGGAGGAGGATTCAAACAGGATTAACTTATCACTTCACACAGCTCTTCCTTAACAAAAAGGAGAGCACTGAAGAGAAGTACTGAATAGGTGATGCATCTTTTCTGCTTCGTCCTGGTGAAATAATTCAGCTTTGATTGAGAGCAGCTGCCATATCAGAGCAGTGTCCTCTTCACCTCACGCAGACCTCCGCTTACCAACACTGCTGCTTGACCTCGCTTGCAGTGAGGCAGCGGGGTTAAACCATACTCATTTTTCTTTTAAGATTTGCTCGCCCAGAAACTCACGCACAGGTTGATGTTTGTTTCTTTGTATTAAATTACCTGTCAAGTTCGTGTCTGAATTTTGCAACAGCTTTTCAAAGACTTTTTAGGCAGGTCGCACTCCGCAGAAACCCATTTTTCGGGGCACTTCAAAGGGGGGAGTAAAAAAAAGCCCGTATTGAAGCCAGCAGCAGTGAACGAAGCCGTTATCAGGCTGCGCAGCAGCTCTGGCTCAGCATACTGATGAGTGTCTGAGCGTGCATGCACAGACTTGTGTATCCATCAAGAGTATGCCTGTGTTTCTTGTTTCATCCAATTGTTTGCCAAGGTTTGGCATATTTGTGTGTTCCTGTGTGCGAGTGTTGTGTATACAGAGCTCGTACCTCGCTGTGTTCTTGTAGACAACAGCAGGTTTCCCGGTCCAGTCCCTGCCAGTTCATTAGGCTCGTTGCGATATGAAACAGAGCCCGTGACGCTGAACCCGCTGCACTGCATCCTGTCCTGCAGCTTGCGTGCTAAAGCCACCAGTCCTGCCAGCACTGTACAGCCTGTCAAAGCTCTGCAGCTCATGCCATGCATTAACCAAGCCATGTCTCATCATCATTATTATTATTATTGTTATTATTTCTTTTTTCAGTTCAGTGAATCTCCATCACTGTTCTGGTTGGTAGAAATTCTCATTTTTCTTTTGATGCGTTTTGCATTTTCTAATTTCAGAAACCACTCCATCATGAAGTTGTATCTTCTGAATGCATAACTCAAACAAATTAAATGTTAATGTTGATTAAAACTCACAAATAAGTGGCTAAGTTTTCAAACTAAAACTCTTTCTTCAAGATTAACTCTCATTCAGCATCCTTCAGTGTCCTTTACTGTTTGTCCTCTCTCACTCAAAATCTCGTTTCTCTCACTTATCTTCCTTTCCTCATCCCACTATCCATCCATGCATCACTTTGTCCTCCCTGCCCTTTTCCGTCTCAGTTCAGGATGGTTCCTGATCAGACCTTGATTGGCTCTGTGCAGGTCTGCGTTGGGCGTCTTCCTTGTAGAAGCTCGGCCATATGTTTATAAACGAGGCTTTTTTTTGCCGCTCCATCCTCCCATTTGTCAGTGCTGAGCAGATATACAACTTTCTGCTTGGCTCCCCTGCTGTCCCACGCACACAGATTTACACTCACTTTAGTTATTTCTTTAAGCATTTAAAAGCAGCAGTATTTTTAAAAAGCTGCTGACATGCAGAACTGCCTGAACGGCAGGGCTTGATCAGCAACGCCTTAACGGTTCAGCGTTGGCACCGGTTTCTAGACCTCTGCTCTCCTTCGGTGGAATGAGATGAAGTCAGCACTGATATTTACCATTCAGTGGAAAGAATATCATGAACTCTTCTGTGATGCTTTACAAGGCCTGTTGTGACTGGTGGACGGGATCATGTCTCATTCGCTCATTCTTTTAGACTGTGTCATTTTTGAATAATGGTCTGATCCTTCCTTGAACCTGTTGTATCTTTTCCTGTGTACCGTATTTTGTGGACCATTAGGCGCACCGCATTATAAGGCACAATATCAATGAACGGGTTTATTTTCATACATAAGGCGCATGATAAAACATGTATAGAGAAATAAAACAGTCTGGTAAGTTGAACTTTATTCAACTCGTTCACAATAACTATCCAATATTGTTCAGTTGTAACTAAAACAGAAAAATACTCTCACATTTTAAATCATTCGTCTTCCACAAATCCACTAATAAAAAGTGGCGGAGGTCAGCGACGTACTACGTCCTGTTCTCTGATTGGTTCATTGTTGCCAGTGACTGCGTTTACATGCAGTCAATAACCCTTTTTAAAACCCAAATATTAGCAATAACACGGTTTTGCACGGCCATGTAAACACCAATAACCCCTTTTGAATAACCAGAATTTGCTCATATTCAGGTTTTTAAAAACCCGAATATGACCCCTGGGTTACTCCTTTTAAAACCCGAATATTCGGTCATGTAAACGCCTAACGGAATATCCCCATCAAACAGAACAGGAATTTGTTTTCTGCGCATGCTCTGTTCACAAGGAATCCTGGTCTTTTGAGTCCAGGAAGTTCTTATAAACACGGAGAAACGCAAGACCAGGAGGAGACTAATCACTTCATAAATGTAATGAAAGATATGAACATTTCTGCATTTGTAGACGGTAGAAAGTACCGGGATAGCGAGATTTACAAGAAGGTGAGCGAAAAGTTGTGCGAAGCTGCATTTGTTTTGAATTTGGATACAGGAAGAAGAAGCGGAAATGACGGTAATTGCGTCATCACGTTCTCCGCGCGTCGCTGGTTTGATCCAGATATCCCGAATGATTAATCACCATGTATACAGGGATAGTCCTGTTTGCTCACGCATGGAAACGGAATATTCCGAATGTCTCAGTAACCGGAATATAAGCAATAACCCGAATTTTGACTGCATGTAAACGTAGCCACTGATGGCGGACACCTGAAGTTGGTGTGAGGTTGGAACAACATTTGATTATAACTGGATTATGATGTAGATTTGAAAATTGGGTTTATGCAAAAAACGTAACGTTGGTTTGACGTCTAATTAAAGTAAGGTAACATGGACTAGTTGTTGGATGATGGTTGCTTGCCAGCGCTATATAATTAGTATACTTAGTATAATTAGTATAGTTATCTAACGTTACAAACCAAGCCAAGGGCTGACTTTAATGCGTCACCTGAATGGTCTGATAATCAATCAAGCGGAGCGGCTTCTCACTTACCAAAGTTGCAATAAAACTGAACCATGTTTTTGAGTGTGTACCTCATAAAATTGGTTTGAGATCAGTAAACACAACAAAATTCCTACCTGATTATAAGTGGCACTGCCGGTTTTTGAGAAAAATTAAGGATTTTAAGTGCACCTTATAGTGTGGAAAATACGGTACTTCACAGAAGAGGTGACTGACCCGGTGTCTGGTACCTCATAAATGTGAGACCAATGAGCAGTGATTAACAATTTACAAAACATTTAGGTCACTTTCTTTCTTTCTTTTTTTGACTGATAGGTAGGATTGAGAATATATAAATCCCCCCCGCCCATTTCTGTGTCTTGTGTTGAGAGAGACGCGCTTTGCCTTTTGAAATACAGCTACTCTGCACAGCAAACGCCCAGATAAGACAAATGATTATCCCTCGGGAATTAAATAGTTACTACGTGCAAATGAGAAGTTTAGTTTAGATGACAAAGTAAATGAATAGACTTTAACAGTTGGAAATGAAAGTCGGCCCCACAGATCACAGGGTGTGCCTCCCTTCACCCAGGCTTGTTCTGATACATCCGATCCCTGGGGACTTTAGGATGGAGGTGTATGATTTGTGGATTTAAACTGATACAGCTGAATAAACTGAACTGTAGCAATAAGTCATTTTTTCACTGTAAACCCTCCAACTTGGTCAGACGGGATGTGGTTCATGTGTTTTTGGGTTCAAATCTGTGGATCAACTCTGTGACCTGTATAGCTGAACATTCAGAAAGTGTTTGGAAGAGTTAATATGAATGTCCGCCGGCGTATGTAAAGTATTTAAGTACAAGAGTCCCCCTGAGCTCCCCCGCGGCCGTTATACATTTGCTTACACTAGTTTTTCCACAGACTTGCCTTCTTTTTCACCTTTTTTCGTTCCTTCTTTCCCCTCCTCCCTCGTCTCCGTACTTCAGTCCACATCACCGTTGGCAGTGTGGTTTGCCAGTGAGGGAGTCCAGTGTATGGCGGGACAGAGCGCGTATTGTCTGTCAGACGCACACAAGCTGACCGCCTCACACCGAGCAGCCGCAGTCTGTCTAGCACAGCGTTCACCGTGACCTCACAGCTAGATCCTGCTGGGAAATGTTTGTGTGTGAGTCAAAGAATCAGTGCTTACAAAGATCACAGCTTGTAAATATATTTTTTACTCTTTTATTGCTGGAACAACATTAATGCAGATGCCAGTTCTTCTCCGTGTACAGGACATATTTGGAAATGTGCTTGTCTCAGATAAAATATTGGTAAATACCTAGCGTCTTTGTCTCACCTTGCGGGTTTAACTAAAAATAGAACATTTGAAGGAGCTCGTTAGATGTTTAAAACCGAATTGATGGTATTAAATAGGCTTTGTAACGGTTGACTTGGTTGAAACGGGTTATGCTCTCTAGAAGGGCTCTGTTGCACATCACTAACAAGATATGAACGATGGTTCAACCCTTGGTCTTTTTTATTATTAGATTCATTTATTTTATTAAATTATTTAACATTGAGCACACGCCTGGCTCTCACAGGGACAATACAACTTTTGTTAGTGCGTTCACATGCGCATTTGCATCGAGTATCTCACTCACTACATGAGGGAAGAATATCAATGTGAATTTATTAACATACATGAACCAGTCCCTTTGATATCAGGTTAATTTACATTTTCCAGGGTTAAAATATGCACAAACATGATTGACAGTCTTGTTTTGTCCTGCTGTTGGTGCTCCATGATGTTTACATTTAATTGCTTTTGTGTCTTTCTTTTTCTTCTCTTTTCTTATCCTCATGTGAGTTTGACTAAATCCCGCCTGAATCCAGTTGAGTCCAGTTTAATGCGGTAATATTAAGGCTCACCTGAAAGTTTCTCAGTTGGACTTTGATCTGATTGATGATTTAACAGTTCAATGATACAATCAAAGTGAAGCTGATAATGTGGCCAGGAGAGACCAAATGGTAAAAATGAATTATAAGACGGTTTAGACGTGGAAAAATTCGTTGGTAGCTTTCCATTAACAACAGGAAAACCCCACAATATTCCCTGAAATAAATAGAGACTGATAAAATAATAATAATACTAAAATTTGACTAAGTGACAGTCAAACATTGCCTTTCAGATGTTTCTCAACAGAATTAATTGATTAAAAACAAAATGATGAAAGTGGCCTTGGAAAAAAAGATTGTCAGTGTCCTCTACTTAGCATTTAATTTCACAACCTTCTGAATTTAAATCGTTAAATCGTAATCGCGATTATGTAATTAGAACGATGTTAAAACGTGAAAATCGTAAAATTGATTTTTCACTTTTTTTTTTTTTTAACCTTGGCTGCACACATATTAATGATTGATACCATATTAATGATTGATGGAAATACCTCTCAATACCTGCGACAAGTGCCCCATGGAGAGGCTCTTTAGTGTAGGAGGGGGCGTTGTAACATGCCACCGGGCATCCCTCAAGCCAGATGCGGTAGACCGGCTCGTGTTCCTGCAAAAAACTTGCAAATGTGAACAGCAAATGTAATGACTGACATTACACACCTCTACCTCCTTCATGGGTTGCATTATTATTTAGCATGAAAGACCCAGTTTAGTTTAATTAGAAAATGTCTTGTTTTATTTAATTGGAAATATAACTTACAGTATGTTTGCAAGTGCTGATTTGCTGATTTTTTTTTTTCAGAGATAAAACTTTATATTTTATTATATTTTTTAAAACTTTTTTTCAACTTATTTTACAGAGTTTTGCACTTTATTCATTTATTTTCGGTTTAATAAGAGCAAAGTTTGCACTTAAAGCCCAATGGGGCAAATGTTCAATAAAAAAACAGCATATTTGAAATCATTTCTTTGCCTTTTGTCAATTCACAAAATAATCGTAATCGAAAATCGGATTTTGAGAGAAAAAAATCGAGATTTTATTTTTGGGCAAAATCGAACAGCCCTACTTCTGAGGCAATCGTAAAGCGATAGTTGTAACTGTGAGACTTCTTCACCTGTAGACGGGTAGGTTAGTCCACTCCTCATCAGAGGTTTGAAGGGTTCCTTCTCCAGGCTGAATGTTTCAGCTCTTTCCACAGAGGTTCAGTAGGATTTACATCAGGACTCATAGTTCAATGTTTTGTTCTAAGTCATTCTTGGGTGTTTTTGGTTGTGAGTTTTGGTCCATTATCCTAGTGCAGGACTGATCACCTGAGAACAAGATTTCTGACACTGGGCAGCACATTTGTCTCTGGAATGTCTTTGTGCTCTAGAGGTTTTATTGCACCTCCACAGATTCAAGACAGCTGGTACCAGATGTCCAAACCTCAGTCTCCATGTTTCACAGTGGTGCCCTTTAAACGTGCTTGTCTAGAATTGTCTTTATCTTCTTCTGGTCCATGTTAAGTGTGGTGAACACCAAGATACCAAGCCCACTCTTACCAACTAATTTATAGAGGACAGTTTCATTACTCTTTTTTTTTTTTGTGTCGCTAGTGGCCTTTTATTGGGAAAATAGGTAGACAGGAAATGGGCAGAGAGAGAGGGAAAGACGTGCAGTAAAGAGCGACAGGCTAGGACTCGAACCTGGGAGGACTACAGCCTCTGTAAATGGTGCAGACTCAACCCATTGAGCAACCCAGGGCTCTTCATTACTCATTTTTAAAGATTCTGTTGCACCGCCATTCAAAAGCAATGTCTGATTTTCAGTGAATTATTGTTTATAATTACTTTTGTCAGTTTTGAATGATCTCCATTGCTTTTTTCTTTCTTTAATGAAAGGGTTCCAACAAATTAGTCCACACGTGTATCTTGTGATATCTGATATTTGTTGCATAGTCCTCCGCAGCAGATAAAAATGAATATAGAGTACTGGCCGAACCCAGTAAAAGCCTCGGTCCTCGTCCCAGAGCTGCCTAGACAGCCTCGCCCAGCAGTAAAACAAAACAAGTAAAAGGCCAGAAATTATGAGCGTCTCCAGGACTACGTGCAGTTTTTAGCATCTAAAATCTTGTTAGTTGAGTCCTTAAATTAATTTCAGCCCTTTTATCATCGATCCAGACACTTTAACAAAAAACCTTTTTTCATATTATAACGGCTCTCCTCCTGTCATATTTTGTATCGTTCTCATTCGTCTGTTTTCTTGGCTCCCTTTTCTCCTGAATGAGGCCACAGTCTCTTTTCCTCGGGCCAGATATTGACCTGTTGCCTCCTCGGCCATAAGGACAGCTGGTGACTCAGCTAGAATTTAGATGCTCTGATAAGTGTCAGCGACTTAAGAGCCGAGTGTGAGGCAGCATATAAACGTAAAAAATACCCAGCCCATTCATTCTCTGAAGGTATAAATGACAGGTTTATTCATTTAGAGTTGAAGCTGGTCTTCAAAGTGAAAGTAACTCTGTGTTTTGGGGAAAAGGACTATAAAGTAATCCCTAAGATCATCCTCTTCACCTGCTTTTTAAATCTGTCTGTTGTGGTGAAATATTGCTTTCTCTTTGGTCATTTTAGCATTTGCTGTGAGTTTCCTTTGCCCTCCTCTCTCAGTGCCTCTTCATCGTGGCTGTTCCTGTGGGAACTGAACCCGACCTCTGGTTTTCTGTTGTCAATACACAGATCATTGCTGCTTCACTAGCAAAAGGTCAGGCAGTACGAGAGGAGGAAGTGGAAAAAACTGGAGTCTTGAAGCAAAACACATATATGGGATGAAGTGGCATGCAAAGGTTTTTCCATCGCTGTGTTTATGTGGATAGTGTGCTTAATCTGTTATACTACTGCATAAGACTGTGCTTGTACTTTATCCTATAGTTCTGATATTTTTGGGACGCTACATTCACCTCTCTTGTGAGGGGCAGATATTTGATGTTGTATTCCATGTTCGTACCCAAATTGAGGTCAGGGCACCACAAGCACAACTCGTCAGATGTGGCTATTTGTAAGCATTTAATATCTTCTTTATCGTAGAAGTAGTCAAATGTCCTTCTTCATAACAGATTGTTAGCATCAATGATGTCAGTAAGGACATTAATAACTGATAAACTCAGTGTTAGTGGTACAAAACTTTCTGCTTTCTCACTTCCTGACTGGTGCAGCAGCATCACTGCCTCCCTGCCTGGGGTCAGAGTAAGAGTATCTACATCAGTTATCCAATCCTGACATTGCACATCTTTGCAAACTTTCATACGATTATCCCAGAAATACTATTGATGGGCTCCACTTAGGGCTGGGGATCGATTCAAATGCCAAGAATCGATTCGATTCCGATTCTTAAGATTCAGAATCGATTATCAAGATTTGATTCGATCCGATTCGATTCCGATATTGATTTGGGTTAGTGTTATTAAAACTGTTTTTTGAGCTGTTGCATGAATTATATGACTGTAGTTATGCAAAATATTATTACTAGTATTATATTGAGATTAAACAGCAAGTATTGCAGCTAATGATGCTGTAAGGACCAATCAGCTCCCAGAATGCTGATAGAACTGCTTTTAGAAACATCATGTGGGTCAGAATTACCAAACAGATCCAGGGAGGAAACAGAGACGGATGAAATTGCTTTTATTTTTTCCCACATTCAATTTTTATTTGTTCCATTTTCGGTCTATTTTGGTTTTTAATTTTTGAGCATTTGGTTTTTAGCATCTTTTGCAGATGTAACCCCAAGACAGTGTATAAAGTAATGAAATATAGACAATTTATGCAATTATAACACTTTAATGTTTTCATACCTTTAAACATATTTAAAGGCAAAAACATGGCACCAGTTATTCTCGTGTCCAACAAAACATTCCTTTTTTGGGGATAACAAGATCCTTTTTTAGACGTATGAATCGATTTTTAGGAATTAATATGAGAATAGATTTAGAATTGAGAAATCAATTTTTTCAACACAGGCCTAGCTCCACTGCAGGTCTATAGCGGGAGAAAGGAGTTTGTTGTTTTTGTTCATTTCTTTGGTTCAGTTTCTTTAAGTCATCTTTGTATCCTCCTGTTCAAGCTGTTTTCTTATCTGTCAACAGTGTCTTCTGATTGTAACAATCATACAAAGTGGAGTAGTTACTCTGGGTATTTTTTTTTTGTATTTTTTGATGGGATTTTAACCTGGTTCCTCTGATTCACAGGCACATGGACTCCTTTCAACCCGGTGACGGTCCGCTCTATCATTTGTAAGTAACCGCTGACGGGGACATGCCCAGCTCTCAGACACTACCTTTATGCCAAGGCCACTCATGTTGTTTATTTATCTCCTTGCCATGACAACCAGATTAAGCCATTAAGTTGTGAAGGCAAAAACAAACTTGTCTTTTGTGTCAGGGACTGCATTCCTAGTGGAAACCTACAGCTATCAATAAAGGAGAAAAGAGCCAACATCTGCAATAAAATGGAATGCTGTTCATAAAGTTTCCTCCGACTCCAACTATCGATCTTTCTCTGTTTGCAGTTTTAGATTAAAAAAAGAGTCTCTGCAGTGTAGTTGAGCACTTGGATGACAGCTCGTCCATTTTAGGTCTGACTTTAATTTAACTCACAGGTGCCAATGTGGATTTGTAATTTTATTTCTGCTTCAGAATGTAAACAAATGTAACTGAATTGGTTTATCTTGAATCTGCAGGTGTGCTCCAGCTACTGCTTTCACTCTGAATGAAAACATGCTGATGTTTTTGCAATACTTGTGTATTTTGCTCACCATTTGTTGTATAACTTCAAAAGTAAATCCCTGTAATTCCATCCGTTTCCCGGAGTACCATTGGCAGTAAATCCATTGTTTCATAGTCCCTCAGCAAGAAGCATATCCAGTGATAACACTCCCTTTGTTGGGAAGTAATTGGACTGAGCCTCATGGGGGAGAGGAGTGTTGGTGTGGGGAGCTGTTTCCTTTCGTTATACAACAGCCTTATGAGGCAGCGGTTGGTCAAGTGTGACTCAATCTGACCCGGTCCGTTACCTCTGCACTTCTGACGGCCCTTCAGAGTAGTTTGGGGTTGACACACTGGCTCTTACGTCACAGAAATGATCTTATCTGCTTTACATATCTGACACTAGGGATGGGCGGTATGGACAAAAGAATTTATCACGATAATTTCTGGCATTTTTCCCGATAAAAAAATACCAATTCAACTCCACCTTTGAAACTATAAATCTATCACCACATTCAGTCTTTGGAGCCCCCAAATCACTGCTCTAAAAGATACTAAATGCTACTAAACTACACCAATTAAATTGAATTGATAAAAACCAATTAAATGAGTCCACCTGTACTGCAAAACTGGAATGACTCAGATCCGCCATGTTTGTTACACAAAAACCTCATCAACGGGATTTTTTTTTTCTTTTTTTCTTTTTTTCTTTCTTTCTTTCTTTCTGGCTCACTTCCTTCCTTCCTTCCTTCCTTCCTTCCTTCCTTCCTTCCTTCCTTCCTTCCTTCCTTCCTTCCTTCCTTCCTTCCTTCCTTCCTTCCTTCCTTCCTTCCTTCCTTCCTTCCTTCCTTCCTTCCTTCCTTCTGTTTTCCCTTCCTTCCTTTCTTTCTTTCTTTCTTTCTTTCTTTCTTTCTTTCTTTCTTTCTTTCTTTCTTTCTTTCTTTCTTTCTTTCTTTCTTTCTTTTTTCCTTCCTTCCTTCCTTCCTTCCTTCCTTCCTTCCTTCCTTCCTTCCTTCCTTCCTTCCTTCCTTCCTTCCTTCCTTCCTTCCTTCCTTCCTTCCTTCCTTCCTTCCTTCCTTCCTTTTTTCCTTCCTTCCTTCCTTTTTTCCTTCCTTCCTTCCTTCACGTACGTTGTGCGTGGATTTAACGCAGAACCATAAATCAGCTTTACACAAAAACGTCATCAATGGGAATTTATCATTTTTACCGCGAGATGACAAATTCTTACCGTGGGGAATTTTTTTGACGGTATATCGTGAACGGTAAAATATCGCCCATTCCTATCTGACACTTGCGGGTAAATGTGTGTTTATAGCTGTTAACCGTGTACGTCATTCTCCCCTCCCCAGCCATGTTCGACAGGGAAAATAAAGGTGGCGTAAACTTCAACGAGTTCGCCGGCGTGTGGAAGTACATCACAGATTGGCAGAACATCTTCAGGACCTACGACAGGGATAACTCCGGTTTCATCGACAAGAATGAGCTCAAACAGGCTCTGACTGGATTTGGTGAGCTTGCAAGTATGCTCTTGTATTTAAATTGGATCCTGTTGGTGGAGGGCTGCGTGGCTGTCTGTTGGACTGTCCTCTCTCTGGGTGATCAGATCAGGTTTTTGTCTTGTCATTGGTTCAGTAGAAGTGTACTTGATACTTGGAGGAACATGTCAAAAGAAGGGTATGATAACTTTAGCTTAAGTTGTGTAGCTGCTTTAAGACTAAAGACCAATTCTGGATTTGTTCTCCTATTTGTTACAGCAACTGTGTGAAAAGCCCCAAGCTTTTATGGTGCTTTAATGAGGACCAGCTTAAAAAATTTAAATTTCTCTGCACTACATCATTTGAAAACTGCTTCTGAAATTCAAAGATTTTTTTTTTTTTTTTTAATTTGCATGTTTTTATCTATTTTATTGTTATGTGTTAAGCTGACATGAGTCATGGAGCTCAGTTGATGCCAAAACTCGTATTCGGTGTGTCCTTCACAGTCTTGTTAGTGATGGTTATCAGCTGACGTGATGTTATGGCCTCATTTGTTCAGCCGCAGTCGGTTTGAAAGTGCTCATCAGTGGACGTCATGAGAGACTTTTCTCTGTTTTGGTTTTGAGGAAACTAATGTTCCAGAAATTCCTCAGATGAAGAGAGCAGACAAACGGTTGATTGCCCAAACTGATCCAGTCTGTGTCCAAATAGAGACCAACCACAAATTAAAAATCCCTTTCCATCTGGACTGATCCAAAACAGACTGAGAAGTAAAATGTGGAGGATGTCTTGACTTTATCGCTGCTGTTTTTGTTTGCTTTTGTGTAGGCTATCGTCTGTCAGACCAGTTCTACGGCACTCTGATAGATAAGTTCGACCGGCAGAGGAAGGGACAAGTGGCCTTTGATGACTTTATCCAGTGCTGTGTTGTATTACAGGTAACACACTCTGAATAAACCACAACGAACTGTATTCATATGACATTGCTCATCCCTCCCAACACTGAACACACGGACTGTTTTTAGACTCTTCAACAACGAGATAAAACTGTTTTTAGCTCAAATTCTTCTCGAGTTATTGAACATGTTTCTAAGCTCCTGTTTAGACCTGGTATTAACATCCATCCTGAGTGATACAGTTATTAGTGGAAGGCTGCAATCATTTCACAGATCTCTGTGCAGATAAACAACTGCATGGTTTCCACCTGCAAAGACCAAATGCATTGTTTTTTGTTGTTTTTTTTACCTGCAGAAGGCAGCAAGCCACTAAACCATGCCTGCTTACCAGGAAAATGATTTTTCTTTTTTGAATGGAGGCCTATTTACATGGTGAAGGGTGCTAGAACAACAAACGAATGAATAATTGATCTGAAGGTGCACAGCTGTTTCTGTACCTCAACATAATTTTGTCTTGCAGGTTTATGGGCTGTTTTCCAGACCTGATAACTTTACCTTCAGCTTTCTATTTCTGATAAAACAGCAGTCAGTTTTTTCCACTACTATTTTATATAGACTTTTTTCTGACTGGGAAAACAAAGTAACTGATTTATGTTTTAAAGTTGGTCTTAAAAAAATAAAAGTGCATAATGTGTGATACTTGAAAAGGTCTGAAACGTTTGCATTGATACTGAAACAGAGTATACGTGTCTTAAGAGGAATAAAATAATATTCTGTTCTTCAGTTGAAGCAAAGTATGATGTTCTTAAGTGTGTTTAGTATTTGCATAAACATGACATAACGATGTTCTGAACCTTGATTATAAAGTCTCAGCCTTTTTAGTGTTCATCACCCATTTTACACAAACAAATAAATATTTACTTGGGGCCAATCCCAATACACCCCCTACTTTCTTCCACTAGCCCTCCCTCACTACCACTACCCCTTAAAAAGAAGCCACAGATTTTAGGGCACTTGAAATCTTCCCAGGGCCCTGTCCCAATACTCCCACTACTCCTACTTTCAGCACCACCACTAAAATCAGGAAGCTGAGAGCCAAAAGCTGTTTTAATTTCAGCTGTAGCGCTGTTAATATGCCACTTTATTAAGTTTTAATATTTTTTCAGGCGTAAAAGTTACTGTTAAGATCCCCAACCTGGGCTCAGTTTATCCAAATAACGCCTGTTAAGAAATTTGATCTGATGTTTTCGGAGATGATAAGAGCCGCCGGCTCGGAGCAGCAGCAGCCCGAGTACAGACGTGATCGTCAGGTCAACCTGCTCCGTCGTCCCGGGGGAGAAACCTGCAGCTCTGTGGAGAATTACTGCTGGCTGAAATAAATCATTTAGGAAGATAAATGTTGGTTTAATAGATGCAATCTAACAGCTGTAGCTACGCCTGTTAAGAAATTTGCTCCGAAATTTTCGGGATTTCTGCCTGCCGGCTCCGGAGCTGATTTATGGTTCCGCGTTTAATCGACGCAGAGCCTACGGCGTAGGGTACGGCGTAGGGTCTGCGTTGGTGTAACGCAGAACCATAAATCAGCCTTTATTCTGGCGAGGTTTGAAAAAGACTTCGCAACAACGGGCAAACGAGTGATAATGTACATTCACTGAGTGAATATTATGAAAGTAAAATATATATTTCTCGCTAGAAATGTAATCAAAACGCATTTTTATGCAGAAACTAACTCAAAACATTGATTTTATTCACTAAAAAATAAGAAATGTCCGCCATTTTTTTGATTCAGTCCGCAAATGACGACGAAAAGCATTCTGGGAAATGTTTCTGGCCCTAGTTCAACTAGTGAGCATCCGAAAACCCTCGATCCGTAGGGATAGATTCATAGCCACTACACTAGTTTTCTCCACTACCCCTAGGTGGAAAGAGGAATTGGGACACCACTACCCTCACGGGAACGTGCAAAATTTAGGGGTAGGGCTGAAAATTAGGGGTAGTGGGTGTATTGGGACAGGGCCTTGGTATTGAAAACGTTCTTAAATGTACTACTTTCTGTTTCTTTCTCCACAGAGGTTGACTGATGTGTTCAGACGGTACGACACGGACCAGGATGGCTGGATCCAGGTTTCATATGAACAATATCTATCCATGGTCTTTAATGTAGTATAACACACACGGATGACCACAGAAGAGCACAACTGGACACAACTGTGCCAAAGCTCCCATCACTCCAGATGTCTGCCACGATCCACACTACAAGATTTTTTTCTTTTTTTTTTCCAAACCTAGTTTTAGTCCTAGGTGGATTGTTTTAATATGAATTATGACATCAAAACAAGAAAATGGCAATTATTGTTGTATGTTCAAGAAAATCTTGTAGTGTTTTACTTTGTTGACAAATCTGAACAACGTTGGTGTTGGTGACTCTGGGTTGGGAAATATTATTGACACATCCGTCTTTCTGTCTGTTTATTGTTAACATTTTTAATGTCTTAACTCTGATACAGTTTAGAAAAAATATCTGTTGAGAATAAAATAATGCATTGTATATATGACTTAAAATGCATTGCATGATTTTCAGGGAAATTTAGCCCCACTTTAAAGCATGCTTTCCTTTTGTCTTTACTGCCCTATTTTGCTCAAAGCCATGTTTACAAAAGCTGTGAAAGCAGGTGATACTCTGCTTTAAAGTTCACTGACATGCCAGCTTACATGCCATATTTGTACAACTTTGTTTTTTAACAGCCAATCTTACAATGTTAGAACATCAGTTTTGTGGAGGGTAAGCATAATGCCTTTAGTATGGCTTATTTTTGTGCATGATGCCTTAAAATGTGTGCAAAAAAAAAAAAGACAAAGAAAAGAAGAAAAAGATAAATCTTTTATTAAAAAAATGGCCATCTGATACTGTGTTTGCTCATTATTTACAGGACACATCCAGTGTTGAAGGGTGTAATTTGACTCTGACCAAGATTTAAAAAAAAAAGTACTTTAATTGCAATACAAAGGTGCCTTAAAAAAAAAACTACTGAAACTGGCATTGACAAAGAAGTTTGTACCCCTAGAAAATATTGAAAATAATTTGACTCTTGTAGTCAGTCTGCCGGTATGTATTGTGGTGTTAATCACACTGAGCAGGCACCAGAGAACACAAAGGGGGGAGTTGTCTGAAAGAAATCAGGGGGTCAGAAAGAAAACTACAGACAAAATGGCTAAAGGTGAAGACTTAAGACCAAATCTTGATGGTAATCGGCTTGTTGCCGTGACTATATTTGCAAGAATGACCAACAAGAAAACATTGGACTCTGAATACAGTTTACTCATGAGGTGTGGACCAAAATATCTCTGTGCAGGTGCCAAAGTCCCACTGAGATACAGAAATCAATTGATTGCTGCGATTTACCACAAGAGGTTGTGCATGAAAATATTCAAGTTTAATAACCAATCATTTTTGTCCTGGCCAGTTTCATTTGCTTGAATTTTAAATGATTCTGTTAAACCAATGTTTAAAAGCAATGTCTTATTTTCAGTAAGTTATGTATTACTCCTGTCGGTTTCAAGTTATTTCGGTGACCATTGTTCAATTTTCTTTCTTTAAGGTACCAGCACATTTTGTTCAAATCTGTAAGTCCTTCCTGATAGTTTATTTTTTTAAAGAAAGTACGAGCAGTTCAATTAACTTGGCATACTGACGTCTCAGTAAGTGTAAAGGCAGTGTGACCCAACTCTTATGGCTGTTGTAAAAGTTACAACACAAGAGAAGTTGGATGATGTGATCATTTTTAATTACACTATGTAGGAAGTTACCACTATACTGGTTTAATCTAAAAGATTGTGATTGCACACTTATTTATTTATTTTTTTGTGAGAAAGTAAAACCCCCAAAGCTTAAAAAACAATTATTTAATCTGTAATAGTTTGTTGCATTTTATAACGATTGGAATGGATTAAAAAATAATGTAATTGATACATTTAAACCAAGAAAGCTGCAGCGTAAGTTCAGGTGTTCTGAAGGGAAGTGGAGTCGAGGTGTAAAGGATCATTAGATAGTCGAGAAAAAATGCAAGTATCATTAAAATGTTTGTATTTAAGGAGTGCAGTAGTTTTGCATGTGAATTTAAGGCCTCAGAAGGAGAAACATCCCCCTCTGCTGTGTGTTTGCGGGTTCTACCACTGCATTGCACCAAGCTCAGCCCTCAGAACCTTTTCCCTTCTCTCTGTTTCGTCAGGACGTGTAAAAGTGTTGCGCCGTCGTAGCAGAGTTGTTTTGAAGTACTTTAATAAAAGTTTTTCCTTTTACAACAGTTTAATTTTTGTAAAAACATAAATACGTATAGTAGTTTAGCCTTCATTTATTGCCTTCCTGACCTCGAAAGGTTTGTCGTGGTAGAGTAATGGCGCTGAAGCGTTTCGGGGGTTTGACACAAATTTTAGGGACAATTTGTCAACTTAAACCATTTGGACCTTTTAAACGGACAAGTTTGGGGTCATTAAAATCCTACAGCGCTTCAGCGGGAGGCGAAGACAGCCAGACAGGTAGGAGAGTGGTTGGTTTGTGCATGTAATGACCGAACCTGGCCGGTAGGTGGCAGCACATGCTGCAGCAGCCGAGGCAGACACGCACCTGCAAACGCTGCGTGTACTTAAGGCTGATTTATGGTTCCGCGTTACACCAACGCAGACCCTACGCCGTAGGGTACGGCGTAGGGTCTGCGTTGGTGTAACGCGGAACCATAAATCAGCCTTATTCTTCAACAAGAGGTTAATTAAACCTTGGGGATCAAAGCTTAATATTAAACTTTTTTTTTCTCAATTTTCCTCTTCTCAGCATACATATATTGAGATGGTCGCTACAGCAACAGGAGTAGTAATTAATAACCTTGAAATAATAAAATCTCAAACCCATCAGGTGTGACAATCAGCATGTATTTTAAATTATAACTGGAATTACAGGCATAATACCTATGAAGTTGTATTATTTTGCTTGATTACTTTCAAAAAATTGCCAAAGAAAAAATAAAATGAACCCTCTCATCCTTTTTTCCTTTTCCCCCCCATTTGGCTTTGTGGCATACATTTCCTCTGGCTATGGCATAAACCAGTGACAATGTGTCAGAAATGTTACTGATAAATGCCTGTTTATAGTCTTTCCCAGTAATTAATGGAAACAAAACCCTTACTTTCCATCCCTGCTGTCAAATAGTTGTAATTGCTGCCAAGCTTCTTGTGTGTCTCCACGGGGATCTGGGACCACTCCTTTAACAGCTCTGTCCAGGTCTTTGTGGTTGGAAAGCTTCCTCGCTATCACTCTGCTCTTGTTGTGGATGATTCACTGATCTGGATCGGGACTCGTCCACTCCTGTGAGCCATTCGTGGAACACTTTGACAGTATGTTTCATAACTAATATAATATTGGTCCTATGCTGCAAAACTAAAATGATATTTTTCTGCAGAATACTCTTGTCATTTTTGCCAGAATCAAAATGTGATCACCTTCTCAAATTATGCACTTTGACAAATGTCCTGGGTGACTGGCTGAAAACAATACAAACAGGGGAAAAAAGGCAAACATAAATAAACAAATGTTCTTCTCCATGTTTAACTGCGGGGATGTTGAGCTTGGATGTAAGCCTGTTTTTTGTTTATTTAACTTTTTAATCCAAACAAAAGCAATTGCCCAATTTCCAAATTAGTGTGCCCGTCTGTGAGAAGAAGAGACTTCTCCGTGGTTGGGATCCGCGGAGAACAACTTAATCCAGTCTCTGCTTGGGTGCTTGCCTGTAAATGTTGCTGCCAGAATTTCTCAGATGTGTCAGGGTGGACTTAACAAGGACCTTTGAACCTTGGGAGAAGCTGGAAAAAAGAGGGCTGAAACTCATAGTTTTGCTGCTTCGAGCAATCCAAGAAGATATTGATCTGAAATCTTAGTCAAAAAGGAAAAAACAGAACAAAGTAAAAGTTTTTGTTTAGTTCGCCTCTGCATCTCGTCCAAAACCTGAATGATGGGAGGAAAGCTCTCTACTGTAGACATCCATACAGCCTTTATATGCATCTCAATTCTGATATAATGCTGAGCTTAACTTTATTTGTCATAGGGCTATTGTAAATTGATGGTGGTTTCAAATTTTGTTTGAAATGCATCAAATGAAACCCCCTTTTTAAGCATATTTATTATACAAAAATGCGTTCCATCCCCTGAGTCTTTCCCAGTGCTTCTGTCCCAACATGATACTGGAGTCAACAGTCCAGAGCTTGTTAGGATTCTGTTCACCCCCTTGGATCTGCACGACTGTACTAACGCTGTGTAATGATTTGTTTGAGGTGTAGTAGAGTAAAAAAAAAAAGTGCCTTTTCATTTCACCCTTCACTGGGTTTAGTTTAGCAGTCCATCTTCCGCAGGATAGCCGGTGAGAGTGAGGCTAATTCATGCAGTAGCACGGTTTCCCGGCTCCCCTCCCTTGGATGCAGTTGCATCTGGGTGTGGTTGACAGTTGGATTCCCTGGGATGAACTTAAACAATGTCAGGTCAACTGCCTTCTGCAACCTCAAACCACAATCCGTGGCACACTCACACATGCTCATAAACATGCAGAAATCCTCACTTCAACCCACTAATTGTATTATTTTTATTATTGCGACAAGCTTAATAAGATAATTTATGCTCCAGCTCCACCGTTCCTAATGCGACATTTCCCTGGATTGCCGTCTCCTAGGTGATGTGGCCTGCATCGCTCTTCACCTGCACACTCTCTGTCATCGTTTACAGGCCAGACTGTGGTCTCGGAGCGACGGGGATCTGTGGTCACGGTGGAGATAAACCGGCCAGAGGTGCGTAACGCGGTGAACCAGGAGACAGCGAGGCGTCTGCTGGAGGAGCTGCAGGCCTTCGACAGTGACCCACACTTGAATGTTGCTGTCCTGCACGGCAAAGGTAAGATAATTGCACGGGAAAGATTGGATCGACGAAAACACATTTTTTACTGTTTTCCAGGGAAGCTGCCAGAGAGTCAGTGACCTGCCCGATGGCCCTTTATTTCAGGCAGATGTTTACAGACGCATCGCAAAGTCTGAGCTTTGTTTAAATGTTTTCAGTTATCCACCAACGAGCGGGCCCTCTGGCCCGGAGCTGAAGCTTTGACCGCTCAAATTATATTTATTTTCAGAAAGTGGCACATAAATGCTCTTGGTAGACAGCTTTAAGTCGTCCGGGAAACCTTTGTGTTTTAGAAAATGTTATTTGCTTTATGCTGATCAGAGACACGAGTTGCATTTCCTGACGTTGTGAGAATGTTACTCCTCAACGAAATGGGAAACATACTTGTATATTTGTTGTTTGAAAGGATTTTAAGGCTGTGCAGTAAATGTGACCTCACATCTTAGATTCATATTAGCAAGTCTGACACAATCTGGTGATGACAGAGTCCTCCAGAACTTTTAGAAACATGGAGAATATAGCACCGTACAAAAGCCTTACACATGTATTCTTGTTGTTTTATCAAACCTTCAACGGCAGTCATATTTATTTCACTCTCTTTGATACAGATTTTCTCTCAAACCAAAGTAAAATCTACTCCTTTAACTCTCCATAAAAATATTTAGATCTGGAAGATGTTTGCTTTCAGAACATCTTGATCTGAATTAAGTGGTTTTATTTTGCATACATTTCATCTGGAAGTCGGGTTTTTCTGAGACTGAAGCTGATTATCAAAATAATAGATGATAAAACGCCAATTTGCACGTGGCTGCATCTTTGATGAATCTGCACAAAGAAACGCATTTATTGAAGTGCCTCGTGTTCATCAGCTGTTTTATTGTATTTAAACAATTCTTCACTTTTCCCAACCTGTTCATTTCTTCCAAATTTCCATACTCAGGACTAAAACCGTCCTTCCCTCAATTATCCTCTTCTGCAGGTCTTTTTCCAGCCTCTTTCTCCCGCCGCTTAGATCTCACCGACGCGCTGAGGAGACCAGACAAGTGCACACGCAGTGAAAACACACACGCAGACACACACCTGCGAGGTGGCCTGCTCAGCGTCAGCCACCCAAGACCAGAATCCTGTCACAACTCGTAATGTTTCTGAAAATAATCATGACACACTGCGAACGCGCTCCCTCCCCCAGTGGAAACATTGTCCTGGGCCCTGGACTCAGCCCGTTCGCCGTATGAGTCGCGCCGCGGCCTCCGAGTATATACTTTGGTCCTTCGGAGGTTTGAGGTCCCACATAATGGCCCGGGATACGTCTCGTCTCAGCTGCGAGTTGACAACAGCGCGTTAAAGAGTCATTTTCCTTAAATGGCTTCGCAATTAGCAGCACAGTAGGTAGTTTCAGCAAAAAGCGGCTCCTCCGCAATTCCCACAATTCCTGTAATGTAGTTTTAATCGTCCCGGCACACATTCCTGTCAGCAGGTTGCTGTCCACCGCAGCTGACCCTCGGCGGTGATTAACGGGACGTCGGTGCTGCCGGGTCACAAGCGGGGAAGTTCAAGCATTGATGTAATGTTTCTGCGAACATACGGAATCCATTTTGTTCAAATTAGCACCGACACGATCGCTTTCTCAGCCCTCTTTTTTTTTTTTCAGCGTCAGGGTGTTTTCTTTTAGCTTACGAAATGAAGAGTAATTGCTTTCAGCATGTGTTGGATGTGCTGGGGACGCGTTGGCAGCGCGTGGGATTCAGGTTCTGCTGGGGTCGGTCTGGTACGGTTTACCTGTGACACCGTGGACAACAAGTGAAGCTCAACAGAGGCCCAGACTCTTTTTTTTCTCCACTTTTTTAAACGTGTATATGTCTACTTGGTGATGTAAAACACTTTAAGAAGTTTAGTTTTGATGTGACTACATGAGACGGAGGAGGGCAGAAATAGCGTTGTCATGGTGAGGACGGAGATGTTGCAGCCATCTCCAGCTGTGATGAGTCCAGCCCAGTTTTAAAAAAAATATATAAAATGAAGTGCTGCATCTCCTTCAATTTGAATTGAAGGAGACATATGCCCTTTCCTTAAGCGTTGACACATTTCCTGAGGCCTTTAATGAAATGTGTGTGTGACACGCTGTGGCCAAGTTCCCCAAGAGATGCATCACAACAAGCGCCCTTTTTAACATTTTTACTGGTCTCTTCATCGCAGCCAGTTTTGGGCGTGTGCGTCTTCTGACAGTGGCGTTACAGCTTCACACGGCCCTCGTCGGAGGAACGCTGAGCGCTGCACGGCTTCAGCGTAGGTGGAGATACAGATGTGGAGGCTGGGTAATTGGGCCTGTGAGGTCAAAATACTTAACACTTCTGAAAATCTCACCAAATTTCATAGTTTGAAGACGCAGGCTGCCAAGACTAAGTCAGAGGGTTTTGTTAGGTCACAGTTTGTGATTTGGAAGTCACTTAAGACACTCAAGATGTTTTCTTTTCTCAATAAGTCCCTTTTGAAGCTCTGTGGGACAAATACAAGCAGATCGAAACGTCGGCCACATTATCTCTCTCTTTTTTTTAATGGCATTTGTTCTCTGACGTGGCACTACTTCCACCTTTTCTTTTTAGTTAAACGGGGTTAAAGCTCAGCATTATAATTAAAAGGATGCTGTTTGTTATTAACTACTCTCAGTATGTTTAACTGTGTTTTAATTTTCAGTGTTTTTGTTTTTGTTTGCCACTGAAGACCTACAACGACTTGACAAAAGTTTTACAAAAGTTCACAAAAAAAGAGACATATGTAATTTTGTCCTCACAAAGTTTAATATTACATTAAATTCATATTCTAAAATATTTATACTTAGGCAAAAGTGACCACCTAAGTATTTTTTGCATGTCTGGCAGCACAAACGTCTGAATCACTATTATTTTTAAGTAAAATTTCACATTAGTAGTAAAGAATGATCTCCAGCTTTTGCTCATTTCCTCCTTTTGAACAAAAAAACTGTTCCTGGCGCTCTGTTACGACGCTGCTCCCTGACCCACAGCTACAACCCAAGCTCACAGCTTATGTGTGTTTCTGGAACATGTGTTCGTTACGATTGTTTTCATTACTGTTACATTTCAGAGCGAGGAGGACTTTATGAGTTCCTACTGGAGACTGTGAGAAACTGTTTGTTTGCTTCTCGAGCGATGTTGTAATTACCACATGAATCTGGTGGAGGAGGCTGCGGTTTGACTGCGTTATTCTTCCATTAATGAGAGTACGGCGCATGCGAGCACATGCACGAGCTGTGTCTCTGCATCGAATTTAAGTTCTGTAGGAAACATAAGCATTTGTTTGCCAGCGAGTCAAAAGAAAGCTGCTGTCCAAATTGCAGCCCTTTTTTCATACACATCATTTTCCCTTCCTCTCTGACTTTCCAGCTGCAATACTTTGTAATTTTGTGGTCTCTTCCAGGAGGGAATTTCTGCGCTGGTTATGATCTGAAAATGCTAGCCAATCAGAAAATCCCCCATAAATTGGAGCAAGATGTCACTGAGGCTCCTGGTCCAATGGTAAGCAGTGTTTGGGCTTTGATTGTGTGTGTACTGCTGAGGTTTATATATACATGTCTGTATGATGTTAAGAAGAGCGAAAGGTTTCTAAAATATATATAATACCAGAAAAAAATGGTCAGTAATAATTGTGTGTATTTTTTAAATTTCCGAGGAAAGGTAGAGGGGAAGATTTTGCAGCTGAATGAGGGAAATGACTCAATTGCTGCACTCGTGTCTCGAGCAGAAAGTAGTTGATAAAAATCATAAGGTAAAGAATTTACTATAAACTATCAGAACTGATCAATAAATATTTTTTGGACTGGATGTGAAAGTTCCCCATCTGACAAAAATCAGGTTTTTTACCTTGTTTACATGCTTATGGGATGTTTTTATGTGTAAAATATGTTGACTTATGATAAGAAATCAACACTGTGCCCGTGGATTTCTGCTTTGAATGACCAACGATCGGCAGCAAAGCCTCCATGTAAGATATTGCCTGTAAAATATTGGCATGACCAGCTCTGATTACTTTCTGGGAAGCGCTCTACGGCTAATATACGTGAGTTGCAAAGACCTGATGAAATAGATGCTGACTGCAAGAATAAGTCTCCACACGCCATGCGGAAGAGACGGCAGAAGCAAGTCACTGCTGCATCCTTCATTTCCTCTTCTTGAGACTCGCTGTCCGGTTTACACATATGCTGCTGGACTATCTCCCGACGAGATCCAGCCTTTGGATTTCATAGTAGTCTTGCAGAGTCACCGCGGACAGGCAGGCCAGTGTCCTGTATTGGCAGCAGGAAGGTAGGCAGGATCATATTGGCATATTCGTAGAAACCCATCCGTGAGAGCTTGTTTTAGTCAGGAATGTACAATTTTTAATTAATAACTGCTGTGGAGAAATGACATCATTGTATCTGAAACAGAAAACATGATGACTCATTTGTTCAGTTCCTACCAAGACCAAAAGAGATGGTTTGAGACATCAATTATAAAATTAAAGCTGAAAGCAGCGATGAATGGGCCCTCGCACCCTTGTGCACGTTCAGGCGTGCTGCAGTGGAAGCTTGTATGACTTGCATGTAGATTCTTCAGGCAGCGGATGACACCACCCACGACTATTTATGTCAAACCATTCAAAAGTTATGGCAAAAAATAGGGACTATCAAATATGGACCAACCACATGAAGGGGCGGGGCTAATTTGCACCAATTATGTTCAAGAACTCAAAACCGAGTCCGATGACACCACCCACGAGTCTTTATGTCAAACCATTCAAAAGTTATAGCAGAAAATAAAGATGAAGGGGGGGGGACGCGCTTTTTGGCGTCTATCGTCTCCACCGTAACGCTTTTGACTGAGAAAAGTAATGCGCGTTGTCACAGGATCGAGACGCACATTTTGATGTATAACACACCTGGGTGCACGTTACGGTTCGGGCGAAGAAGCAGCTGAAGGAATGGCATAAATTGCGGCAAAATTACACGATTCATTCAAAATGGCCGACTTCCTGTTCGGTTTCGGCCATGGCGCCAAGACACTTTTCTTTAAGTTGCGACATGATACAGGTGTGTACCGATTTTCGTGCATGTACGTCAAACCGTATCGTGGGGCTTGAGGCACAAAGTTTTCTAGGGGGCGCTGTTGAGCCATTAGGCCACGCCCATTAATGCAAACCATTAAATATCAAATTTTTCACCAGTCCTGGCTTGCGTGCAAAATTTGGTGACTTTTGGGGCACGTTTAGGGGGCAAAAAGGCCCTCATTTCATCGGAAAAATTAAAATACAAAAAACGAGGAAAAAAAAATAATAAAAAATTCCTGCAGATACAATAGAGCCTTCGCACTGTAAGTGCTCGGGCCCTAATGATACCTGGAACATTTTAGTTGATAAAGACAAAGAGCGTGACAAAGGTCGGAAAACAGGGATTGTATATATTGTTGGGTTTTACTTGCACCATTTATGCCTCACATGCTGATTGACCTTTGCGGTTGTTTCCACCAGGGTCCGTCCCGTTTGCGTCTCTCTAAGCCGCTGATTGCAGCGGTGAGCGGCTTTGCCGTGGCGGGAGGCCTGGAGCTGGCTCTGCTGGCCGACCTGAGGGTGCTGGAGGAGAGCGCTGTCCTGGGAGTCTTCTGCCGCAGGTTTGGTACGTCTGACATCTTATACACAAATCCAGCAAAAACCGGAAGTCGAGCAGCCGCCATTACTGCGGTGGCGGCTCCCTGCCAGGCTCTCTTAATGTATTTGTATTTCAGCGCTTTTTTTCTTTCTGATCTTTCTGATGCTACTTTTAAACTTTTATTGGGTGCTTCAGAAGGACCCTGCATGTTTTCTACTGTGTCTGGTACCACATTTTTCCATGTTGACTTATTCCATGCACACAGCTGGTCCGTGCAGGACATCCCAGTCAGACCCTGCCTGACAGCTGTGGTGTGGCTGCAGCAGCGCCCTCTGCTCGCCATGCAGTCACAACTAACTTGCACAACTTGGCCATCCTCCCTTCTCACTGTTACGTCCACATCATGGTGACAGTGGATGGACTGCGAGTGTCTCACTGATCCTCTCAAAATGACACGATTCTCATCTAAATGGCGGTGCAGAATTTGCCCGAGCCATCCGGAGCTGAGATAGTTCTGCTCTTCAATTAGAGACCTGTAATTGCGTTTTTTTTGGTCATCGGACGCCAGGCAATCAATAAAATATTCTTGGATACCTAAAATAAAACAAAACAAAAACAGGTGTTGTTGTTGTTGTTGTTTTTTTTAATCACGTAGCCTTTCCATAATGATTAAATGTTGCGCGGCTAGCTTGCTAACGTCAGCACATGTAACGTATGCTATATTACAGTGTTTAATCATACACTCCCTTATCTCCCTATTCCTCTATTCTTTCCTGCTTATCGCTCAAACAAATCATTATTTATAAATTAACATCAGAATTAATTTAAGATACCTTCATTAGTTATGGGAGGCCACTGTCTAACATCATCAATCCAGCTATAATGATGCTGTAGAGCGTCAGGTTACAATAACAGCATCATGAATTGATTGACACCTGTCACCGCAGCAATGGCGCCGCAGCAAGATGGCGGCACACACAAACCGGTCGCCGGATTCGTGTATAATAGCTGCTGCCGTTAGTGTAGTTAGGTGTGCGCTTCCTGCTTTACTATATCGCTTTGTTCTTGTCTTTCAAAAACACTAGCATCATCTCATTACTCAAAGAACCATCCACATATCCCGAGGGCTTCCAAGTGAGGCGTGTTCACAGATGAGACCTTAGAGTACTTTTACAATGAATTTAGCATTTGTTGCTACAGATTTGGTACACTTGTAAGCCAGACTTTTTCAATATCAACAGCTCATGTACATTCTTTAATTAATTAGATGTCCACTATGTGATATTTTGAACATTTATGTGACACCAAACACTACACTACACTGCAAAAACTCAAATTCTTAACAAGAATATTTGTCTTATTTCTCATTGAAATGTCTCATTTTTAGTCAAAGAAAATCTCATTACACTTAAAAGAAGACTCATCACTGGAAAAAACAACAATTTTCACCTGTTTCAAGTAGATTTTCACTTAAAATAAGTAGAAAATTCTGCCAGTGGAACAAGATTTGTTTTGCTTGTAATGAGAAGATGAATCTTATCTGTGATTTTTCTACTTATTTCAAGTGAAAATTTACTTGAAACAGGTGAAAATTGTCAAATAACAAGTTATTTTTCTGGTAATGACTCTTGTTTTAAGTGTAATGAGATTTTTTGACTAAAAATGAGACATTTTAACTAGAAATAAGACAAATATCCCTGGTAAGATTTTGAGTTTTTGCAGAGTTTTTTCTTCACATGAAGGGAAGTTGTCCAGGTTACAGTAACTTTCCCTCTGTGTGTGCTGTAATGTGACCACCCATTTTAGGGCATGCAGGTCTTTCCTGTGGGTTTTAGAGGGACCAAACATACAATACATCCTTTTTTTAGGCTGAAACTAAAGTGATAAGACCACATTCATTCAACAGTGGCTTTGTTCTCAGGCGACGAAGAGGGCTATGAGCTGATTAAATGCCCTTTAGGAAATATGACTAATATTCCATAAATGTAGTCAAAGTTGTCTTATTTTAAGCAAAAATATATTTGCCAATGTGGTAAGAAAACTTCTGGACTACAATTATTAAAACTAGCAAAATAGTCTTTAATGGTTTTCATTTTCTTGAATCGAGGCTTTTGTACTCTTAGAAACGGGTTTTCGCAGTAAGTTAAGGTTTTGCTTTGGGTCTGTATTTTGAAATTCCTAAAGTGTGAATGTACCTTGTAAAAACAATGGGTTTTGCAGAACCTTAGTCCAAAACAAACAGAACCAAAGCTGAAAACGCAACTAACCATGGAGCCTTTCAAGAAGATTGAAGATCTTTCTTCTTAGGAAAATCAGAACAATGTGGACTCTGGTCTTATCCCTCTTTTTGTTGGAAGCTCTTTAACTTGTTTATTCAGCGGAGAAAAGTCTGCAACTCGACTTGCTCCAGAGCACATGGCAGGAACTCAGCTTCTGTTTTTACAGGAAACATGTGAATATGACGGGGTAAAAAGCTCTCTGGTAGTCACTTCATTGAGGTGTTTGTGTCTTCACGTCTTTGGACCTTTTTTAAATCCCCCAAAATCCACCGTTAAGTCTTCATGACGCTGAATAGAAGCTAGTTTTTATGTGATCCATCTCGCCTAATAAGCCCCAAGTCCAGCACCTGGTCCTCTGGGAAATCATTTAACGTGTTTATGATTCATCCTGGGGATGTAGGTGCATCAAAATTTTGGATCCACTTACCACTAATAACGGACATAGTTGAAAAAAATTGATGAAAAAATGAGTTGACTACAATTTTTTTTTTTAACACCAGGTATAATAGTTAGGAGAGAGATGATGCTTGAGAGTCTTTTCAAGGGCAGACTAAATACAATGTCTAAATAAACATTAAAGGATGCCAAAAATGATTTGAAATTGGGAGATGTTGATGTGATATTTCCAATAAATTATTATTATATAATGTATAACTTGTCAGAATGGGAAATGAGGAAAGGTCACTTTCCTTTATAAATAACATGGTTGTCCATCGTGTCTCATCAGACATTCAGTCCTTTATTACTTTCAGATAATGATTCGGACCAACTATTTAGTAATAATGGCAGTGAGATGCCAACCTTACAAATGTGTGACCATAAACTGTATATGAGTGTGTATCAAGCTGGTGAAACTCGTCTGATTTTCTGTGGTCGTACTTCAGAGGTCCTGGGCCGCAGTAAACACTTGTACACGCGCTCAAAGTAGGGATGGGCGGTATGGACTAAAAAATGTATCACGATAATTTCTGGCATTTATCCCGATAACGATAAAAATAACGATAAAAAAATACCAATTCAACTCCATCTTTTCAACTATAAATCTATCTCGCTCTCAGATCCGCCATGTTTGTTACACAAAAACGTCATTAATGGGAATTTATCCTTCTTTCTTTCTTTCTTTCTTTCTTTCTTTCTTTCTTTCTTTCTTTCTTTCTTTCTTTCTTTCTTTCTTTCTTTCTTTCTTTCTTTCTTTCTTTCTTTCTTTCTTTCTTTCTTTCTTTCTTTCTTTCTTGCTCATATCTTCCTTCCTTCCTTCCTTCCTTCCTTCCTTCCTTCCTTCCTTCCTTCCTTCCTTCCTTCCTTCCTTCCTTCATTCATTCTTTTTTCCCTTCCTTCCTTCTTTCCTCCTGCTCTCTCCTTCCTCCTTCCCTTCCTCTTTTCCCCCTTCCTTCCTTCCTTCCTTCCTTCCTTCCTTCCTTCCTTCCTTCCTTCCATCCTTCCTTCCTTCCTTCCTTCCTTCCTTCCTTCCTTCCTTCCTTCCTTCCTTCCTTCCTTCCTTCCTTCCTTCCTTCCTTCCTTCCTTCCTTCCTTCCTTCACGTACGTTGTGCGTGGATTTAACGCTGAACCATAAATCCGGCTTTACACAAAAACATCATCAACGGGAATTTATCGTTTTTACCACGAAATGACAAATTCTTACCGTGGGGAATTTTTTTGACGGTTTATCGTGAACGGTAAAATATCGCCCATTCCTAGCTCAAAGCTCTTTTTTCTGCTTTCTAGTCTTCTTTTGATTTCGGTCGCCACAGGAAATCATCCGCCTTCATCCAACCCTGTCCTCTGAATCCTCTTCCCACACACCTACTAACTTCATGTCCTCTTTCACTTCCTGTGGATTTAAAATTTTCTAGAGATCTTCACTGGAAAGACTAATTTCTAATACAGTAAAAAAGTCTTGTTTCAAGAAAATTTTAAGACTGTTTCAGACTCCGTTGCTGGTTTTAAGAAATGTAGTCAGGAAAGTTCTTCTTACCTCACTGGCAAATATATTTTTACTTAAAATAGGACAATTTTGACTTGATTTGTGGAATATTAGGCATATTTCAAGTAGGGCTGTTTCTGTAGTATAAAGAATAGCCGTCGCATTGACTGCTCCGTTCACTCACCTGTTTAAAATGGATAAAAATGACCACAATTAACCAGATTCTCTAGAGATTTTCCAGCAGATTTTCTTTGTTGCAAAAGTCAGACATCTTGCTATGATACAGGATGCTTAGTTACATTGAATACACATATTTTCATAGTTTGCACGCAGACAATAATTTTGTCTTAACAGTAATGTGATATTTGTGTCCATGATGGTCACAGTATATCACAAAACACACACACATACACACACATGGATAGAGAGACAGAACTGGTCAGTTTTACTTAATTAGAAAAAAAAAAAAAATTCTATTAATAAAATCACTACAACAATACATATGTACAGTACACGCAGATGTTTGAAATGTTTAAATTCATCTGTAACATTAGTATATTCATTCATATTTACCATGTAGACACATGGTGTCTCACACACTGTCCTGTCCAAATCCTCTGTCTTGAAGTGTTGGCTGTGTATCACAGAGGAATTACTGCTGCTAAATCTCTCTCCTCACAGCAATTTCCCACTTCTTTCGTAACTCTCCGTCTTTGGGAAACATTCACAGTGAAAAGACCCTGGAGATGTGGGAGTCTATTACAAAGGAGGTCAAGTTTATTTTCTTCCTTCAGATTTCTTAAAACCTTTTTCTCTAAGGTTCATTGAGACATCATCCCAGCAGAGGCATATTTATTCTGAACCAACAAAAAAATGTAGTTATTATATGAAAGTCAATGGAGATGGTATAAAACACAGGAAATATTGAGCTTTATTTCGAGATGGATGCAATGGTTTTGTCCGTGACGCCTCCTGTGTGACAAACTCTGGTCACACTGGGCTTATTTCTACAACAGCATCCACAGTTTCAGCTGTAATCTCCATCTGTGTTATAGGATGGATGATTTATTACTAATATTCAGTCTTCCTTGTGAAAAGTAATTCCTCTTTTCCTGCTTTAGATCGTCCGCCGATTAGAGCAAGAAAACGCAGCACAGCTTCTGTCACCGTTGGCGGCGGCTGTGTAGGTTTGCTGAGTTGTGATCGGTTCAAGATGGCACCGACGTCTAGGAGTTATGGTTAAAGTAGCCTGTTGTTGGTGGCGACAGGATGGTCAAACAGAGATTTTAACTTTATCTTTTATAGTTTAATGAGTAACAAAGTTTGTTCATCACAAACGTTAAAATACATTTTAAACTGAAGAAAATATTTACATTGTCTCCTTGGTAGTTGCCATATGTCTTAAACAATCTTTAGGCTAATTTAAAAACCTAATAGCTCAATAAAATTGTTTAAATTAGGTCTCAATTTATAATCCTGTTAGTCAATTAATAGTTTTCAATAATTGATTGACAAAAACAGTGAAGCTATGTTGTGGACGGAGCCTCATTAGGTCTCTGACCAATCAACGCACACCGAGCACCTTTGGGTCGGGACTCAACCTTTCTGAGCCTTTTCCTTTTACAGGAAATCCCAAACTCTGCTCTGATATTATTAGTTGTAACTGAAATATTATGCAGTTGTGATCTTTTTATTTAAAGGTTTGTCAGCAGTAACCATGACAACATTACTGTCGCAACAGTAACAGCTACTTCGATCTACGATCTGTTCACAATCACTCGGACAACTTTACTTTACATATCAGCAGAACTTATTATAGTAATACTTTATCTTCAACTGTCTTTAGTAATAACAAACAACCTTACAAATGAAGATGCAATGACACTTCTGTCCCTCCCACGTAACATTTAGAAGAGCGAGGGACTTTATCTTTAGCTAGCCACGTCTCTTCCGCCTTATTTTACAGTTTTGCTGTTTTCTCCGTGCGTGTTGTTTCCTCAGCTAATTATATCTGTCGCGGAGAGCGACCTTCTGTTTTCTCTGCATCCAAGCAAATATAACCCGTCTCCTAATACCAGGAAGTCGACTCTATTTCTTTTTTTTGAGCTTTGCTACTTTGTCCTCTGTTATCACCCCCGACCTCCTCTTGTTTGTGTGCGAGGATGGAGTCATAGTGTGATAACAGTCATAACCGTGACCTCCTGGCAATGCGGCCACAGTCTGCTGGGCAGCCTTGATAAGTAGAAGAGGAAACAACCCACTGCCAGGTTTCCACTGGAGGGCCAGACTGGCTCTACATATTATTTATGTCACATAATTTCCTCATAAACACCATTTTCCTTTTTTGGCGTCATGTAGCTTACTGGCATGGTTTGCTGACCCGCTGACTCCGCAGTACTTCTAAAAGCTCAAGCAGTACTTTAGGTCCTTCCTGTAAACACGTAAGGCTGATCTGAAACCCTGAAAGCCGCCGTCCCCTCGCTGTGTAAAAGTGGCTTTCGTTGGACTGTTGCAGCATCTCTTATGAAGCGGTCACTCCTTTAGCCAGATGAAGGGGTTTAAATAACAACCACGGTGTTTATAAACCCGTCTGTCCTACTATGATTTACTGGCAGTACTAGAATAAGAGTGTAATCATGCAAAGCTTATCATCTCAGGCCTGTAATTTAACAGGAGAGCATCCTGGCAGTGTCTTTCTGACTGGATGTTGTTTCAGAACGCACTGCACTCTCTGTGCGGTGTCCCTTTCCAATTAAAGGCAATGTTTGATCATTGATCGAGATATTTTTCTTACATTGGACCCCCCTCTCTTTAAGATTGATCTATACAGGATCTTAAGAGATGCGGTTACAACTTATGGACAGAGGTGGGTAGAGTAGCCAAAAATTGTACTCAAGTAAAAGTACTGTTACTTCAGAATAATATGACTCAAGTACAAGTAAAAAGTAGTCATCCAAATAATTACTTGAGTAAAAGTAATAAAGTACTTGGTGAAAAAACTACTCAAGTACTGAGTAACTGTTGAGTAACGTCTGATTTGTTTTTTTAACACAACCATTCAAACAGACAAAAGTACAAAATAATCATCTTCAGGCAAATTAAATCAATAAAATAATAAAATAAATTAAAATTAATAAAAAATAGTTTAAATTAAAATAATCTTAAAGTAAATTCAAGTACTTTAATAAATAATAAAATAAATAAAATAATAACAGAATAAAAAAATAAATTAAGCACAAGTAGCACACAATTTCAAGCCTTTGTACTTTTCTTTTTTACCCAGAACTACTGTAGAACAAGCCCATGAACTCATAGAAACTCTGTGTGTTTGAGTCTGTGTAAATGTGACAAAACATGCAAAAACAAACATTTTTCCCAAAGAATCACCCAGTGATGTCATGAGATTGACGCGTACGCGGATAAAAGGGATAAAAGAAAAGTAACAAGCTCAATGTAGCCTAAAGTAGCGGAGTAAGAGTAACAGTTTCTCCTTCACAAATCTACTCAAGTAAAAGTAAAAAGTATAGTGATTAAAAACTACTCCTAAAAGTACAACATTTCCCAAAACGTACTCAAGTAAATGTAACGGAGTAAATGTAACTCGTTACTACCCACCACTGCTTATGGATATTTAAAGTTTGTTCATTTTGTGTAGTTTGTTCAACTATTAGCTGAAGACGTTGCTAAAAATGAGGAAAGCACAAGAAGTTATGCAATACTGCCTTGCAAATTTCTGTTTTGAGTCACCGGGTTATTGGTTAGACCAAGCTGTTATGCAATTACAATTATAGCCTAATTATTTCAGTCAGGAAATTCCCACCAGGCAAATTGTGCCAAGCTCAGTGTGGAAGGCTGCGGAGTCCAGAGGTGGCACGAATATTTCTAAAAAAGAAACAACAAAAACCCCCCCTCGCACACAGGCAACCTTATTAAGCATTTAAGGAGTCATCACATGATATAGTACAAGTTTATCAAGTCGGAGGGAGGGAGGGATGAGTCCCTAATTCGCTGTCTCGGATCATATTTCATGTCTGCTAAAAGAAGTGCAGGCAATCAGCTTCGATCATGTGGACCCAATGTGTTCAAATGTCAAACTATAAATGTCTCTGGTTTACATAGTTGTGGATGAACTTTCAATTTAATTATTGGATTTAATCAATTACCTTTATGTGTTGTTAATTAGGTAAAAAAATTGTTTCATTTGTGTTAAAAAAAAATAAAATAAAAGCAACACTGGTATCGGATCGGCATTCAGTATCGGCTGATACTCAAAGTCAGGGTATCAGAATCAGTATCGGAGAGAATAATGGTACCAGAACATCTCTAATAATGTGTTTTTATCATTTGTACAGTTTCATTGTATTTTATACTGAAAAACTTAAAGGGGTTAATACAAAAAAGTTAATATACAGTATGCTGCGTGTTTCCTCTTCATCTTTTAACCAACACAGAAACATTAATACAGTGAGGCGTCGCAGAGCAGATGGATCCGTCCCAGCTGTCACAGGGAGAGGCGGGTAAACCGTAGGCAGGGTACCGGCCCGTCACAGGTCCACACACAGAACATCAACCATGTACACTCAAACCTATGTACAACTTAAGATGATACATCTTCCTATCGTGCATGTTTTTGAGGCGTGCACTCAAAGCCACTTGTATTGTAACATTGCTGTATTGTGAAATGCACTCGTCATTGTTTGGAGTGGCAGCAGTTCTCACCATCAACTGTACATACACATGTACGCCTGACCTCAGGAGCTCTGTTTTCATCTCCTGCCTTTGTTTCTGCTGTTGGTGCTTTCTTCTTTTTCACATTTTTTTCCACTGATAAGCATTATTACCACATAATAAAATCTTACTTATGAGGGATCAGCTGATTCGAGTTAAGGTGTAATTAACCTTGTTTTTGCTGTTTAAGTGCGTATTGTTTTTCCAGCTTCGTCTGGAGGGTTGGCTGTGAAGTAAAAATGTTTTGGGGGATTTTTGACAGCGTTGCTGCGCAGTAGTCCGAGTGTTGGCTTTTTTTAGCACAAACAAAAGGCTAAGTGGAAGGAGGTGGTCTCTCAAACTGGAACACAGTTGTGGGAGCGTGTGAGGTTTCTCAGTCTGAAGACAGTTTGGAGGAATATAAGTATAGAAAATTAGGAATCCTACAAATGAACAAGAGCTATCTTTATTAGAGATGGTTCATATATCAGACAGTGAACCTTTAGGGCACAACCAGGAAAATATTTCATTTTCATTTCCAGACATATCCAAACCCTTGTATAGAGCATGACAGCATTAACACTAATATGAATCTATGCATCTATATATAAATAGATACACACACACATTTTAAACACAAAGAATCCCTTTGTAAATACATGTATGTAAATTAAGGATTTTTTTTAACTGAAATAAATAAGTCTATAAAATATAACACATAACACATAAATTATGTGTAACATGTCTGTAAAGGGTTAGGAAGAAGTAAAACTTATTTCCAGTAGTCCATAATTAGGGCCCGAGCACTGACAGTGACTATTGTATCTGTAGGATTCTTTTTTTCTCGTTTTTCTTCCGATGAAATGAGGGCCTTTTTGCCCCCCTAAACGTGCCCCAAAAGGCACCAAATTTTGCACGCAAGCCAGGCCTGGTGAAAAATTTGATATTTAATGGTTTGCATTAATGGGCGTGGCTTAATGACTCAACAGCGCCCCCTAGAAAACTTTGTGCCTCAAGCCCCACAATACGGTTTGACGTACATGCACGAAAATCGGTACACACCTGTATCATGTCGCAACTTAAAGAAAAGTCTCCTGGCGCCATGGCCGAAACCGAATCGTGTCATTTTGGCGCAATTTATGCCATTTCTTCGGCCGTTAATGCGGCCCGAACCGTAACGTGCACCCAGGTGTGTTATACATCAAAATGTGCGTCTCGATCCTACGACGATGCGCATTACTTTTCTCAGTCAAAAGCGTTACCGTGGCGACGATAGATGCCAAAAAGCGCGCTCCTCCTTCATCTGATTAGTCCATATTTGATAGTTCCTACTTTCTGCCATAACTTTTGAATGGTTTGATATAAAGAGTCATAGTGTCATCGGACTTAGTTTTGAGTCCTTGACTTTTATTGGTGAAAATTGCAGGCGCGAGGGCCCGTTCATCGCTGCTTGCAGCTTTAATTACACTTTATGTCCATACGGTTTTCTGAGTTCCATGAATTTATGCAAGAAAAACACATATACATATAAAGTAATGCAGAAATTAAATAATATTATTTGAATGCTATATTTTAGCATTGTAAATTGATAATCAGATAGACTTTCACATCCAACTACACACTGATACCCACACACACATTCACACCCACACTCACACCCACATGCACAGTGCACCCTGAGAGCACCCAGACCAGAACACCCGCCCCAGTGCAGACATCCCAGCCAAACTCAGAGCATCGCCACCAAGGGCCCGAACACAGTGATGCACAAATCCCCTCAAAGTCCACAAGGACCCCCAGAACCCTGCCCTCGGCCCACCACCAAGGGGCACCAAATGTGGACCACTGAGGGAATGTAAACAACCACAGAACCGGACCACAAAAAAGAGGGACCCGGAAAAGCCAAGGAGTTCCAACTATCTCCCAATCCAACTTGACACAAACACACACCCACCTGAAAATATACAGTCAAACTCGTGTGTACAATCTTACTTACAGCGTTAGAGACACACATTCAGGTTCAGATCAGATTATCATCCCTGTACTTGCTGAAAATCATCAGTCTGAGCCTTTTCTTAAACAAACTCACGAGTTTAATCCAGACCTTCACCCCGCTGACTGAAGTGCACGTTCTCTTCATGACTGTTCATAACTGTTCTTCCCCTGTAACCACAACCCCCCTCTCTATCAGTCAAGACTTTCTGTCTGTTATCTGGTAGTTGTTTGTTTCTGGCTTCATACATCAGCTGAGCTGTGTGAAGTTCTACCAGATCTGGGAGTTTTATTGGGCAGGAGTTCATAAATAACTCATTAGTGTTGTCCTGGAAACCTGCCTTATGAACCGTTCTGATGGCTCTTTTCTGGAGTGTTCACAAGATGCTTAATTTCAGGGGTTTTCAGGGCTTTTTTCCTGAGAAACTGACATTTTCTGAACTCAAACTGTCTTGAACAAAGCCAAATCTCAGTCTTCACTTTGCATCTTAATAGTCTCAGCTAATCCAGTGGCTGCACTCAGACTTTTTCCATCAGCGTGAAAGTATGTTTGGGAGGCAATAAGACGCGTCGCTGTGGTTTTTGCACATTATAGTCGCACAGCTTCTCCTAC